>NW_021636989.1:0-435632 GCF_004799145.2 Neltuma alba | reverse complement strand
ACATATTATATCTTGGTTACGATTCAAGATAGAATGTTTTCTTTTTTTTATTAACCATTTTTTATTGACATGACCTTATATTAGTATATTATTATATTAAAATTAAATAATATGCTAATTATTCTCTTTAAAACAATTTGAATTTCAATTCACCTGTAAGCCGAGGGACCGTGTGGTCCTTTTCCCTGGCCAACCTTGTCCAAGTTATGGAAAAAAAAATTTCTTATCCCGAGGGGTTATTCGTATTTGAATTGAATATTAATTGCATAATCCAATAATCGCATTCCACATGGCTAACATATACACTATTTTTCTTAAATGTGTTGTATGAGGTTATGATGATTCTCATGGAAAAAAGTCATTGACTACGCTTGTATATTCTTTTTCATTCTCGTGCAAGAAACACCAGGCCAATCGTGAGGCTGTGATTTTTTTTGCTCATTTTATTGACTTTACAATTTACAATATATCCTATCCGGTTGTCCTGATATTTTGTTTAAAGGAGGAAAAATAAAATAAAGGCTGATCATGCACGGATGCACCTTTTTTATTAAGAGAAATTGCATTATTGAGGGGGCGACGTGGCTAGTGGCTCCTTCTTTTTTTTCGACACAAACAACGTATTAATTATAAATTAAGTAGACTCTTCTGGCCAAAAAAAAAAAAAGAAACTCTAATGACATTCCCCTAAAAAAATTTTACTTGTGAATGCTTACTTGTTGGATTCTTAATATAGGAACCAATTTAGGAATTGATGTTTATTCTATATATGAGAACTATTTCACGTGTTTATCAATTTTGATTCCAAATTAAACTTATTAATATTCCCTCAATAATAATTAAATATAAAAGGAGGAAAGAAATTTAAAAAGATAATTAAAGTACACTATAAGAAACATATTATATTAACTAATTTAATTAATATCTTTAATCTATTCAAATTAGTTAATTGTGTTTTATATTAAGTTGAAAAAAGTACTGAACAAGAAGATTCAATATAATTCAAGCTTCAACATAAAGAAGATTCGGTATAATTCTAATTCATCTTTTATGTGGTAATGAAAAATTTATCAATATTAAGACAAATTTCATGACCCGAAAAAACCCTTTAACAGTCACCGTCCTTCGTTTCTTGTTGGATGAAAAAGGAGACCTCAAGCCCATAAAAACTACACGAAAATAAATGTATTCTCTGATCTTATTGGTCATCCAGGCGGAGCCACCGAACAGCATAGGCCATGCCGCCATCGTTTCTTCAGCTACCTCCATGGAAGCATCGGTGATTGGGGCTTCCCGTTGTTTGCAGCTGCAAAATCCCTATTATATGTACAGAGGGCTAGAATGAAGAGTTTTTTTTTTTTTGGTTAAAACATAGGTATCATCCTATTCGAAGTAATCCTATTTGAAACACTATCAGGTACTAAATATAGGTACATCTCCTAGCAGGGACACGTTGTAAGAGATCAACTCCTTCTTTTAGACCCAACTCCTACTAGTAGAATGAAGAGTTGATTCCCTTTCAATTGCTGTGGATTTCAACAACGAAATGGGCCCTCATTACTACAGGACGAGCATCTAATCTTCTCAGGTGGTTCCCAAGTAAGTGGGCCCCCTCGTCTTCGACGCCTCCCTCGCTTCCACAGCCACAGGAAAGTCATAGACTATAGAGGCTGCTTGACCTCATAGTCGCTTGTGGCCTTGTGGGGTTACCAATGGATAAATCCAAACCAAGGGGGTCAAAAGGAATAACAGCAGCAAACGATCTCGCCACACCAAGATTTCCTTTTCCCATTAATTTTGCCACACTTTTTTTTTAGCGAGAATAACTCCCAGTAAGAGTGAGAATTCGCATCTTCATAAGGAAATATATACAAAAAATTTTTAACAGGCAAGGCACGTCATTTAGAAAAGATCATATACAGGTTAATGAACAGTAACGCCAAGCTCCTATACCCCCATATCCATAATCTTATTTAATTTTATAATTAGAAAAATACAGTTTTACCTTTAAATGAAAATTTATATGAAGAAATTCCCACAAAAAAAAAATATTTTTTAAAAAAGTTAGAATTGTAAATAGTACAATTCAATCATGAATGGCATGAATATGACTCCCAAATATGCAAGTTTAAAACTTCTACTTTTTTTGTAAGCGCAAGTTTAACACTTTAACTTGTAAATATAATTCTTTTTTTTTTTTTAAATTTTTCCATATATAATTTCTCACCTGAAACCTATAGGCAATTTTCCTACACGGCATCCCTAACAAAGTCACTCTTTTCATGAGTTATAAAGATCACTATTTAATTTTTATGGAATCCTCGTTAGTTGGAGTAAAGAAACTAGAATCAAGAAAGACTATAATTATAATCTTTTCTAAATTAATCATGGGGTATATTTTACAGTACTTTGGGAGTTGCCCAATGGTGGAAGTAAATACACCAAAGGAACGAACATACACATCAGGCATCCAATTATGACTCGAGCAGTTGATGCCTTGCACGCATCAGCTAAAAAAATTTCATCACAAATCGGAATTTTCATATTTTTCCGAGCTCTGATAGGCAGGAGATTCATAGGCATTGGCTTCTTCGGCGGCATAGGATTCAGAAACACTGGGTTCATCAGAACCTTCGGACCTGTCATAAAGAGGGGCTTCCTCAAAATAGGAACTCTTGGGTGCTTCAGAACTTCCATGATCCAAAGTACCTTCAACTTCACTGCCAGCCATTTGAACAGAATTCAACAGGAAGTGCACTCCATTAACCACATCATATAACATTAGTCCTATTCTGCCTCCAAACCAACTGCCCATGTGACTTCCGACGAGATAGCCAAATCTTCCAAGCCTTTCCTCCCCCAGAAAACCTCCAGCATAAGCACCGAACAAGGTACCAGTGCCCCTGAGGAAGCCCTCCGTGATAGTTCCACCATAGTACATAGCTTCAAAGAAGTCCCATCCGGAAGAGATGACGGGGCCTATAATTCGCTTGGCCTGGCGTGAAGCCAATTTTGCAGCCTTGGCACCTTCTTTCTGAGCATGTTTAGCTGAATCCTTTGCTGACATTCCTTGTGCCACAGCATCGACAAGAGCAGACTCGATTGCATGATTCCTTGCTCTTTCAACGTGAGCAGCTCTAATGTTGTAAAAATAAAGCTTCACTCCTTCCTTGACAACACATGCTAAAGTTCCTGAGCCCATATCAAAGCAGTTTAAGAATGTAAACTTCCCGCTTTGGGATGCCGCCTCCTCCCCAACCAGCAGCCTGCATTTTTCAGCTGAAAATAACAACAATGCAAAAGGAAGTCTTCAGCAAGCAAAACAAAAATACCAAAAACGGAAAAGGTTAAAAGAGAGTAAGCTGATGCGCTGAAGCTTATCGGGAAGAACCAGAAGCTGTTCTGAAAATGATCACTTAACAAGGAAAATTATGAGACGTTGAAGTCATTCCTACAATTCATGCTAGAAAACAAATATATTTTTCTAAATCGCCCAATTATAGTTTGGGATACAATATAACCAGGCATTGCTGCTCTGCCACCTGTAAGCCCTATCCTTCACCCCAGTGGGAAATTGATTTAGACCTCCAAATTAGAGTTCCACATTGAAACTGAGCGAGAATTCAGAAAAAGAAAGTGCAGAACTGTTAAGGACGGCAAAAAGAATGATCGAAAGTGAACTGCAACTGTCCTGTCCGACGCAACAAACCAAATACAGTATGGTGGCTTGAGCATAAAGCATATAATAGTATGATACTATGAATACCAACAAACAATGGTTAGCACTCCAAATTCCAAATCGTTCGATCCTACACAGGCGCAAACAACATTCAGCAGATCCATGTTGAAAATTTGTGAACGCTATAAAAAATTAATTTTGTAAATGGAGAAAACGGTGCAGGAGTTGTGCGACTTTAATCGTGAACAGGGAACCAAGATATAAACGGCGCAGGAGAAAATGATACTGTTCAGTCAAGACCGACGCAAGCAACAGAAATGTTGAGATATAAATTCATCCTAGAGTACGTGCAGCAGAATTGGTAAGGTTCAAAACCTGTGAGTGGAGTTTGTGATTCTCACTCATGCTAATATTTGGGTAATGTTAATGCCAAAATACTCAAAAGGGAAAGTAATCAACACTAATAATTAGAACATCCGAAACATGGATATAGAAATACAGAATGATTCAAGAGTACCTGTGATGCTAAGAACAATGATGCCAGCGACGAAGAGCAGTAACTGAACCCTCCTCTTCTGGAAATCCATGGCTCTACCGATTAACCCGAATCCTAAAAAGCAAATAACCTATCACGCTGCTATATCGTTCAGCGGATCAAATAATCGCCGCCAGTTGACATACTTGAAATAGGGGGGAAGAATCAAAGAACGTGTTGTCGACAGACTCGATACGAGGTCTCGTTCCAGCAAGGGGGAGAGAACTGGGAAGACATTTACAGCTGCGACCTCGAACTCCGAGCGTGGCGAACCAAAACGCACCGTATTGAGGGAAGGGATTACGAATCCACTGTGCAAGCAAGCCCGGCGTTTCAGGCCCAAATACTGTATTGGGAGTTGACAAGGGCCTTTTTCATAAGAAAAGAATTCACAAGCACTTGGGGGAAGATGTCCAGTTTCAGAGGCACCTCCCTGACGGAGATGTTAGTCGTTGCGGGAACCTTATGCGGAGAAGTACTCTCAAAATTTTAAGCAAATTATGTACTCATTCTGCTATTAAATAGTAATAATAGTACTTTATCTGTAGGATGTTGCAGATTGAAGAAAACTTCAAACGGTCGACGATGTAGCTCAGATGGTAGAGCGCTCGCTTAGCATGCGAGAGGTGCCGGGATCGATACCCGGCATCTCCACGATGCCCGCTTTTAATTTTGCTTGCTTTCTTTGTTGACCGACGCAGGTTTGGCGACCAACGCATTGCGTCACACTTTGCCTGAGATTTCCATCGACCATCGCTCATTTCGTTGCCATTAGCCTCCGAAGTCCCATCTTTGCTAACTACAAACCTCTCCTTCATTCTCCCCTTCTACGGGGGTTGACCTACTTCATCACCTCCTTTTGTAGTTTTGCCATTTTGCCTCCCTCATCTCTCCGACTCTCCCTCCCCTCTTCCTCGGAAAAGTCGAACCATGAGGCACCCCATACCTTGACATAATAAGATGCACTCTTCCTTATTCTTCCTATGTATATTTCTCTTCCCACCCTTCACAATCATGGGACATTTATTCCTGCCAAAGAAGAGTTTATTCATGGCTTCCTTAATCTTTATAGTAATTTTATGCTTCTACTCAGGTTAGCCATCACTTGTCATTCTTTACATTTGAAATCCATCTTTTGTCTACGTTTTCATGTAATATTTGTGTATTTCACCGTTCGCCCTCAGCAGGGGCTGCACAGGATCAATTTCAGGAACAGAGCTTAGCAAAAGCTTTATCTTGCTTTGATAATAACCTCGTGAGTCGGTGTCCCATATATTCCTTTCTCTGGTTGCATGGGCTTCATGTTAACCTTCTGCTCTTGAAATCTTGTCTGGTCATTCTTTTTTGCCCATTAATAATGTTTCTTCTCTGATGTGTTCACGCTTTCTCTTTGGGTTGGCCACGGGTAATTTGCAGATCTATGTGGCATGTGATCAGCTGTATAGATTAAATCCATCTGGGAATATTAACGTACCACCTGAGGCGACTGATTTTTTCTGCAGTGGCCCATGCCTTGCAGAAACACAGCTTGTGCTTAATTGCATAGATAACATGCTATCCGATTTCCTATTCTACAATAAAGCCAGTGTGCAGCAAATAAGATATGCACTGATTGCTGGTTGCAACTTTGCCAAAGAAAGAGGTCAAAATACTACTGTTTCCGCTATGATTTTTGCCGCCGGTTGCTTTCCCTTCTGTATTTTATATTCGCTGTCCTCAGTTAGAGAATAATATGCTTGTGCAGGGATTTTCAACTTGGGAGATCACATTGGTGGAGAAATAAGCACTGCCTGCAATTTAACTATTTGGATTAGATCCCATCTCTTCTTCGTCTTGGTGGCAGCAGCAATTAATTTGCTTTAATGCCAAACAATGACTTGCATTAAGAAAGAAGTAGTCGTTTGATCTCTTTGCGGTCTGATTGATAGGTTCCTCGTAACCTTAATTGCTTTTGTACTAATGTACTTCATATGGTAAAATTTGGAGGAAAAACTTCTATTAAAAAAATCTACATCATGCTACTGCCTTTCCCGACAACCTGACAAATTCCATGAATTATAAACAACTACACAGTTTATTATACAACGGAATTTAATTAATTGTCTCTTATAAATGGATACAAATGAAGTACTGCATTTAATTCTTGATATAACAATTACATAACTGACTTGAATCTTCCCCCAAAAGACATCACTGATCTGAATAAGTTAAAAAGACTGAATAAATCAATTAATAATAACATGCAACATAATTTTTAAAATCCTTATCATATAACATTAAATTATTTATCAATTTATAAGTTAGATAAATTGACTTAAAAAAATAATAAACATAAAAATAAAATAATTCGAGATCTTGTATGTAGAAAGTGTTTATATTAAAAAAAATCATAATTTTACTACGGAATAAACATGTAAAAAAAAGAAATTTATCTCTCTGCTTGAAAATACTTTTCAAAGATACTTTCAGGAGAAGTCAAACAGCCCCTAACACGAAATTCAATCTCTCGAAGTAACAATTTTTAGGTGACACGAGACTCCCACTTCCCTCAAGTTCATTTTCTCAAACAGAGCCCAGTATTCCATGCACAAGGGATTCAAAGATCAACGCAGATGGCCCGAGAAATGACATCAGGATGTATCAGTGCGCAAGCATTAGCATATCCCAAGCAGCCTTTCACCCCGGGGCACGAGAATACTTAAATCAGTAAGCCTGGGCAGTTGGGCCTACAACCATGCATAAAGTTTACTCTTTTACCTCCTCCCAAATTTTCTGTCCACCCGCCGGATGGACCATTGAGAAAGGGCGTCTAAAAAGAAACAAATTAGCGAAATAACAGAGCAGGTGAAAAGGCACGGATCACTTTATATACCATAGATCAACAAAGCCAATAAAATAACCTAAACGAATTGCATGATTTATAGATTGAATCCATCAAGCCCCATCCACCTCTTCTGCTGCTAGATGCATCATCGTTTTCCTTTCACCATATATGCTTGGAGTGGGCAACAGATGCCAAATCTAGCTTAACATTACAAAATGATTGTTAAGATTCCGTAATGAAGTATATGGCATGGCATCATTTCTTGGATGACCGAAAGCCACCGAACCCCATCATAGCTGCAACATCAGGATCTGTTTCTGGTGCTTCCTCAACTTCCTTCTCTTTCTGAGCCCATAATCAAAACATAATTAAATACGTTGTTTGAAAAAAAAAAAAAAGGGAAAATGGGGGGGAAAGCAGTAATGACTAATTAAGATAACATGATAGAAGGAACCCTTGGGACTGCCAGGGTTCTTTGGGCAGATATGAACATTTCAGTATTAAGGTGGGGGTAGGGCGGGATGTTTCTTTCAACCCATCCCATGCGTGGAGATTCAATAAGAAGCACTAAACTGCTGACCTTCTTCTCTTTCTTCCTTTCCCGTCGCTGTCTCTTTCTTTCTTCTTCTTCTTGTTGCTGTTTTAAGATCCGGTCATCCAGATCTGTATAGTAATCATCAAACAAATATTTATTAAAAGGAATTGTCCACAACTAAACAGAGAAAATTGCTTAGGTAGTACTGATTTTTTCCAAGGAAAGCAAACCAAAAAAAAAAAAAAAATAGCCTCCTTTCCAAAGCCTTTACCTTGCTCTGTGAAGCTTCCAAGTGCTTTGCGCTTTTTAAGAACTTCAAATCGTTCCTGAACCTGTTTCATCAGAAAATTCACCACCGCTGTCCAACACATGTACAGAAACAACTAACAAAAAGTGATCCGCAGACATGCTCTCTCTCTCTCACACACCCCCCCAATGCAAAATCAAACTTGCACTATACCTGTGAAAGAGAAGCACGCTCTACTCGCATAGACATTCCCAGAGCTCTTTGATCTTAAGGGACAAAGAAATAATAATCATCAGAATGGTGAAGACAGTTCAATCAAGTACTAACATGTTAAATCAAGGCAGGCATGTTAAGAAGACCACATACGTTTCTTTCCATTAATATGATCCAAGTAATTTGCAGAATCCTTTACCACACACTCACAAACCGGGCAGTAGTATCCAGCCTGCAACAGAGGCAAATAATCCAGAGAACAACCGCAATGAAATGTCAAACAAGTTACACCAGAATACAGAGTACCAGATAATAAGCAACGACACAAGTAGCAAAGATTGGAACATGCAAGTGTACAAGTTAAGTTACTTGTTCTTTGTGCATATATACAAGAAACAAACTAACTGTCAATGCCCAGAAAAATAGTAGCCAGCAAGCCATTCTCACTCGCCATTCTTCACATATATCATCATCCACATAATTTGCCTTACTTGAACCCTAGCATTACTTGTATCAATTCTCAAATCTTAAAAGATAGCAGAATTTTGTGTTTCAAGGGAAAGTGCAAGCTCAGTGACGGATATTTTTACTCTAAATTTTGATGCATCACATAGTGGGGAAAAGCAACAATGGCAAAGAAATTGTTCACTTAACAGGCAGCTATGATATTTAGGAATAACTGTCGACAAACATGGTATGTAAGTACCTGCTGGCTTAGAGGCGCAACTGGAGTAACAACCTGCAACAAGGTTTATATTCATTTTTTTAGTAGAACTGAATAATCAAAAAGTTCATTCAAAGATAAAAATGAAAAAATACAACGCTCAGGCATTTCTAAATTAAGTTTTTTCCTCTCCCCCCCCCCCCCGGGGGGTCGTGTTCTAAAGACTATAGATATTTCACATGATCGAAGAAAGCCAACGAAAGTTAAAGGATCAAAGAGAAGGAATGTGAAGCTCCCGTAATGTCTGTGCAAACCATGCAGCCAAGAGAGAGCAAATTAGGCAAAAATGTTATCTTACTGGAACTAACCATAAAATCTGGTCGCAGGTGTGAAGCTAAGCCACAATACAACGCCGGAAATCCTAGCTTTGCGAAAGCATATACATTTAGAACTAGAATCCTATCCAAAGTTGTTACCTGAGTCTTCCCCAAGCGGGATTCAAGGTCCACTTCATAATCTCTATGTTTCAAGGGTTTCCGCTGCACTGGGGGACCTTTGCCTGCATAAATACGATGATGTTGTAAACGTGGCTCCAACTCTATAACGTACTCATGTCAATCAAGAACGACCAAAAAAGCCCTAAAGTTCAGGTGCAAAATGCTAACGAAAGCAAATGCAAGCGAAATCAGAAACTAAATGACTTACTTTTAGGTCTAGATCGAGCCTCCTCTTCCTGTTCACAATGAAACGATTAACTAAGCGAAACTATTCAAAATCCACAAGCAAAATGTCAGCAGGCATTGACATAGAAACGAAAATGTAATAACTCACCTGTCTCTCACGCTCCCGAGCTCGTTCCAAATACTCCTCTCGATCAAATTTTCTTCTGAACGTGTTGTCGACTCCGGCGGCCTATGAAGAGAATCCACGAATTGAAAATTTTACAAATCCGATGAGCGTTCCAAAGCAAAAGTTGTGAGAAACAATTTTCTCCTCCAAAGGAAAATTAGAGCTTACATTGTTACTGTTGTGAGCCATCGAGACTCGAAAATCTTGCCCTGGCTGATGGAACGGGAAATCAATTGATTGAAGCAATTAACGAATAGACAGATCACCGGCACCGCTGCAACAATTCGATAGACAAACCCTAGATAGAACCGAAAGATTTAATTAACAAGAGAACGGCTGTGTAAAGTGAAACGATGCTGAATAATCAACCTCGCACTCCTGCGGGGTTAACTGGTGCCATGCGCGCAAAAGCCAGTGTTCTCTCTTTTAGGTCAAGGGTGTGTTTGGGTTACATCCCAAACCATGGTTTGGGAATAAACCACCCAAACATCCCCTCCAAAAATCAAAACCATGGTTTTGACTCCAAAACTATGGTTTTGGAAAAGCAAAATTTTTTTGCTTTTAGAGAAAAAAGGGAGAGTGTGAGGGCCTATATGATATGTATCTTGTTATTTTTTTATAAACATATTTTTTTATAAATATATTTAATCTTATATTTTATAATTATATACACATTAATTATTTATTAATTATTTATCTTATATATATATTATTATGTTGGTAAAAAACATATTATTAACAATTTTATTCCTTCAAATTAAAATATATCATAAAATCTATTTTTTATGTAATTATCATATTAACTTATGTCTTTTTTTAGTAATTTGTATATATAAAAAGTGCTTCTGATAACAACTATCCAAACACTCTCACTTCTCAGAATCACTTTTTTACAAAATCTATTTAGTAATTGAGAAGTGAGAGTGTTTGGATAGTTGTTATCAGAAGCACTTTTTATATATACAAATTACTAAAAAAAGACTAAGTTAATATGATATTACAGAAAAAATAGATTTTATGATATATTTTAATTTGAAGGAATAAAATTGTTAATAATATATTTTTTTATTAACATAATTAATAATACATAAGATATATAATTAATA
This sequence comes from Neltuma alba, assembly GCF_004799145.2. Taxonomy (NCBI): domain Eukaryota; kingdom Viridiplantae; phylum Streptophyta; class Magnoliopsida; order Fabales; family Fabaceae; genus Neltuma; species Neltuma alba. The sequence continues at coordinate 424,980 of NW_021636989.1, read as the reverse complement.
AATAATTAATATGTATATATATTTTTAAATATAAATATTAATATTTTAAAAAATATGTTTATAAAAAAAATAACAAGATTCATATCCTATAAGCTCTCACACTCTCCTTTTTTCTCCAAAGCAAAAATTTCTGTTTTTTCCAAAACCACAGTTTGCCCAAAACCAGTGGGTGTTGGGTGACTTATCACCCAAACCATGGTTTGGTCCCCAAACCATGGTTTGGGGTGTCACCCAAACGGAGCCAGAATCTATTTTCCCCGAATCTATTCTCCAGAATCACTTTTCCAAATTGCGGTTTGGTTCATCCAAACCACCAATCAATCAAAGCACAGAAATCAAAGCCAGTGTTTAAAAACCAACAAATCAATAATCGATAAACAGAGACGAGTTTTTTTTTTGGTACAATGAGAAGCTTTTATTAATTACTTCTGTTTTAATATAAAACTTAATTATTAAGTTAATTTTAATTTTAAATATAAGACATATTTCTTATGTTTATTAATTTTTTTAAATTACTCTTATTGATGCTTTTTCAACCATCATCAAATAAAAAAAAAGGGAGGATATTAATGAAAATGATTATGGTATTTTAGAAAAAACATATCATATTTCTTATAATTAATTAACTTATCTAACTTTTTTAATATAATCAAATTAGTTAAATAAATCTTATATTAAATATCAGAGGAGTATTATCCTTGCCAATTTCCGTTTTACGTCCTACTTCCCCGTGCCCTATAACATGGATTTTTTTTTTAATTTATCAAGAATGTTTGTTACTTCCATTTTCAGCTTATTTGTTAGGGAAAATCGTAAAAAAAAAAACCATTAAAATTTAAAAAAAATTATATACAAAGATCAGTTTATAAAAATTATTATCAAAACCCATATTATTGTTATCAAAACTCATACTAATATTGTAATAGGTCTCTGTTTATAATTTTTCTATTTCAGTAGTCTTTTTTTATGATTTTTCCTATTTATTACTTCCCTTATTATAAATTTTAAATAATTAATTAAAGAATAATAAATAATTATTTAAAATTAATTAAAAATAATAAATATGTTAAAAATATATTTTTGTTTTTAAATATGCTCTTAATAAATAAAAAAATTGATGAAACAAAATGTGTGAGAAAATATGATAAGAGATAAATAAGTAAGGATAATATTAAAAAATATATTAAATATTAAAAAAATTAAAAATTTGTAAAATCAACCATGTCTCTTCTCAAATTTAAAATTTATAAATAGCATAAGAGGAAAAATTATTTATTATTATGGAAAAGAGCGCTGAATTCCTTAACAGACACGAGTAGCATTTCATTTCAACATATTTTTCCGGCCAAAACATCATTTCAACATGTCATCCAGTTCCCAATCTTGTCCCAACTCATGTGGGCTGGGCTTGACCCAACCTCCCCCCGTCTTAATTTTGAATTAAGGTATAAATTTGTTTTGAAAATTTTTATTCTTTATTTTTCTATCTTCCTCTCAACAATGGTATTATATTATTCCTATCACCAATCATATGAATAACTTTAGAAAAAAAAAAACCTATCTTTTTGGCCAACAAAAAATAAAATAACCTACCTACGTCTTATTTTAGTGAGATATTAAACACACCCAACCGTGCACTACAAAATCTGAAAAATGGACTACATGATTTAAGGCTTGTCTAGCATAGCTTTAAAAATTATTTATAGACACGTTTCATATAAATCAAGATAAGACTACTCTCATATACTTACTTTGTATTTCGTAAATTATAATTAAAAAGCTATTTATAAGAACTGACCCTTAACAACCACACCTCACAACAAATCTCATTTATATCATCAATTTATTTTGCCATTGAGACGTTTGCAGCAACTGGTTTTGGACGACAATTCTTTCAGTGATTTTTTAAGCCAATATTTCCTTGCTCCAAAAGATTTCTATACAAGATATTCAATGCAAACGATATATGCCTTATGCGGCAGAGAGGGTTGTCGAGTCAGATTTCCACCTGAACGCGACAAAAATCATTAGCTTGTTAATATTCAATTCTTCAAACTGTAAGCAACAACATGCTTCTTACAACTACACCTAAAGTAACCACAATATACTACCATGCAATGAAAAGGTGTGTAAGGGTTGGTGTGTTCACTTGGGGATGTGTTCGCCCACATGCATCATACAAAATTTCTTTAGGGCTACAACATTCTTAGCATTGGACTGTGAAAACTCTTTTTGAGTATTAGTTCCTCTTCTGCTTGACCTTTTGGATACATTATTTGCATTTACAACACCCTCATTAGTTGTCTTCCTTCTTCCAGTGTTACTTCTCGATGACTGAAGTCATGTAGCTAGCTTGTTATTAGATTCAATTCTTGAAGCTGATGCACCTTTGTTGGTCATATTATTCTGCTTTTGATTATTCTGCCCAAGCACAGCTCTATTACGGCCAGTACCATTTTTCAGCTGCATAAACTGCTGCGCTTTTAGTTTTTGTCTCCTGAAAAATTGGTTTGATTTCATCTCATTCTGTTCTTTATGCTTCACATATCCTCCATTGCCATTTGAAGTCAATGTATCTCTTTTCTGAACATTGGCCTTAGATTCAATTACAAGTGATAATGATTTACTTCCCAAATGGCGAGAGCTTTTTTTTTTTTTTTTTTCAGAATTTCTCAAATCCTTGAATGCTGGAGTGCACTTATATGAATTATTGCTCCTGCCACTACGCTTGCCTTTGACAGGGTTGGCAATGCTCGAATCCACAGGCTTTTCAGGCATGGATGCGCTTTGTGCAACCTCCATTTTCTCTTTCAAATTAAGAATTCTCAAGGGAAGAGATGAAGGCCCAGCCGATGACATATTGTTCTTCACATATGGCTAAGGGCTTGCTTCAATTATCTTAGCAGCTGCTTCTATTATATGGGCTGTATTCTTTGGGGGGATGAATCCTGGACTCTTGATAGGGGACAAGAGCTTATTGTGAGTAACGAGAATCGGTTTAGCTGAGTTTGGAGGCAACATCTCAGTTTGAAATTTCTTGATTGCTCGATTTGCTACTTTTTGTGTCCTCGATTCCATGGCATTCCTTAAGGACTTCTCTGGCTTACGCAGCATATTTATGTAGTCTACATGTTGATAGCCATTCATTGAGCCAAGAACATCCTCATGACAAGATCCAAGAGAGTCAGAGCCATATAATGCAGCGGATGAGAGTTTAGGGATTGTCGAAGCAGGCAACAAATCCAGACCCATCAGTCTTGCCATTAGTCCAAGGGCTTTAGCACCACATCCTTCATCACTATTAATTGATAGCGCACCACTAAAATCACAATTTGTTATGTAACTTGGACTTGCAACTTCCCCATCCCCATGCATTTGAAATAGTTGTAATAATTAACAACGAGAATAAATCTCACAGATAAAAAGTAAGGCCACAACAAACTGGCTTTGCCGTGCTCTCTGCATTTTCCTTTCCTTGCATTGATTCTTCTACGGTTAATGTAGCAAACATACTTAAAATAGGTAAACCCACAACTGCAGTAGAGAATGATTTAAACGTTGAAAAGGATTCAACAGATAAGCATAATAGGCAAGGTTACGGTCTGATATATACACTGAATAAAACAATGAACTAAAAGTAGGGGTAGAAGATAATTACCAGGTATTTTTGGACTGTCACTAAATAGCTTCTTTCGAGATTTTCTGTTCCAGTCAAACAAACTGAGGAAGCCTCCCTTGGAATGTCTCTTATCAGTCTCTATTTTGCTCAACAAAACAAAAGCATATAGAGTATGGCCTGCTGAAATCCCTAAGTTATCTCAAGGACCCAAATCTACGTGAGTGTGGCAAGTCTGGAGAGAGCATCCCCAAGTACAAGAGAGAAAATGAATCATGTAAATCGAGCATTGACTAAGGCCAAAAAGTGCAATGGGTAATGAGAAAACCAGCATCCAACTTTAACACGCACAATAAAAGTAAAATTCGATCCCAATCTTATCAAAAATGTTTCATTCGGAGAACCCCCTTCTCACAAGAACACAAGTTTTCTCTCAATTCTAGCAACCAGAAACTGCAAACGCTATACATTTCCAAAATCCAGCTTCTTTTCAAAATAGGTGGCCTTAAGATTGGATAAAAATTCTGACTTGTCGCAGTATTTTCGTCAATCCCACCAGACATCCAGTATCTATGCTACCATTTCATCTGTCAATCTCAACTGAAACTTTCTACGACTCTTCTCTTTATTCCCTAATTCACCTCTCTTCCTTAATGGATATATTCAAACCGAGAAATGAATGAGAGATACAAGACAAAGCGAGGAAGCCTAGAACAAGACAAGGAAAAGGAAAACAAGAGAAGGGAGAAAGCAACACCACTTGGTCTGCAATGGAGAACCTTTGGAAAAGTCTATGAGGAGATCGAGGTTATGTGGGGCACAAAAAAAAGAGAGAGAGAGAAGTATAAAGGGAAAGTCAACGAGAATAAGAGATGAAGCGAGTAAGCAGAGTGAAAGAAGTATAGATAGAGTAATAAGAGAAGTGTTTGGTTTAGCTCAAGAGGCTGAGAGTGAAGCAATAATAAATTAGAGAGTGGGACAGAGAAGAAGAGACAGAACTGTGAGCTGTCCACTCTCTTTTGAGGAATCAAACTTCTCTTCTGTGACCGAGAAAGTTGTTTAACATGTGGATGCGTAATGTTACCGATTGGGGGCTGATCAATGATTTCATTGGAGAAGCGGTATTTAACAACGAATGGACAAAACAAAAACTGGAATTTAGATTAAAAAAACACAAAAACTGAAGGTTCCCAGAGATCGAAGAACCCAGCTTCCCATGGTTCATGGTAATCTCATAAGTTTTCAAGGGTCAAAAGCGTTGTCAGTTTAATTTTTAAAAATCCGGCCTTTTCCCTTTGACGTAGTCCCTTTCTGCGCATTTGGTTCAAATTTAAAATACATTTCCACCATGTTGAAAATCGGATTAGACTGGAAATTGGTAACCTGGCCAGTCCACCCAAATGAATCAGAAAAAATTGACCTGAGATGATCGGTACCAACCTGAGAGCGACTCAATTAATCAGACCAGTTTGATGAATTCACTCAATTGTATTTTCCTTTTTTTGTTTTTAAATTATTTTGATGAAAATTTTTTTAAGCGGTTAATAATTATTACTTAGTGATTGAAGGATTGTAGGAAGAAGTATTTTGTTATCACGTTCTATTTTAATATTTTGCTAGAATGAACATTTAGTAATTTTGGTAGTACTATTTTCAATTCTAAATATAAAAGTTAGTTGACTAATTTGAGTAGATTAAAAAAAAGTTGAGTTAGTTATTTATAATAAATAAGTGTTGTTTTTTTTAAAATATCCTTACTAATCAATTTTATTGGCTGGAACTACCATTATTAGAGAGACTATTTTGAAAAAAAATAAATAAATATGAAAGACAAAGTGGACTGAGGTTTTATATTTAAAATTAAAATAAAAGTCAAATAAAGTCTTATATTAAATATCGAAAGTAGTATGATATTATGATTTCAATTTGTTGGAAGATTTGCATAGAAGGTTGGAAAAAAATTGCTAGTATATGATTATTTTATCAGTAATCCAATTTACTATTCTAATATTTAATTATTGGACATTGTGATATACAAGTTTAAATTATTATTTTTATTTATTTTTATTTCTTATTGATTTGACTCTAGGGTTGACGCCGGTCTCTTGACTCACTACTTCGACTTGGATCAGTTTAATGACCGATCTGATTTTTATTACCTTGCATATTTGTGTGTTTGAGGTTTTAAAAAGATAAATTCACGTTCAAAATTAGGTCTCGGACTGACATTAAATTCACAGATTGTGGGCTGGTTCAATTGAGCCCAACTTATGTCTTTTTTCCCCAAAGCCCTACCTGCCCCGCCAGCTCCCCCTTATAACGTGATGCGCATTGATTTATGTCGGCATATTCCTTTTATAATCACGCGTTTATTATTCACCAATCTTAAATTAGATTTAAATGATTGTTGCCTAGATTGCCCACTGATACACTATTAGTCTGTTTGGATTTATTTTAAAAAAGTCAAACTTTTAATTGAATTGTATCCGTTTATTATTAGACCACAATCACATCAAATGCTATATTATAGTACTACTCCTCCGGTCCTAATTATAAGACCCAATTGACTTATTTGAGGAGATTAAGGAAGTAAGTTAAGTTGGTTATTTATAATAAATAAGTGTTGTCATTCCTAAAATATCCTTGCTACTTAAGTATATTGGCTAAAACTATCATTATTAGAAGGATTATTTTGAAAAAAATGCATAAATATAAGAGAGAAAATGGATTGGGTCTTATAATTAGGACCAAATAAAAAGTCAAATTGGGTCTTATAATAAGGACCGGAGGAGTATTAATTAAGGCCGCAATCTGGAATATGCTATCATCACGTAATGATTGTAATTCGATTAACCTATTTGTTAGGCCATTGTTGCGATGATAAGTTGTTGTAATCTGTGCTTTAATGAAACCCCTCCGCCAAGTTATGGACTTTCTATTTTGGGAGAAACTTGTTAGGATTAATTTCAATTAATTAGCATTTTTATGTTTATATAAAGTTTATTAGATATTTCGTTGATGGCAAAAAAATAGATAATTTGTTCCTCTTTTCATTACACTTGCATATATGCTGCTTTTTATAACTATATTGCCTATTGCCATTGGCCCTGCAGGCCTGCAAAATTTTTTTCATTATATTTTTAATTGGTTCCGATCAAGCTAAATGAATCTCTTTTCTTATTAAAAATCTCGTTAACCTATTAATTTCTCAGTTAAGGCTCGGATGAATTCTACAGGAGGGTAGGGAACTCAGCACTGAATGCTTCTGTCCCAGGTGGAATTTTTGACGGGTGTGGTGTTGGTTAACGGAGCTACTTGTTTGAAGGTGTCTGCTTTGTTATTTGCTTCTGGTTTTTCTGGTTTTGTTCTGTTTTTTGTAGTGTGAGTTTTTTTTTTTTGGTTAACATATGTAAGTTTGTTTTTCGGGTTCAGATGGTGTGATAGGCTGTACTTTTAGATTTTTTTTAGTGTTTTTTTTTTTGCTTTTGGCTACTAGTTATTGTAATTTGTTTTTTGGGTGATTAATAAAATTGACTTCTTACACCAAAAAAAAAAAGACTGTTGGAAAAAATAATCGCGTTTCAACACAGATGAAATTTGGATTCTTCCTTCGGTATTGGATTGTTTGCAATTGCAAAAGGTATTTGTACATAATAAATTTAAAAAATAAATATAAATCATCACGCATAATAATAATATTATATTGTTCTATCTTAATATTTTTAAGATATACGATTGCATTGTAAGATTCTAATCAATACAAAAAGCATTACTTCATACTTGTACTGGCAATCTGCAGCCAGATTTCCCCGTCATGTGCCTAATTACTGGGGATTGGGTGAATTTTCGTTCCTTTCCTATTTTCAGAATTTTGGAGACTTGAGATAGCTGATTTGCGTTTCCAATTTCACGCATCATCTCAATATATGCAGGAATAGTAAAACTTAAATCAAAGAATCATGTTTTAGCTTACTAAACTCTTCGTGCTCTTGATCAAACCACGTCCTTTTGCAGATTTAGAAATGGCAAACTTTGGTCCAAGGGAGACTTCTCCCAACATCAGTGTTGGACTACCCACTGAGAGAGACATACTCACAAGGAGATATGATCTCGTCGAACAAATGCAGTTCTTGTACGTCAGAGTTGTCAGGGCCAGAGACTTGCCTCCATGCGCTCCTTACGTCGAAGTCAGACTTGGAAACTACAAAGGAACCATCGATCGCTTCTTTCAGAGGACGTCATTCCCTGTATGGAACCAAGTCTTCGCCTTCGAGAAAGACAGAATTCAGGACTTGAATCTCGAGGTTGTCGTAAGAGACAGAATGGTCACGCCCCATGCAATCGTGGGTCGGGTTCGGTTTCTCGTGCCTGATGCCCCGAAACGAGTACCGCCGGAGAGTCCATTGGCACCGCAGTGGTATAAGCTCGAGGATCAGAACGGGACACTACTTGTATCAGGTGATGTCATGTTGGCTGTGTGGATGGGCACTCAAGCAGATGAGTTTTTTCCTCAAGCTTGGCTCTCAAATAGTACTTCGATTAGCATTGATACTGTTGCTTATACTTATTCCAAGGTATATATTTTACCTACATTATGGTATCTCAGAGTCAATGTGATTCAAGCTCAAGATTTGCTCCTTAGATTTCATCCTGAGAGCTCAGATTTATTCGTCCAAGTTGATCTGGGGCGCTTGCGTTTAAGAACAAGCTTTTCTAAGAAGAAGAACCCAAACCCATTATGGAATGAGGACTTGATGTTTGTAGCACAAGAGCCGTTCAAGGAGTCCTTAGTAATCAGCGTAGAGCAAGGGACTTTAGCTGACCATGTAAGTTTAGGAAAGTGTGTGATTCCTCTGAAAAACGTGGATAAGAGATTAGATGGTGGAGGGGTGGCAAGTAGATGGTACAACCTTGACAAGCCAGGGCCTAGTGTGATTGATCCTTCCCAAGAGGTAGTGTTTGCTAGTAAGTTCAACGCAAGGATCTCATTGGACGGTGCATATCACGTGCTGGACGAGCATACTGAGTATTGCAGCGATTTCAGAGCATCGGCAAAGAAGCTTTGGAGACCTAGCATTGGGGTTTTAGAGTTGGGGTTGTTAAAGGCATCTGGGTTGGAGCCAATGAACATGGGGGCTCGAACCCATGCATATTGTGTGGCTAAGTATGGTCCCAAGTGGGTTCGCACAAGGACAATAGTTGACAGTCTTTCTCCTGTGTGGAACGAACAGTACATGTGGGAGGTTTATGATCCATACACAGTTATTACTATTGCAGTATTCCACAACAATCAACTAGACGCAGAGAACAGGGCTAGAGGAGCAATGGATACCCTGATGGGTAAGATACGAATTCGACTGTCCATGCTTGAGCGTGGCAAAATATACACCCACTCTTATCCTCTCATATGTCTGCAACCATCAGGAGTGAAGAAGATGGGAGAAATCCACTTGGCCCTCAGGTTCTCTTGGCCATTTTGGTCTTTCCTTAATGTGCATCAATTCTACATACTGCCTCTGTTTCCCAGACACCATTACATTTTCCCATTGTCTCCAACTCAGATTGATAATTTAAGAAACCAAGCTGCTCATGTTACATCGCTAAGATTGAGCAGTGCAGAACCGCCGTTGCATAGAGAGGTGGTGTTTGATATGCTGGATGTGAGATCAGCCATGTGGAGCATGAGAAAAGGTCAAGCTACTCTGAGGAGGATCAAGAATCTTATGGGTGGCTTTGTTTCCCTGTGGAAGTGGTTGGAGGATGTTAGATACTGGAAGAATCCTCTTACGACCTTTCTATTTTACTCGCTCTGCATTGTTGTGCTTCTCTTTCCGAAACCAATATTACCCTTGGGGATTTTCTACCCTTTTTTCCTTGGGTCGAAATGTTACTTCAAGAGGCCCAAGCAGCCTCCTTACATAGATGCAGAATTGTCCTGTCTTGATGCAGCAAGTCCTGATGATTTAGAAGAAGAATTTGACATGTTTCCGAGTCAATGCGAAGGAGAGCGTTTGAGAAGAAGATATGATCGATTGCGAGCTATTGGAGGGACTGCACAAAGAATGGCAAATGAGGTGGCAACTATGGGAGAAAGACTTCAGTCTCTGAGAAGCTGGAGGGACCCCAGAGCTACAACTTTGTTTTTAATGTTTTGTTGCGTTTCTTATATTGTAACAATTATTTTTCCAGCTCGATTTATCATCTTTCTTTGGATAACATTTTATCTCAGGCATCCTAGATTCCGAAGTGTTTTACCTTCCATTCCGCAAAACTTCCTCATGAGAATGCCCTCCAAACGAACTCTAATACTGTGACAGGAGAAGCTTTTATTTTTAGTTGAGACATTTCTTTAGTAGGAACAATCCGAGACATAATATTCTAGTTCTAGTTTATTGATATCTGGATCTTATAAGATTAAGCTATTGTTATGCCCCCGTTGAACTGACCAGACACTTGCGGATAATTTAAATGCGGGTCATGATTTTTTTTTTTGGGGGTCACAATCAGTTAAGATTCTGCAGAATGAATGAATTGTGTCCAAAGCTTACTTTCTCTTGAAAACTTGTGTCTTCATCACACCGCCGGGGGTCCTTTTTTAACCACCGACAGTTTTTGGGTGACCAATAAAAAACTACATTTCAGACCCAAAAAAAAAATTCGGTAAAGAAAAATGAAAAACTATCTTTTTTAAACTGCGCTTCGAAAGGGTGTTTACAGAATATGATGGAAGAGGTGAACTACAAAGCTGAAAGGAAAAATAAATAACAGAAAAGGCGTTGCTCCATGGAGATGGTTTCGAAGATCAGGCTTGCAATATACAGCGGCTCACAGACCATTCTTGAGGCAGTTATCACAGGGGTTAGATCCGTATTTGCAGGCTTTTCTGTCAAGAGATTCTCCAAAGTGTTTGAGTAAAGCTTGCCTCCGGCATTCATCCTATATATATAAATTCTTATAAATAAACTGTCTGCGCAGGATATGACAGAGAGAATAAATCAGATACAGAAACGAAAAGGAGCTTGCTCACCTTTAGTTCACAATATTGTTGCATCTTTTTGGCTTGAGCGATTGCCGACTTAAGGCTTTCCCTTTTATAACCTTGGCCATTTCTTATCAAGCATACGACTCTACTAAAATCCTTCTTCTGGTAGAGAGCAATGCAAACTGCAGGTAGATTGTCTCTTCCAGCCCTTCCTGATTCTTGATAATAGCTTTCAATTGATTTAGACAACGTATTGTGGATGACGAAGCGCTGAAAGATATGACAAAAGAATAATCAAGTACTGAGAGACCCTCATGACTCGGACCTACTTAAGCAAGCGTTTAATTTCACTGCAGTTAGAATCAGTTGACTAGTTTATGAGGAAGATCCAGTCTAAAGTGCTTCGTTTTATATTTTAGGCTGGTGCATTCAACAATGTGCTTCAGCCGGATGGATAAGATTATTAGGAGTTTTAGTTGTCATAAATGTCCTTTTAAAATTTGGTTGTCTATCAGGAATGCAATAGCCAGCTTGCAAAGAAAAAGAGTCCCGCTTGAAGTTACAAAAAAGAGTTGGAGATAAAGGTTCTGCAAATATATTAGAAACAGAAATTCTGGGTTATCAAATTTCTTTTGAAGACAGAATTTCACAAATTGAGAAGATAGCATCATCATCATAATAATACAAATAAAATTAAAATTGAACATTAAGAAGTTAACTCGACTTACAACATCAGGCTTGTCTATCCCCATTCCAAAAGCAATAGTTGCACAAACAATATGGACCTCTCCCTCGTGCCATTTCTTTTGAACAGCAACTCTTTGGCGGGCAGACAAGCCAGCATGGTAATACTCCGTCTTAATATTACATTTCTGGTTCAAATATTTTGAGACCTCAACACATTCGCTTTTTGAAAGGCAGTAAACAATTCCACATTGATTCTTGAAGCGATCCGTTACTAGCTTCCCAAGCTGCTTTAGCGGCTCCTTTGTCTTAACAATGACTTCATACTTCAAGTTTGGCCTATCAAAGCTTCTTTCAAGAAGAATTGCGTGGGGGATTCTTAAAGCGCTTAAGATGTCCTGAAACAAATTTAAATTGCGAAGACATAAGATAACTTAGAAGCAAAAGAAAAGAAAAGAAAAGTTCATCGTAGCTATATGGCATTCCATTACCTCGCGGACAGAGTGGGTTGCAGTGGCAGTCAACGCCATGACAGGCACATCCCGAAAGTTCAGCTTAAGGCATCCTAGTCCCCGATAATCAGGCCGGAAATCATGTCCCCATTGGCTGGGAAGCATAATTATAAATTTGAAAGTGATAAATACTGAATGTCTCGTACAAGTAGTTACACAATACAAAAAGAATTGTATAGCTTGATCAATAGTGAAGTCAGTTTTCCAAGAAGTTCCAAATATTTGAAGACATTGATGAATTTTAAAAGTTACATATTGTCCACAAAGCACAGGATATACCTAACACAGTGCGCCTCATCAACAACAAAACCTGCTAGCTGTCCCTGAGGAGAGAACCAACCAAACTCATATATTAAATATCCATACTCCAAAGCTCCTACGAAAAGGTTTTTAAATAAGCATTCAGAATTCAGAGAAGCGTACCTTGTTATGCATGCATGTTAGAACCTCAAGAAATGATTGATTGCCCGCAATTCTCTCAGGCGTCACATACAAGAGTTTGCATGATGGTTTGTCTTTTCTAGATACAAGAAAATTGATGTAAGAAAATATTTATTAAACAAGATATTAATCAACAACCTGAGAGGTGATTTTTCTTCCAGGGAATTCTAGGGGATATTATAGAACAGATCATAACAAGTATAAACATGGAACTAAATCTTGCCTTAGCTCCCGAAGGACAGCTGCTGCTTGCGAAGTAGTTTGCTGAGAATTCAAAAAAGTAGCTGGTATTCCAAACTTGAGGTTCAATGTGATTATCTGGTCCTGAATGAGTGAAAGTAAGGGAGATACAACTACTGTAACACCTGATTGAAGAGTGGCTGGAAGCTGTAAGTACAAAATAAAGCACGTTTAATAGAACGTAAGATTTCTTTATCCAACAAAGTCTGGATGCATAGAGCAACTCCAAAAGAGACGATCACATTCTGACTACAAAAGGGAAACATTAGACTTTGAAGAAATACTCCTTCTCTCCGTAATTATTACTCCCTGTCTTTAGATTTGCCGTGTCCCTAATTATAAGTCTAATTACAAAGTTCTAGGTGGAATTTAGACATTTTTCCAAAATACCCCTGCTAAAGGATCAAAATTACATGTCTTGCCTAATAGAAATACACTTTCCAATAGTGGCACTTGATTGAGGGTAGAACCGGAAACAAGAAACAAATTTTCACACATTAACTAGATTTCAGTGTTTTCTTGGCATATGTGCTTAGAAAAACTAGGACTTGCAATTAGGGGCAGAGGGAGTACAAAGTAGTACGACGAAGAACGTAATGTACAAAACGATACACAATAAGTCAAATGATTCCATGTCACCAAAATATTTCTGCAGATGAAAAAGGTATATTATTCTATGGGAAGATATGAGCATATGCAAGTATTTGTTGCAAGAGAGTCGTTGCCTGTAAAGTGGAAAAATCAGCTCCACCTACTTGGGAGTTCAGTAATGGCCACTTCTGAATCTTTTCTGATAGTGGGAGTAAAAATAAACAATGCTCGAAATTGAAGCAGTAATTTATAAACGGAAAAAATAGATTTTTTTTTTTTTTTGCTTTTGTAAAATTTAATAGACGCTTTTTCCATCTAAATTAAATAGAAATATTAACAAAATTAACGATACTAACTTGTTGCAAACCAGAGGCAGGTTTAGCGAAAAGTTTGTAAGAATATGTGCTCAAGACTCACAAACTTCAACGAAGAAAATGTATTTTGTTTACCCTTTTCTATGTCTTTGAAAAAGGAGTTATAACATATCTATTTGCTATAGCTAAGTCTCAACAGTTTATGAGGATAGAAGCATACGGCACAAAAAATACGAAGAAGATTTTATATCGAATGTTTAGGAGAAAGAAAGGACCTGATAGCAAAGAGATTTACCACCCCCCGTAGGCATAAGAATAAAACAATCTTGCTTTGCCAAAGCTACTTTACAAGCTTGATGCTGCAATGGTCGAAATGTCCTATTACCGAATATAACAACATTTGCCATTTCAATGTTATCCAGATCCCGTAATTCTTCATAAGTGAGAGTACGGTTTTCATCCTTAGGTTCTGACAACCTTATTTTGCTGGCAGTTGAAGAAATTGAGCCCTGAGTGATGCTACTTGTGCAGTCCTTCAATATACCATAACCATTTTAGTAGATGATAACAAGTTATTCAGTTGGTGATCCAACAAAAAAGAGCAGGCGAAAATCCTATCTAGATGTTTTGGAGATAATTCATGGCTCCCAATTTATCAGGGGAATTATGAATTTTGATCACTGCCATATCGATTGAGTTACATTTTCAGTCCAATTCGTTTCTAGTATTGAATTTTATTATATTAAAGTTCCTTCAATCATCATGCATGGTTTTATTTCAGCTCCGAAAACAAAAATATCTTGCATGGTTTTATAGAAGTCTAACATTAAAGTATTAGAATATGCGTGTGCATGCTTTCAAATCCATCATAGTTTTCCAACTACGTATGCATGTGTCATTTGCACGTGTACAGATATTAACAACTACATAAAAATTTGATTCGTTCAGTGTTACATGTGCAGGTCTATCATATCTCACGTTTTGATGTAGGTTTAGAAACATGACCATGTGCCTTTTTTCCACATTTGCCACTTAGTCTTTCCTCATCCATGGAGCTATCCTATGTACTTCAATAATTTAACGGCGTTTCATCCTATCTCTATTTTTAAATCTCTTGCACGCAACATTCACACTTTCCCAACAAGCTACTTTGTATTTGTCTTCTATTGTATTATATGTCAATGATCATGATTTAATGGCTTGTTATTTCTCTTTTGTTAACGCCGCCCACCAATCCAAATTATCTTAATACCAGTTCTCATTGTGAAAACAGGGAAAATTCTTGTTTGAGTATGACAAGGCCAGGCCAACATTGATTGACGAAAAACTGTCTGACACACTAGGCTTTTGATTGAATACACGATGTAGCAACATCAAATGAGCAATGAGAAGCGATTCAGAGACTTTAGGACCATAAAACATAAATAACATCGAATACTTCATCAAATTATTTCTTACCCCTGATACTGGAGACTGATGATCTGCAAATATATTACCATTCAAATAAGACCCTGGAGGTGTACATTTTTCCCTTGAAATACTGAAGTCCATCTCCTCGTCACTTGAAACCAACTCCACCACTTTCTGGTTCTTCTGAGGTTCCGGAGAATCTTCGGTAATATTGATGCAACCTCCTGAAATGCCATTATCTTCATACTTACACCCGACAACATTTTTATCAAGCAGGTTCGTCAGAGTTCCACAAGCTTCTGATTCTATTGCCTGTAAATCATCCCATTCCTCAGTATCTTGCATTGAATCAGCTAAAGCTGCTAGAAAATCATCACCGCAGTACTCCACAGTGATAAAATCCCGGCCGTCATCACCTAAAAATTGAAAGCAAAAATGCATATAAGCGTGACAATGTTGTTAATGGACAGAGAAGTACTATAGCTGGTTATATTAATAACTGCAATGGGGAGGAAAACCATTTCTCATGGAAGAGCGAAATGTCATTAGACATGGACATGTCTTCTAGTATCAATAGGAATATATGGCTTTTTGACGTAAAGATCGTCCCCCTTTTGTTTTGTATAGTCCTCAGACTTATCCCCTGCTAAACCCCCCCTTCCTTTCTTTTCAAAGACACAAACAGTAGATTAAGACGAATTCATGCATAAGAGCGTCCATGAACAACTACCAGGTGCAGCACATTCTTAGCAGGTTATGAACAAATTACGTATACCAAATGCAAAGATGTTCAAAAGTACACACCTCTACATTCCGTTTCAATAACTACCCTTAAAGTTCAAGTAACGAATGGAGAAAAAGAGAGATCCATAGTTATAACATAACCCGTAATTCGCCCTTAAGGAAAAAATAAAAAGCATGCCACTGGTTAAAAAGGGGAAAAGATGAGCTCAGAAATTGAATTACGATACAAGTAAGGAAATCGAAGCCAGTGCATGGAGAAGCAATACTTTACAGAAAATTAGAAAAAGGAGAGAGGGTGTTGAAATGGTGGGTGGAAACATGAGTACCGTATAGGGCGACAAGGCGATCCAAGCATTTTTTGGCGGAGTCTTCGTCGAAGCCAAAATCAAGAGCCAAGCTCACTAAACGAACTTTCTCAAGCTCCAGATCGTGTTTCTTCCCGCTTCCCATTCCGATTCCACGGTCCGCTCTCCCGCGCTTTGCCGCTTTGAAGTCTGCCTGAGACGCAGGATATGAATTTTCTTTTGGGGCGAGAATAAGTGGGCTAAGCCCAAATAGACCCAGAGAGTTACAAGGATCGAGCCCCCGAAAGGCCGAAATATCATTCCTCTTTTTACTGGTAAGGGAGTCGTGTTCCTTTAACCATCGTCTCTGGGGTTCGATTCCTGGAGGGATGGGAATGGAGCAAGCGTGTCTGGGAGGGTCACCCCTATCATGGGCCCGACAGTACCCGAGGGATTAGTCATTGGGCTCGTTCCGATGGATATCCTGGTGCATACCAAAAAAAAAATTAAAAAATAAAGAGGAAAAACGTATTTGAACATGCCCCATAACTAGATATTAACCTCGAGTCCGGCATTACTTTTTTTTGGTACAAAAAATCCGGGATAACTCGATACTACTTCTGATCATAAATATAAGAGCTAATTTAAATTTTAATTTAGTCATAAATATAAAGTTCTAATCTACTTTGTTTTTCATATTTATTCATTTTTTTAAAACAGTCCTTATAGTAACTATACATGTTAAAAGTTACATCAAATAATAGTTTTAGCTAGTACGCATAATTAGTAGGAATATTTAAAAAAAATACATATTTATTATAAAAAAACTAAATTAACTATTTTTTTTTTATGTTTTATAAATTAGTTAAATATGTTTTATATTAAAACATAAGAAGTAGTACTATGTAGATCAAATATGCTTATGTTATTGTTTGCCAAAATGTCGGGCCTGAAACAACTGAGCTCCACATGTGTCTCTGCTCATCATTGACAGTGGCGATTAATTTCATTGCTTCAATGTCGCCGCTTCTGACGTCGCATTAAGGCCATGTTTGCTATTACGATTAAAATTATTTATAAACACATTTTATATAAACTGAGACAAAACGTCTCTCATATACTTATCTCGTATTTTGCAAATCACGATTGAAAAGCTACTTATAAACTATTTCAAAATAAGTCCTAAATTGAATCTGCTTAACATTCAATCCTTGGATGTGACTGCACCGTTTTGGTGTTTTTTTTTTGTTTTTTTTTTATGACAGTTAATTTAAACACATTATTTGAGAATCAATGAGATCATTATTTGAGAATCAATGAGATTTCTTATTCGACCGAAATCACAACGTAGAAGAGCAGAATGGTTGTTTCGCGCCTTTATTCCTGCTCTGCCTAACCAGCAACCTGACATTAGTATCTAAGAAATGAGCACCCAATAATGCTTGACTTCTTCCCACTGGCCAAAGGAAAAACCTTCACCCGATACAGCATTCAGGTACAATTCCATCTTGTGCGGCTCAGAAAAGGATTATTCAAACACATGTGATGGATATGCTTGAAGGTCCCGAGATCGAAAGCCAAGTATTGGTTAGACGAAGGTCATGCCGTGCCAATCCTAAACGGAAGGACCTCTAAATCAGGTGGATCACAGAGGAAGGAGAAAATGAAGTCGGAGCCCATATGCACTACTGCGTGTGTTCTGTTTACAAGGTGGTTATAATTGCGACGCATCTGATCTTGAGCCAGCGAAGACCCCTTTTGAAAGAAGTCTTAAGCTTGCCTTCAGTCGCGTAAAGCTTGTACTTGGCCAATCTTCGCATTCTCTTGGTGTCAGGGTCATTCCACCAATTCCCCTGGGATGAGCTTTGGTTATTTACCTCTCTCCGGCAATATGCGTCGTCGTGAGATGAATAACGCACGGTGCTGCCGCCGGAGTGGGGCCGGATCTCGTCCATCCCCGATCAGAGACGAGAGGACAGGGGGAGGTTATTGTCTGGAGGGATCCGGTACGGCGAAATGCGAGGAAATATGTTTTGTAGTTTATACATGGGAAACTGACAACGTTTATCAATCACCACCGATTACGTTGAAGATGGTGTGTGTTCTGCTGATGGGATTCAACCTATTTACCCGTGTTGGCTGCCTGCCATCAATTTCTGATTCTTCCACTAAATATAGAAGTTAATGCTTAACCACAGCCGCTTTCTTTATTTGGACTTCATCCAATGCCATAAGTCAAACCGGGACACAAACCGAGTTTATATTCCTTTGGCGGATTCGGCTTACAAGATCATCACACCAATCCCCTCACAAATGCACGTGCACGACAAACGGATTTTCATTGTCGTAATATTTTTCAGTATATTTCGGTAGGTTTTAAATATTAAAACGAAGAATATTATCTTCTTTTAAAAAAAATCCATCTACAATTATTTGTGGGAAAAAAACCTAATTTTACTAATGGGTCAGTCGCTCAGAATCATCTCTCTCACCCTCACCTCAGTCGCTGGCGTTATCTGAGCATTATATTTTTAGCAACTATTTCAAACATTGGTTTTAAAACACGAACCTAGAAAATTTAACAAATATATTCACCACTGCCAGTCTTTTTGGAGAAACAGATCTATATCTCGAAGCTCCTTTATAACTTCTAAAAATTACATTTCGATGTAAATCTGTGCTCATCACATGATCGAATCTATTGAGTGGGGAAAGAAACAATATGGTTAGCCTCGAAGCTAAGAATCAAAACTTCTTCAGTTTACCTTCTGTTACTTGGAGTTCCTGGTGCTTCTGGTATGGGACTCCTGCATGGCGGGAGAAAGCAGCAAAGGTTATTAACCACTGCAAGCATAATGAAAATGCCGAGTATGTACTCCCAAAAAAAAAAAAAAGAAGCTATAAAGCGCTAGCAAAGTTAAAATCAGGAAAAGGTAACCGGGTGGCCGAATTATTGGCAAATCAAAATACAGGTACAGTCACTTACAATATACGACTTCCACTCAAACTTGTCATCTGCTTCACCAGAAACGCGGCTGAATATGCGAATAAGCACAGCAGCATCAAGGGCAGCATATTCTAGCTGCACATTTAGCATTGCTTTAGATTGTTGACAGACTAAAAATTATTGGCAGATGCACAAATTATCATAAAAAAATACTTCATTCTGCGCTCCATGATCAGTTTCACAAAATCACTCTTAAGCATCATTGTTTATAAATATTAAATAGAAACAATTCACTCCTTTGTCAGATCAGGAGGCATGCATTAATGGAACTAGGAACTAGTTTTCCTCTTTTGAGCTTTTTGCGGCCTCACTGCTGTATCAGTATAGCAGAAATCTCATAGTAATCAATACGAAAGGGCGCACGTGATAATGACTAACTATGCACTTATTTATGAATTAAAAAAATAAGAAATATTAATCCTATCCTAATTTCAATATTATTAATCAAGAAAAAATTCTCAGAATATTTGACTCAAGCCACAACTGATAACTAATAGCAAAGCAGAAATAAATGCATTTCATCAAATAATTAAAAAAAAGTTATCTCCTCATCCTGCATTAGCGCGTGTGCAGAGAGTGAGAGGGAGATTACTTGATATTGGCTTAGAGGTCGCTGCTCCCAATCACTGTTCCGTCTTGTCTTGTTTAGACCGGCTCCCAGTACTTTCTGATTTATCAGCAACCACAAAATAGTTTTGTAAAATCAGCTAAGACAGTAAAACCAAAGTTTTTTGTCCAATTTGTTACAACTCCTTATGAATCCTGAGTAGCATACACCTTAAGAGAACAGAGATGCTAAAAGGATGTGTGCGCATAAGATACCTCTGCAAGGCCAGACAAACCACCACGATGGTTTTTAAAAACCTTTTGAATGTCCAGCAACGATTCAAAGTGCCTGAAGCACTTTAACTCTTCATATGAATGAGCAAGCTGCTTTATATCACATTGTAAATTGTACCCTGAAAGCACAAACCAGAAGGAGCAATCATCACAATTTTGCTCATGAGATGCATCAAATGAGCCTCTATCCAATCCGATGCTCTTCCAATGGAAGGCAAGAAGGTACTATCTATTTTATCTCAATATGAGCATTCTCATTTCACAGTCAAGTTAAAACAGTCATCCCACAAAATATACAGAGTTGCCTTTATTCAGCGTAAGTATTTTGCTGAGCCCATCCAAAGAAGTGGAGATAAATATGCTTGATGAATTTGAATTATTCATACCAAGTTTTAATATTATTGGTGACTGCAAAATGCGGGTCAGACAGTCGTCTAAAATGTCAGGTACCTCTTGGTGCAACTTTATCAGATCAAAGATGAAAACCACACTTTTGGAAGCAATTTGAAAGATAGAAGCCTGAGACATGGAAAAATCTGTCATTTTCTCATTCAAAAGGGGGAAAAGTTGCGGGTGGAACAAAAGGGGTAACAGGAGAATGGAGAGCTAAACTTCTGCTCAGGAAAATCATATCATAAAACTTCATACAAGTAAATCCAACAGTGAAAAAAATGGAAGCATAAACACTAATCTATCAGGGGATTCATTGTATATTACCTTATTTGGTTTGCTGCCTTTTACATGATTAGGTTTCCATTCACTATCGACGCCTATAACTTTACAATCCTCAATATGGGTAGTTGCATCAAGCAAACCTTTATATTCATCAACCCAAATAATGTCTTCGACAAACAGTTCATCAAGATGCAAATAACGCCTGTGTTGAATACTTTCATCAGGTACTACAAGGCATATGAAAATTAGTCTGTTTGTCATAGAAGAATAATAGTGCAGATATTTCAACATAACAGCTGACTAGACCGAAGAAATGATAAAACCAGGATGATTAGAAACTTTTATGAAGGTCAAGCAACAACTAATCTTGTGACATTAGACAGCAGTCAGTCAGAGACCACAGCTTTTCCCCATCAATTTGACTATTGGCATACCTTTCTGCAAAATCCCATCAAGGGAGTACCGATCACACAGTTCATCAATCTTCTCTGTGTATCCAGCTTCCATTGCCAAATAAACCTTAAACACAGAAGTAAAGATCATATAGCATACATATACTAAGGTTTAGTTGGACAAAAGGGGGGCTATCAAGCTGTCAAAAATGACAACACTTAACTACTCTGGATAATCAATGATAAGCCTTACAACATTGTCATTTCAAAACAGTAAATAACTGAAAGACTACTTTCTTCACCTCAAAAGCTTATGCATTTATCCTTGATTCTTTCAGTAGATATGCCACATTTTTACGGTGATTATTTGACGCATTAATGATACCCACTTGTCAATTCCAATCTGGTTTCCAAGGAGAGGGTGATATAGTTATATAGGATTTTGCGAGGTAAAATATTTTCTCTCAACTCTTTCTCGAAGCTTTTGGCCAACAAGAAGGGCATTAATAAAAATAAAAAGAAAAAGAAAAAGGAAGCTAAGAGCCTAAGGGGAAATAAGAAGTATGCCGCATAAGCATTAGCAAAATCAACATATTAATGTAAATCAAATACAGCTTCACATGATTGCTAATGAATAACATGCATTAAAACATTACTATGAAGAAAATAGTTTAAAAAGAATAGCTCCACAAATCCGCGCCTCCACGGCATTGTGATTTTATGCATCTCATAGAATGCACAGAATGCTAGCCATCATGAAAAGAATCACAAACCAAATATTCAACAAGCTGTCTATCACCATTTGTTCTCGCCTCAGCCACATCCCAGCATCCTTTTTCTGCTAGCTTCTTTATTGAACTGCAAATCGATAAAGTAATCGAGTAATTAAGAAATAGAAGAAGAATGAGAATACACAAATCCACCACATATTGGCAGCTGTAATTTACTTGCCTTTCTTTACACTTTCGATAGGCGTCTGGGAAATCTTGCTGTAGATTGTTCATCTTTATAATCTCATAGGCATTCTTTAGCAAGTTCCTCTCACAGTACTCCTCAACAAGAGTGCATAACATTGGCTTCCCCATAAATGTTGCCCATTTCTCTGCTGCCTTAAACTGATGGCTCTGTACCATGCTAAGGAGAAAAGACTTGCCAAAACAAAAGATAGAGAAGCGCTCCATTAGAGTGACAGCTGTCATATACAGTTGGGATTCTGCCAATTCAAAAATATACTTCTCCATTAAATCTTGTGCAGTTACATGACTTGAACCATCCTTTGCTTTCATTTGGACCATGATTTTCTCAACATCTTTTAGTTTAATATCAAAAGTTTCTAATATTTTAACAATAATCCTTTCATCATGAAAGACCTGCCCCACAACAATGTCAATGAATAGATGGGTAGCCAAGTCTTTTGCTTCCAAAGAGTTTTCTGAAGTGGTTGCTTTTTTCAGGAAACGACCTAGGGCAGATATAATCAAATGACTAAAGCCGCTGCTACAATCATTATATAGAGGTGACACGTATAAGCACTGTACAACAAAAGCAGCTGGTCCAGGTTGTGGGTCATTGTGCAACACAAGATAGACTTGATGTTGAAGGGCTTGGAACTTTGTTGTCGCCTTAACTGTGCCTATGCAATGCCATTTAAACAAAAACAGCATAGAAAGGAGTAAGAAAAAAGATGCATTATTGTGAGACCGAGCCACGAGTTGTAATAAGTATTTTCAGTTTATTTGCAAAAGAGCATCTGTAAAACAGCAAAAAATGTAGCAAGGCATTATTCGCTGTAAAAGATAACCTAGAAAGACGTTTTTAAATTAACTTAAAAATTAGGTTACTAACTTTGTCAGGGATTCCCGCATTTCCGAGGGAACGCTTAAATAAAAAAAATTATCAGTTATAGACTTCTCAAAACTCCACCTAGGTGTCATAGGTACAATGCTAGTCTCTCGAGTACAGATGTCGGCCAATAAAGTAGAGGAATGATAATAATTCTTGTCTTTAGCTCCATATTTTCATGTTAATCTCGTCAGCTTTAGAGTTCTAGGAAAAGTGCGTCGAAACATTAGAGCAAACAGTTAGCATTCATCTTCGTATCCTCTCGCATAAAACAGATATTAGCAGTGCTAGGAGGAGAAATTATACCATAGAAATAAGATTCTTTCAACAGGTATACAAATACCACCGGAGTGACATGGGTTAAATCATTGAAAGCATGCACACATAATGTCCAAGCATGGCCCTTGTCTTCTTCTATTTCTGCAACATTCTCATCCAAGTCCATTCCCGGTGGAAACTGTAATTAAAGAAGACACATGTGTGTTATCAAATTTAAAGATGGATCCAGTCCAAAGTAGCACTTTTTTGGTTACTAACTCAATGCGACAAGTGCTGCAGGAACGCACTTGAAAGTTAAAAGACAAAGCTAGAAAATCTTGCATTTAGGATGATGGAAGATACCTTTTGGACAAAATAGAGTAGAGAATATGAAATCAAGGTTCCGGGAATAAACAAATTACCCGGTCGGAACCAATTTGATCGAGAAGTTTATAGGACCGGGTTTCTGACTTTCTGTTCCGGTCGGACCAGAAATCCCCCTCTCTACACTCTCCCGTTCCTGCTGCTACAACGAAAAGCTTATTGGGCCTTGGCGCGAACCAGATATTTTCCCTCCGTGCAAGTGGGAAGGAATGCTTACTTGCGCCGATCCTTCTTTGGTCAACTACGACTACGAGCACAGAGAACGCGTTCTGGGACTCTAGCGGTATCGCCATGATATGGGGTCTAGAGAGCATCAGTACACGTGTTAAAAATAGGATCCAATTTAGCGGGTCCCAAGCAACACGTTTCATCCCCATGGAGCCTTCTCAGAGCTAAATACTTGGAAGAAGTCCACGAGTAGTGGGCTAGCCCGCCAACTTGACCCATCTCCCCGGTTTTTGAAAAGGGGAAATGACGTTTACGGACCACCGAAGTTATTAATTAGTAATCACAATTTACAATTATAGATAGGTCACAATTGTAATTAATGATCTTACATGGCGGAAAAGGTCATTTTCCCTTTTTAAAAGGAACTCAAGCCAGTAGATGGACCGTTGTAGTTCCTGGAGGCTACATTTCCTTGTCGTTTAACTTTGACCGACTCTGGACGAAATCTTAGCTAAAAATAACATGATACGGTTGGCAGGGTTCAGGAAAGTACTTCGTCTTTATGCCGATCATCCTTCTTTCCCTAAATAAATTACATGCAATTACTGTCTATGCACGGATCGAGACTTGTACTCCAGAGTTTGTCCATGCGTTCCGTAGCTGAGATTAAAAAAGTACTGGTTGTTCTTATGCGAGCACCAATAATATTATCGACAATGATTGAAGGGCACAGTCGCACATGCCATTGTTTACCCCCAACTAAGAGATAAAAGAATTCACGTTTCCTCTGCCAATTGCTTATTCCAAACTCATCATAGGGAAATCGTTACGTTTTCATCGGGACATGTCGCAGTCTCATGATGTTGTCGAGGAAGATATGAAACAGGGTGTAACTTTCTCTGTTCCTTCTTCTTAATTACGTACGTAGTGTTATGGGATAAGAATGGGAGGAAACTTTCAAGCGCCTGCGAACGCACCAGGCGCCTGGGCACCCATTTCAACCTCTGCATTCGAAACTGGACAGTTGTGGCGGTTGTTCATGCATATTATTAAACGAGACCAAACTAAACTGGGCATTTCCCGCTATCCCGCAAGACTCAGCAAATCAAGGAAAACTCTTGTTCATTATCAATAATTTAATAATTGTTTTTAATAGATATTATAATGTTTTAAATTTGTTAACAATGATTAATACTCAGTAAGGAATTTTCCTGGGGAAGATCAAAAGCTGAACGGCACAGACGATTGACTCCTTCCCTCCCTCCTTTCGCAATCCGTTGCATCCTAACCTGAACTTTCCTATTACGAACATCACCTCTTCACTAGTGTATAGCATGCTAAAACTCCGATGAATTTCTCCGTTTGCGTACGTAACCCAATTTTCACCATCCATACGCGTCCGCAATTTTATTCGTCACACCTCAGATCACGTTCCCGAAAATCCTCTCTCTCTCTCCCCGCCTTTGTGTTAACATTCCGTAGAAAGTAGAAACTGGTCGCACTCAAAATGTCCGTCAGCTCCTTGTGGGGTCATTCTCCAACACGGTTTGTTATTTTGTCTCAATGTCAGGAAATTCTGATGTCGTTTCCTCTTAACTAATTAAAAAAAAACTGAGAAACGTTGATCTTGACTTTAATTACTGAGGCTTCCTCGTAAGTTCTTTCCGCCTGAATATATATATGTGTGTGTGTTTGTATAGAGAGAGATAGAGAGACAGAGAGACAGAGAGCACTGCACACTTTTATTCTGGCTTGCAGCTAATCGAGTTCATTCAGAGAATAACTGTGTTTTTGAATGGCATCATCGGGAAGGGAGTCTCACCGGGAGGAGGGTAATGACAAGAATCATCAGGTTCCTGGTAAAGAGGGTTCAAAGCGAAGACATGGGAGCTTAAGACAAGCAGACATCCCGTGGGTACCATTTTGGTCTAGTATGTTTATTGATCCAAGCGTCCTGCGTTTAGCCCATCAATAACTTATGCTTCGTGATGCCTGTGCAGTGCTATTAGGAATATTATGAGAGGACGGCCAACTGTGCATGACTGGGGTTTGTACTTGGAACCTGTACTTCGAAAAGTGGTATGCACCAAATCAAATCTTTAACAATGTTCTTGAATATAGAGTCGAATTGAAGAATATATACATATATATATATATAGTCCTTTGTACTTTTATTCGTCTCATACGCATTATTTGTCATCTTCCAACCTCATTGACAATAATGTTCCTTGGTAGCTATTATGAGGTGTCTCATTATTTTTTGTTTCTCTTCAAATTTCGTTGCGCTGCGTGTCTTCCTCATCTAGGTACGAGAGGAGGTTCCACCTATAATTCATCGGCACCTTAATAGCGGCGAAGAAACCCTTCATTGGGCTGGAACATCTGGAGGCAGAACTTTACGTTTGTGTTTTACTAACAGATTGCCAGCAACAATTTTTACACACACTAGAATAACCTCTGAGGATGGTAATCCCATTGGAATTGTTCTGTGTGACGCTAGATCTCAGAACTGCATAGTGCAAGAAGGTCCTCTGTCCCGCAGCAGGATAATGATGTGTGCGCTCAAAGGTGAGTTTGGCTCCAACGGGAGCGAGGATTGGAGTGAAGCAGAATTCAACGCCAATATCTCCCCTCGAAGAGAGAACAAGGGCGAGTTACTAAATGGGGAAAAGTTCATTACGTTGGAAAATGGAGTCGGTGTTGTCCCTGACGACATTCATTTTAGTGATAACTCTAGCTGGACAAGAAGCCGCAGGTTCAGGTTAGGAGCCAGAGCTGTTGAGCACGAAGCAAACATAAGAGAAGGCAGGAGTGAAGCTTTTGTTGTCAAAGATAAACGCGGACAGCGTAAGTCTGCGGACCCTTGTGACTTCACCTTTAACGATCGACTGTTCTGGTTTCTTGTTTTGGTATCTTTAGGCCGTGCTTTTACAATATATACAATGATTGTGACGTGTCATTTCAGCGTACGAGAAACACGACCGCCCATTACTGGATGACGCAGTATGGAGGTTGAAAAAGATAGCCCAAAATGGTCAAATTCACAGGCGGCTGTCGTTGTATAACATAAAAACTGTCAGGGATCTGCTGCGGTTATACGTAATGAACCCTCGTTCACTACAAGAGGTAAAAATATGCGGATTAAGATTTTTCTAAATGTTTAGCCCTCGGGGGTATTTGAGCTGATGATATAAACCATGTGATGTGACTTTTTGGTTCGGACAAGTAGAAAACGGGCAAAATTGCAAAGAAGTCGTGGAACACAATCATTGAACACGCCAAGTCTTGCGAGCGAGAAGACGATGGTGAGCGTTACTTTTACCAGTGTCTTACCACAGCACAACAACCAATAGTCCTTGTCTTCAATTCCATCTATGAGCTCGTGGGAGTGAGTTTTGATGGGCATAATTATCGTTTTCTGGAGTCGCTGAACTCGGAAGAGAAGGTATACTCGCGCCTTCATCGATCTAATTCTAAATTAAATAGCGATGTGATTCGCAAATGAGAGCATGCTGCGAGCATGATGATCTATTTATATCAACGTAGAAAAAATTGCCTATGAAGATGTGATCAAATTCTTTTTCGTTTCATCGGCAGTGCGTAGTGGAAACAGCTAAGCGGAATGCCTACGAGACCATGGAGACAATATATGAGTCGTCGATGAAGACATTGGCAGGTGAAATTGCATGTCTAGGTCACCAGTCGTTTTTATATATTGATGTGCGCGCGCGCGCGCGCACACACACACACACATATATATGCTTTCAATATGAGTTTGATTTCATGAGATGCAGGCGAGCCTTCCACGTCGGCAGCATTCGGTGAATTAATACAAGATGAACAGGTAGGCACTGACCAAATGGAAATTCACAATACTTGTGGGGGAGATTTGGTTGATGGTCTGGAATTATGGAACTGCCTGTCGCCATTGCCGCTGGGGCTAGGCGGAAATCACTTTGAACCGGCCTATAATTATTTGCCAGATTTGGCTTCAACTTCAGGCACAGGGAAACGCAAAACTGTGTGGAATAAGATTCGACACGCTTTCAGATTGGTGATGCCCTTTGTGGCTCGGAGGAAGGCAAAGCTTTCAATTCCCTGTGGCTAACTAGCCACTGCTCTATAGCCGGCTGTTTGTTGGTTTCTCTTTTCCTGTCTCCCCACAAGTTATATGTTCCTCTTCATCGTTGTTTTCAATTTAAAATACGCAGACTTTTGCTATCGTTTATTCCTCCCTACCTGTTTTAGCCACAGACGATCGTTGTACCAGCCAATGGGATGACAATGGATATTGGTGGTTCTATGCATGTTACACTTAATTGTGGCCTTGCCCGTTCATTCGGATGTTTATGCCATATCTGTTGAGGCCTGCTAGTTCTTAATAGATGTGTGAATGAGTGAGCATCGGATTGTGTGTATTCGCGGGTAAAGTGAAAGATTGATGTCGCCTATGTAAGTAAAATAATTCAGGAGGGCAATAATTGGTAGAAAGGGGACTATATATAAATAGAAAAATAAGGAATTTTTACGGCGATTTTTCAGACAGCTAAACACCAATTTCAAAACTGCCTAGCATTAACAAGTGGTTCCGAAAGTGGAGGTAAAAGTATTTTTATTTCTTATGCGAGAGTGAACAAAAAATAGTTATTTTATGAAAAAACAATTGTTACGAAAAATTGTAAAATGAGTCAAACTGCAGTGTGGCCGCCTAGCTTGACCGGCACGTGACGACCACAACATGTGGTGGTGATTGATGCGCGCCAACAAAGTCTAAGTCAATGCAGTAATTTAAGTTTTATAGATCCAACCTGGTATTATTCTCAGGTTAAAGAAAAAGAAAAACCTGGTATTAATAAAAAAATCCGCGGTTGTGCGGCAATGTCGAGATCTTGTTCTTCTCGCCCCTCGAATTCGACGCATTAGGTAGCTTGCAGTTTGAAGTTTGCAGAGGAAAAGCCATGACGCCGTCTACAGATTCATCCCAGTTTCTGGTAAATGGAAGAATGTCTGAGGAATGTGTAGGAGAGGGTGAAGCTCTTCGATCACGGATTGAACTCCTCTCCTTACTGCCGTTTTCGGCGAATAAATCGCCTCCAGGTCAGTCGACTCGTCAACCTACCTTCTCATCTTCTTCTTATTGCAGCAGCGAATCTTCAAGACTTCAACCCATTTTCAATTTTGCGTCCTCGTTTTGGTTTTGGATCTGTAGAATTTGTGATCCCTTAGTACAGACCGCGTCAACGCATACTATCTTGTGAGATAATTATTATGCCATGCTTAGTTATGAAAGATTATGTATGTTCTCGTAAAATCTCTACAAATTTCGACTTGAGTATATTAATAAATTTAAATTAATTAATTATAATAAGCACAGTATGATACATCTAAAATATGTATATCTAAAATTAGACTATACATCAGTAACATATAAGTTAACTAAATTAATCTGAAGCAAAATAATAAATATATAAAAAAATTCAGTAAAATATCATATATATTTAAGATCAAATCAAACTCTCGATTAGTTTTCACAGGCATCGTTTTTAATCATTCAAAAGAACGGTATTGCAGTACCTCCCCTTCCATTTATAAGACACAATATTTGGATGGCATGATTATTTCAAAGAACGTTTGAAATTTTAGCCTTTTTTTTTTATTTTCTCCCCTTAAGTACATGTCGTATCAATTTATTAATTATCTTTAATTTCATGCATATATTTTTCCTGCTTATTATATTCTCTACCACATTCATTCTCTCCCGTCCACAAATAAATAAGAACATTTCTGGAAAATAAAATACATTTTTGTACATATTTATTATTTTTAACAAATTTTGATTAACTTTTTTTTAATCCGTGAATTGAATTATTTGCATCTTATATATAAGATGGGAAGAATGGTTGGAAGTTTTTGCAAGGTATGTAATTAATTTGCCAGTTGATGTATTGTAGAGTGAAGAAATCGAGCCGTCCCCGGTGAAATAATTATCTTGCTTGATATAAAATCATCACTTGTTAAGGTTTACATTTTAGGCATCCCTTCTCTAGATGTGTTGGAGCCTTGATTAATTATGTGTTGATGAGAAGTGTATATATATGTGGGATTTTTTTTTTTTTAACAAATCATTTGTGGGAAAATGTTTTGGCAGCGCTATATCCATGCACGCGGCTGTGGGAGATTTTGAAGTCCTAATCCCCATATATTGACTCGTTTTATTCCATTTTAGCTGCATCAGAACGATGTTGAAATGCCCCTTATGTGACCATGGCCGAAAGAAGAAAATATATACAGGTCCATTATAGTGACGAATGCCCTCAGATATATACTACTACCTCCTATTCTTAATATAAGACTTTGTTTGACTTTTATTTTGATCCTAAATTTAAGACCATAATCTACTTTATCTCTCATATTTACATATTTTTTTAAAGGTAATCCTTCTAACAATAGTAGTTCTAACCAATACACTTGATTAGCACGGATATTTTAGAAAAAACAATACTTATTTATTACAAATAACTAACTTAACTTCTTTTTTTAATTTCTTCAAATTAGTCAGTTAGTTCTTATAATCAGGACCGGAGGTAGTAATTAAGAGCGAACCATACACTGCTACTGAATATCAGAACGATAGTTGTACTAGATAGATTATGTCGGGTGTTATTGCAATTAATGAGTTCTGAGTTTAGCTTAATTAATTATTGGAACTTTGACGGATTGGATTTATAAAGGATGATAATATAATGCCCAGAGTACGCGTATATCCATCCGCGTTCTTGTGATGATCTGATGACTTCACAGCGACTGGCAGGTCAAGACGAAACTTTAGTGGAAATTAAATTAATGCAGGCCGTTCCACAACATGACTTACCTTGAGCCTCTTATCAACCAGTGCCCAAATTTTCTGTCCTATCCTCTAATAACTCTCCGCTCCTTATCTCCCAAAAGGTTTCTATAATAAAAAATATATAAACCACTCTGCACAAGTCAATATTATTTAATTTTTGTTTTTCATAAATAACTTCATTAGAGCATATTGCATAGAGGTCATATACATATGAGGAAAAAATTAAACGTCATATTAAAATGGATTCATTTTAACTTGAGTGAGGTTGGAAAGTATTCACAAATTTTTACCATTTTAATGACATGAGCTACATGTAACTGGCTTTCCTGATTATAGCGAAGCACTTAAAAGTATCTAATTATACTGAGAAGTAGGGGTAGGGGAGGATAAGCTCTCTTGTGTCTGATCTATGAACAATTATCTAACGCGTATTGGGATAGACTAGCGGGTCATTCATGTCACACTTAGTGTTTACTGGCGAGAGGGCTTTTGGAGATTAAATTTCTGACGGTTTTCGTGGCCATGAAGTAGAGGTAATTTCCAGTAAATACCGTCGCAACTTCTACGTAATGCGACGTAGTCCCCATTGTCCCTATTTAAAGGCGCAGGTGTTTCAGTGTCTGGTGCAAAGATAATGGCATCGAAAAGAAAAGCCAATAATTGTGACATTCCGGCTGAAAAGCCAAAGCGGAGATTCGAATTCGAACAGACTGCAGAGGAACAGATTTCTCTGTATTAATCTAGTTTCCATTTAGTGAACGTCTTCAGATTTATGGAGTAATTTTATAAATATACATATAACTTTTGTGGTTGCCTTGCAGGAGCGATGGAGGTAACACATCCGTGCCCTGCAACTGCAAGTGTGGCTGCATCGTTTATCAGGCACGCCTTGAAGCTGTGATCCGACAAACGGTAACACACACAGACACACACACACACATATATGTATGTATGTATGTTTGACACGTCTAGTCCCTGTTATTACTGATCTGTTCATCTGTCTATTGGTGTGTTTATATATAGCTAGCTTTCTGCAATTTCAAGTAGCTTCCATCAGCGGCAGCAATTATACATCGGATATATAGGAATAAGCATGCACTTCATAAAGGGCAAACGTTTTCGAATTTTGGTCCTTTCTATATATATGTATCTAATAATTCTGACTAATATCTTGAATTTATTAATGGTCGATGATCGATTCTCTTATACCCTGACAAAACCAGCTCCAGTTTTGTTAGGGACACCTATATATATTGACATCATTGATTTGTTTAACAATTTTTAAATAGCATGAGCTAGATATATTCTTCTTTTTTCTACCAACAGTTTGAGATATATTTTCTACATGAACTGCTCTTGCTTTATTTCTGACAGAACTAATTTCGATGCTCATCACTTTGATAAGCACTGTAAGCTTATCAGATCTATATCATTCATATCCTATTTGGATGGCCCATATTTAATTTCTTTTTTATTTTTACTTGTTCAAAATAGTTATTCTAATATGTATAGAATCTAAAATAAGTAGAAACTCTTAGCCATCATTTTTTCAAAAAATACTTTTTATTTAAAAATAATTAATTAAAGATTTTAAATTTGGATCATTCAAGCCAGATATAGGAAGTCCAGATCTAATGAGTTTATGGTGCTTGTCAAAGTGATGAGTACTAAAACTAGTTCCATTCTTGATTACCTTTGATTGATTCATATTTGTTTCTTTCGCTACCAGGTCCGAGAGGAGGTTGCGGCAGCACAACACCAATCTCCAAGGCCTGAACTATAAGTTCTTATAATTTTATCTTATTTTAATCACTTTTATGTAATTTTTTGCATGATTTTCTTCTAATTTTACTTGATTTTAATCAATTCCATAGTACTTCTCCGATCCTTAATATATGACCCATTTAACTAATTTGATTAGATTAAGAAAGTTAGATAAATTAGTTAATTATAAAAAATATGACACGTTTTTCCTAAAATACCATAATCATCTTTCTTAATACCCCATCTCTCCCTTTTATCTGATTATGGTTGAGGGAGTATTCATAGGGGTAATTTAGAGAAAACTGATAAATATGAGAAATAGGTCTTATATTTAGGATCAAAACCAACTCAACAATTAGGTTTTATATTAAGGACCGGAGGAATAGTATTTTTTAATTACCA
Organism: Neltuma alba; assembly: GCF_004799145.2. Classification (NCBI taxonomy): domain Eukaryota; kingdom Viridiplantae; phylum Streptophyta; class Magnoliopsida; order Fabales; family Fabaceae; genus Neltuma; species Neltuma alba. The sequence continues at coordinate 392,583 of NW_021636989.1, read as the reverse complement.
TGTGTTCTTTGTAAAGTGCTAATAGAAAGGAAACAAATAATGGAGATGTATAATTGTAAGACGACACGTATTCCTGGTTTTTTCTGTGAAGCATGCCTCCGTAAAAATCGTCACGTTCCTTGCCCATGCACAATCAATCTGGTATATTTAGTTGTTTTCTCTTTCAATAAATAACTTTCTGATTTCATTATTGCAGATTGACGCCTAATAGTAATCTGAGTGGTGAGGTATCCGAAGCCAGACAAAACTTTCAGCTGGAATTCAGCAGAAAACTAAGACAAGAATATTATACACAAACTAAGATATTGGCTGAGGACAACGCACCTCCTCAAATTGTTCTCCTCAACGTTGGATCTCGTTCCATAGTAACGGAGGGTCCCATGTCTTCAACAGAGATAGAGATCTGTGTGGTGCCAGGGGATTTCGGAAGTGGTGACCATCAAAACTGGAGCAGGGAGGAATTCAACGACAACATCATCGTACGACCGAGAGAAGGAAGGGAGGCGCTACTTAAGGGAAAAGATACTAGAGTCACCCTAAAAGATGGAGCTGCTTTTATTCCTAAGATTGAGTTTACTGATATCTCACGCTGGGTCAGAACCGGAACCTTCAGATTAGCAGCCAGATCCAAAGAAGCAGACGTTAAGGAAGCTATAAGCCAACCTTTCGTCGTCAAAGATAAAAGAGGAGCGTGTGAGTCTCGATTTATATAACCTTAATTTAATCTATTTTTTTGGGTCTATTTAGTAGTATTCATGGACCTTGTGGTTCGCTATATATTTCAGCGATTATGAAACACGCCATACCATCCTTGAAGAGTGAGATTTGGCGCTTGAAAAAAATAGGGAGAGGCGGAGAACTTCACAAACGATTGTTACAGAATGGAATAGAAACAGTTAAGGATTTTATGCGACTTCACACGATCAACCCGTCTTCGTTAAAAGAGGTGGCATCATCTGTCAACTTTATCCTAGTTATCAGTACCTGACCGAAATTCTAGAAATTGACATGTCATTGTGACTAACATGTTTTTACTTATTTCCTCTCAATAACCTAGAAATTCGGCAACATTCCGAGCGGCAGATGGGAGGCCATAATGGAACATGCTACAGCTTGTGTTATTGACGATAACGTGCATTACGGCTATCACACAGCAGAAAGACAACTAGACTTCGTCTTTAATTCCATCTATGAGGTCGTAAGGGTGAGCTTCGATAATGGTCAGACTTATCGTTCACCGGAAACCTTCACCTCGGTGGAGAAGGTATGCATTCTTAAAATTTCTGGTTCAAAGTTATCTTTAATCAATTTTCGGGGAAGATGTGATTCACAGTTGAAATTCTCTTTATTTGGGCCGCGGGGGGGGGGGGGATTTTTTTACTTTCTTCCAGCTTGATAATAGTTTGATCGAGCGTTATTTAGTTTCTTTGTAGTTTGGCATTTTGAACGCCAAGTTTGCGTAGGCTGTTCACTTTTCAACTTATTAACTTCATTACATCTTAGGTTATCGTAGGATTCATTTGGTTTGGTTGCATGTCGACGTCTTTTACAATTCATCCTATGACTTAGATATTGTCATGGATACTCTTAAACTGTGAACGGAGGGAGATCAGCTTGACGGGGTAAAGTATCTATCCAGAAACTCCAGAGATACCCAATATATTTAGGCAACAGAATAGCAACAATATAAAGAAAGGAAAGATAAAACCAGACTATTGAGAAATAGAACATTACAGAAACAAGACGGTGGGAGAACGAGGATCATGACGTGGGGGGGAAGCTTGACTCAATTCATTCACACACCCTCTACACAGATCGCCCCCGGGGTTCATCTTAACGGAAACCACCTGTCACGGGCCCACTTGAAGAAGCAACAGGCCCATTTTCCATTCCCAGCCCAGTTACAAACAAGCCCATTCATTACCCACAAATCAACACTTACTGTAGTATTCCGCCTTCAATTAATTAAATTCTCAGCTAGTTTAAGGTTAGAAGGTATAGAGTTTAATCGGTGCGGTGTGGTGGCAGCGTTTGGTGGAGGTGGCCAAGAAGGAAGCATATGAAAATGAGAAAGATTTTGTGGCACTGCCAGTGAATCTGGAGGAGCTAGGAACTGTACAAACTGGGGAGTCCAGTAATGGCATGCCACCAGATGGAGGGGCTCCCCAGCAAGTTGACCTCCCAGCCACCCAACAAGGTAGTAATAGCCATGCAAACATTTAAATTCAAATCACATGGACATAATGCTGATTCAGTGATTTAATATGCTGCAGGGCAAGAATATGAGTGGGATCTGCTCTACTCTCCATATTCATCTCTAGATCATTTTCTTTCCAACCCCTTGGTGTTGGAAGCAGGCTCTAGCAGTCCTCTCCATTGTCTCCTTCATTCTGATGCGCCTCCTTCCACCCACGACGGACGCAGAAGCAGATGGAGTAAGATTCGGGCTGCTGCGTTATGGCTCATGTCTCCCGCACGCACATCTCTTTCCCGCCAGCGCCATCCCTTCTAATAATTGGATCTAATTTGCTGCCGGGTTGTTTTTTAATTTTGATTAATTAAATTAAACTAGCTTGGTTCGAGTCTGTAACATATCTGGGCTGTAATGACAATGGGCCTTCCCCGTATTAAAAAGACCTCGGTTGTGATCTTCTTCTCGTTGTCTTTGAAGTCCGAATCCGATTTATACTACCTCCTGTCGAAAGACAAGATCTCAATTTTTATTTTGGTTATGGTTATAAAAAGCTGATGCATTTTATTTCTTATATTTATATATTGTTTTATGATAGTTCTTCTAATAATATTAGTTTTAACTAATAAATTTGATTAGTATGAATATTTTATAAGAAACAACACCTATTTAGTACAAATAACTAGTTTAACTTATTTACTTACTATTCATTGATTAGTCAGCCGCTTTTTATAATTAGAATCAGATTTATCTAATTGAACGGGCTGCGGCCGGAACAGAGTGACGTAGCTTTTAAAGGGATGAAGTGGCTCCTCGTCACAAAAATATCTGTCTTTGCAGGGTGAGATATCTGGAACTTTCTTCCCTAATATCTTCCTCCGGTCTAATCTGGCGGAGAAGATATTTTTTCTCTCTCCCTTTCTCAACTGTCTTTCTCTCTCCTCCCCCATCCTCTTTTTCATCCCATGAAATTTTGCGCTTCTCTTTTTCTGCATTCTTTCATCGTATCTTTTTAATTTTTTGATTGGACCTGTTTCGAGCCGCTTGATCTCCGGTTGTCTTCTGATCGAGCCCGTTGGAGCTGCATTTCTTTGGACCTGTTCTTCCATGGATCCGGAGGGAGGATCCCATGACGGATCTAGCTACTACGCCATCCTCGGGATTCCCAGGGACGCCTCCTTCTCTGATGTCCGTACCGCCTATCGGAACCTCGCTTTGGTAACGATACGCCTTGGTTTTGCTGCTCTCGGCTCTTCTTCCTTAGTCTGTCAATTGTTTTTCTCGTTCGTCAAACTATATAATTCGGCGCCTTTTTTGTTTCTGAGGACTTGGAAATATTCTGTGGATTAGTTTTTTGACAGAGATTTGTAGGTTCTTCAAACTTATACTCGTTTTGCCGTGTTTTCCATGCCCGCGTTTGTCAATTTTGGAGTTTACTTGTAACGGGCGGTGGAGAAAATTTGAAGTTTGAATCTTTCTAATTTTATCTTGTGTTGTGGTTGAGCAGAAGTGGCACCCGGACAGATGGGCTGGAAACATTGCAATAATCGGAGAAGCCAAGCGGCGATTCCAGCAAATTCAAGAAGCTTACTCAGGTTATAGAACATTAACATCGCTTCATTGTTGTGAATCCAAAGTTACGCTTTGGATCAACATTAAAACTTAGTTACTGTTGTGTTCCTGTTGCAGTTCTTTCCGATAAGTCTAAAAGGTCAATGTACGACGCCGGATTCTACGATCCTTTAGAAGAAGAAGACGAAGTTCGTATAGTTTCCTTGATATAGCTCAGGAAAACGCTGTGCCGTAAACAGGGCGAGGCAAAACTTGCGTCGTTTGGGCGTACGCTGAAACGACGATATCGTTTGTCTCGCCTTGTGCTCGGTAATAGATTTTTATATTCCCTGTTTTTTTGCTGCGTTAATTTACACACAATTACACATCCTGACCTCGGGTACGATGCGGTTAATTAAGTGGAACATAACAGGGCATGCGTTTTTAAAATTAAAGTTGAAAAGAATATTTTAACTAATTAATAATCATTGTTTTGCTTGTTTAACCACGGGATCAGGAATTCTGTGACTTCATGAACGAAATGATCTCGATGATGAACAATGTGAAGGATGAGGTACTGTTGCCTAATTGATTATAGCAATTTTCTTGATTAGAAGAATGGCATGATAGAATGAATTGGTGAAGGTGCGTGTGATTTAATGGTTATTATATCATGTATAGGGGAACAGTTTGGAAGATCTACAAAGGATGTTCGTAGAAATGGTTGGCGGAGATGAGATGAGCTTCGAGTCGAAGGATGAGCAAACGAGCGGCAAGAGGGGACGTGTCAGTGCGCCAAGGGGCAGCGCAGCTAAACGCAGCAACTCTCGCCGCTAGCATTGAATTCGTGGTGTTGTGTAATTTTCACCTTCTTTTGTAATGGTTAAAAATTTCCCCAGCAGAAATGGAGTGTAGCATTTAATTACGAATGGGGAAGCTGGGAGAAATTGGGTTTGGTTCTGGAACAATTGCACCAAATAAATCCGCCTCTTCCTGTTTCTTTGCACGCGCGTTGTGTTCTGAGTTTTTTATTTACCCAGACAGACCATTACTAAAAAAATATTTAAGTGAGAATAAAATAAGTGTTTTCATAGTAAGTCTTGGGGTCGCGTGGATCAAATGGCCACGTTTGGAGACACGTGGAGCATGCAAAAATTGTGGGGGCAGAATGTACCAGAGCAAATTCATGTTTATACTTCGTAGTAAGATGAGATGGAGGTTGAAGGGTTGGATCCAGTTCGTGGGCCCCGTATGGATATAGAATATTTCCGTCGGTGTAACAGAGAGGTCCTGGCTGGTTTCAGGGTCCACCCACCGCTTTCTTTTCCCCGTGTGATTGTTCTATTTAACTTCATCCGGGATTTTCTGGGGTCTGACGGCGTCATTCGTTTGGAGATCGTGGTGGCTTTGTTACTTGCCCGAATGTGCAAGGCATGGGCGAGGGCGGCTGAAAGGTTTGCATTAACTGTGAGGGATAAACAGGTGGAAGCCGTCCGTTCGTATGATGGGTTTAACGTGACCAGTTGAATGCCAATAATTCTATAATTTTATGATAGGAAAATTGAGGAGAGAGACATAAGGACAACAATATTTATAAAAAAAATTTTAAAATTTGTATTTATTTAAAAAGACTAAATGCTAAAATATAAATTTAAAATTACCAATTTGTTTTTAATAAGATCCCGTATTTTATCTCTCATCACGTCTTATAATTTTTTTGACAAAATAATTACACTTTATTTAAATTAATTCAAACTAAATGGAATTACAAAGTTATGAAATAATTCTCACTAATTAAATTAAACTCAATTAATAAGTAACTAATTACTTTATTCGTCCATTTTTTTTAAAATTTTTTTTAAAAAAATGATAAGTAACTAATTAATTTATTCGTCCATTATTTAAAAAAATGAAACTCTTTTTTAGGGCTTCGTGAATAATCAGCCGATCAAAATCATAATAGTTGAATTAAAAATTAAAAAAAAATATAATAATAATAATTGTAACTTAATCCATAATTAACAAGAATAAAAAATGTCAATGTAGGTCTAACTTGAATTTTCTCACCCAAACTTTTACAATTACTTCTATTATGACAAATAATTGTTGATATAATGAATTTCTTATGTCATTTTTTATTTTAAATTTTTAATTTTATTAAGTAAGAGGGTTCAACTTATTCAAATAAAATAATAAAATAATAGTATGAAATGGATAAGCAAAAACATGAAACAATTTTTTTTTTCTGTGAATGGTAAAGCAAAAATATGGAACATTTTTTTTTTTGGTGAATGGGAGAACTTAACTGCTCTGTTCATTTTTCACAAAGGTTACAAAAAATTTTTTCACAAAGGTTACAAAAAAATTAACTAGTGTTGGGTATTAATTTAATTAACTATAATCAGTGTCTGACTTTGAAATCTAAATCAGCTTGAATTAATTCAAATAAATCGTAATTATTCTGCTAAATGATATAAAAATGATAGGAGGTGGTGAGGGAAGAGGGGTGATTTCAGTCTTTTGAAGTTTATATTTTAATATCGGGTCCTTCTAAGGTTTTTAAGATCTTTTCCAATAAATATCATTTCTACCTGGTCCCTCTCTCTAATTTTCCCTTTTTATGATACGGGTAATCGGGCGTGGGTCGGGGGCATTTTAAAGAGGAATGAAATAAATGAGTCCTGCGGATCAGGATGGGGCTGCGTGGTCACTCAAACATTTTCTTTTTTTTAGGCGTTTCAGTTAGCCTCTTGGGATGAATGGGAGAACTTAACTGCTCTGTTCATTTTTCACAAAGGTTACAAAAAATTACTAATTAAAAAATAGAAAAAAAATTAACTAGTGTTGGGTATTAATTTAATTAACTATAATCAGTGTCTGACTTTGAAATCTAAATCAGCTTGAATTAATTCAAAAAATCGTAATTATTCTGCTAAATGATATAAAAATGATAGGAGGTGGTGAGGGAAGAGGGGTGATTTCAGTCTTTTGAAGTTTATATTTTAATATCGGGTCCTTCTAAGGTTTTTAAGATCTTTTCCAATAAATATCATTTCTACCTGGTCCCTCTCTCTAATTTTCCCTTTTATGATACGGGTAATCGGGCGTGGGTCGGGGGCATTTTAAAGAGGAATGAAATAAATGAGTCCTGCGGATCAGGATGGGGCTGCGTGGTCACTCAAACATTTTCTTTTTTTTAGGCGTTTCAGTTAGCCTCTTGGGATACTACAAAATCTCTGAATTTTAAAGAAAGGTGTCAATAATGTGGAGTAGTTGTTAAAATGTGTTACCCATAAAGTGATATGCACAGTGACTGCATCGGGTGGGCGGGGGGAGGAGAGTGCATGGAGCACAGGATACGCATTTGATATACTTGCGGAGAGATGGTATTGAAATGAGGTGGCGCGGGAATAACTAATCAGACGGCACTTAGAATGTCTGATATGCGTGGAAGTGCTGCCAACCTCGGCGCTGTGAAGGTAAATAATACCAACGGAGTAACGTTGCGTGGGCGAAGAAGACCTGGGGGGACGCTGCAACCACAGAGATGATGGTAGAGAAAATTCATCGCATATTGTGCTGCCCGTCTGATAAGTTATGGAGTAATAGGTAGTGTGGACTGGATCGAGGAGGATTCGGGTGGTGCAAAGTGGAGAGCCACCCCCCCCCCCTAATGGGATATTATGCCATGTTGAAATGTAAATGCACGGAGGAGTGAAACAGATAATCAAAACAGTATTTAAATAATGCGCCATATATATCTCCACAAGTAAAATTTAAGAACACATCCCAACCTTTAGGTGAGACAGATTCCAGCTTCGTTCACCGCATGGAAATAAGGACGGTGATGACTGGCCTCTCAGGCCAGCAAGTTGCATCCTTCAACACTGTCAGTGGTGCAATATAATGACAATTGAGGGGGTTGGCTTCCGCTATGGTAGTTTGTTACAAAGATCCATCGGCCATTCTCCTCCTCGGCCTTAGCAGCATCACCCCCTGCTTCCCCCCCAAACCGCCCTTCCCCATCCCCCCCCCCCCGGGGGGGTCTCCACATATATGCCTCCGTGAGTGTGACTCGGCAGCTCTGTTTTTAAAATTCAAATCTGCAACGGTCATGTTTGTTTTGACACCTCATTCTGTGCCGCAACAAACACACGGAATAATCTCAACGGCATTCTTGCACATTTCCCCGTGAGGTTTTTCATTATTTTATTCTCTTGTATCTTCTTCATCTCTTCATCTCTTCATCACAACCCCACGCTCTTCTTCATCGCTCCTTTTTTTTTTTTTTTTCATTCGTTTGCCGTCAAATTGCAACGATGTAATATACATTGGCATGTTGCATAAATTCAAAGCTTTAATTTTTATATTTAAATTTCTTTTTGGGTTATTTCAGGTTTTGAAACATTTTTTTGTGGCCATAAAAATAAAAAGAAAACACATATTTTAAACCTCTCATTTCACCCCGAACAGACACAAAAAAATTAAAATTTGCAGGGCAAATGTTGATACGAATATATATTAAAAAGAAAAATTTGGAGCGCAAACGTCCGAGGGTTTGGGCCTTACAATTACGGGTGAAGCCCTAGCCCAAATTTTCCAGTTGACGGCGTTTAGCGGCGTAGGAGTAGGACCCTTTTCCAGTTGTTTCATCCAATCAAAGTGAGTTCCTGCCTCATCTTCAAATTCAAACTGGTGGCATTTACTTTCAAAAAAAAAAAAAAAATTCAAACTGGTGGCACTTCCGCAAATGTGAGCCGATCCAGGTCCTGTTTCCTCGCCACCTGTCGTTCCCCTTTCTTTTATAAGGCCCTCTCTTGCTTTTCTTGCGTTTCAAGCCCTGGGATAAACTAAACCCCTCCTTTCTTCCCTCTTGCCCCCCATCCTTCTCAATATATCCGAAACCCTACGGTTCCACGAACGTGCAAAATAGCTTCTTACTCTCGCTCGCTTTTACAAGTTTTTGTTAATTGCTTCTTTTCGATTCCATCACCATGTCGTATCGCCCTACCGGTAACTCCAGGACCGAGGTCCGTCGGAATCGATACAAGGTTGCCGTAGATGCCGAGGAAGGTCGTAGACGGCGAGAGGATACCATGGTCGAGATCCGAAAGAACCGCAGAGAAGAGAGCTTGCAGAAGAAGAGGCGCGAGGGCCTTCAATCTCAGCAGATGCCTGCTTCAATACACTCTACTGCCGTAGAGAAGAAGGTGAAATTCGTTAATCCCTATTCATTTTATTTCTGAAGCTTGTTTGATTCCTAATTTTGTATTCTATGGTTACTGATGATCGTTGGAGTCACCGATGATCTTTGTTTAATTCAAAAATTAGTCGTTCTCTGTGAGCTGGGCATCGCCGATGATCATCGGAGTTGGCTCTTTGCGCCTTTAGTCAGCAGAGACTAGTTGATTATGTTGTCCCATATGCTTCTCTTCTTCATATTCATATTCTAGTCAATTTTCAGTGTGGTTCTAGCTGGAATTGCATGAACACTCTTTAGCCTAAGTGAAATAGGCGATTAGGTAAATTTTCTAATTAGAATTCTGGTTGTTGATATTATAAGTTGCCTGTGGACTATGCACTTCAATATTGGTCGTTGCCAATATTTGACGTAGGTTTATTGGAATGTGGTATTAGAGGTCTGGGAGGGGGATTTTATGCGAATGTCGACGTACAATATTGTAGTGGGCTAATGAGTGTGGAAAAATGGGCTTGAATCATTTACCTTTACTTTCTTCATAATTTGAAGTCCGTTGATGTTGTTCTCACTTTTTGTTGCCTTTAGGTTTAACTGTTATTTTCTACAGTTATAAGAATTATGATCCAATGTCATTGATGGCTGCTATCTTGCTGCAGCTGGAACACCTGCCATCCATGATTGTATAAATGAGAAATGGGAGAAAATTGGAAGAATATATTTAATTTTGATTTTATTTCGTTTTGCTGGTTTGAAATTAGAAGAGCAGCTGTTGACTGGCAAGTATTTTAATTCGTCATGATTTTGGAATAGGAGCGTATGTTGTCTTTCATTCTATACCTGCCTGGTGTTCTGAGTGTTATTAATGTGTAGTTGACAATTAGCACGAGAATACCTTGTTGTGCCATCTTTGCATGACTTCAGATGATTTGACCCTCCTCTATTCCCCCTTTGTTGTTGGGCCTTACAGGCTGTGTGGGCATTAGGAAATGTTGCTGGGGATTCTCCCAGGTGCCGTGATCTTGTTCTTAGTCACGGGGCCTTGCTTCCTCTGTTGACACAGTTGAATGAACAAGCTAAGCTTTCTATGCTTAGAAATGCTACCTGGACGCTTTCAAATTTCTGCAGGGGCAAGCCACAACCTCCCTTTGAACAGGTAGAAAAATATGGATTTTGGCTTCTCTATTTGTCTCCCTCTCTCTCTTTCTGATTTTCCCCCCAAGATGTTCAGGTTGGCATATAAGCAGCCTAATGTAATTCACTTTCATTTCTTCACTGAAGGCCTCATCACTTGTGTTTGAAATATTTTCAATGTCTATCAGTCACTGATGGCTTCACAAGTTTTTCTTTCATTAAACGCGTTCATCCGTTCATTCATTGATCGGTTTACACAGGTAAAACCTGCACTCCCTGCTCTTGCGCGTCTTATCCACTCAAATGATGAAGAAGTCTTGACTGATGCCTGCTGGGCACTTTCATATCTATCTGATGGCACAAATGACAAAATTCAAGCTGTAATTGAAGCTGGTGTATGTCATCGGCTTGTTGAGCTTTTGTTGTGAGTACTCTGCTTGTCTTTTATGATTGTTCAGTAATGCATTACATCCTGGGTTGGCAAGGAACTCATAATCGTCTGCTCTTATACAGGCATCCATCTCCTTCTGTGCTTATACCTGCTCTTCGTACAGTTGGAAATATTGTCACTGGAGATGATATGCAGACTCAGGTATTGTTCAGGAATGTGTCTTGTTGTTCATAGTGTTCATTTTATTTTAATTTCAAGATAATAAGTGATAGCATGCCTTGTTCATTTGTTATTTCGTTGAAGAATTGTCTGCTAGTCGTTGCTTCACTTGTTCATATTTTTTAAGTGATTTTTGTTAATGTTGAGCATATGGAAGAAATATTTTCAGCTGGTGTCTGAACCTTCCTTGGGTCTCTCTAGCTATGCTGGTTCCAGTTCACAGTGAACGTTAATGACTTGTATCTGTCTGCTCACAGCCAATTCTTTCTTAGCTTGTTACTAGCTTCCTCCCCATTCCCCACCTTCCCAAAAAAAAAAAAAATGTTGGACTCCTTTGAGATTTCCTCCCTACTCCTAAACGATTTACTCGATATGTTACTTCTTGAAAGAGACTTGACCTTGTCCACTGTTAAATTTTTTGTTTATTTTTGTCTGAATGTGCTTCTGTTCATGTATAGGTTATAATCAACCATCAAGCACTTCCTTGTCTTTTGAACTTATTGACGAACAACTATAAAAAAAGCATAAAGAAGGAAGCCTGTTGGACCATATCAAATATCACAGCTGGGAATAAACAACAGATTCAGGTTTGTTTTTAAGTTTCTTGTGTTCAGTTTTGCTGTAATGACATTTTGGGATGCTTGAAAATTGTCATTTTTCCGGTCTCATGTTGACAGAAATATATACTTTTTTCTCTCTCTTAAATAGGCTGTAATGGAGGCTAATATAATTGGTCCTCTTGTTCACCTTCTTCAAAATGCTGAGTTTGATATCAAGAAAGAGGCAGCTTGGGCTATCTCTAATGCTACATCTGGTGGATCTCATGATCAAATCAAGTATGGGAAGAGGCTGCTTCTTGTAATTTTCCCTGGGATTTAGTGGTGTTGCAATTTTGTCAGATGTTGATTGTATTTCTTTGATTGACAGGTACCTCGTAGGTCAGGGGTGTATTAAGCCCTTGTGTGATCTTCTCATATGCCCAGATCCCAGAATTGTGACTGTTTGTCTTGAGGGGCTTGAAAACATCTTGAAGGTGGGAGAAGCTGATAAAAATATGGGTAATACAGGGGGTGTGAATCTATATGCCCAATTGATTGATGATGCTGAGGGTCTGGAGAAAATTGAGAATCTACAGACTCATGATAACGCTGAGATTTATGAGAAGGCAGTGAAAATTCTGGAGACATATTGGTTGGAGGAAGAAGATGAGACTATGCCTCCAGGGGACACTTCCCAGTCAGGGTTCAACTTTGGTGGCCCTGAAGTTCCTGCTGTGCCGTCCGGGGGATTCAACTTTAATTGAAGGTATCTATACGTTTCTGGAATGTCATCCTTCATAAATTTGGCTTGGCATAATTAGTTGTCTCTTAATTCTTGAGTAGAAATTGTAAATTAAGTTTTGCCACCCTGCATGTTTTTCGTGTTGTATTGACATTATTTGGAACTCGGTTGACTGCTAGATTCTTGGCTGATGTATCGGTGAATATTCCCCCTGTAAGACGGGACAACAGTTTGGAATCAAGTCCATGTCGTCATTGCGCTCTGGATCCTTATGGGGGATCCAGCCTTGGTAAATAGAAGGTTGCTGGGCCGGCTCGGGTTTTTGCAACAGCTGGTTTTTTACATGTCATGGGGAGTTAGATGGGTGGCTTGGTTTCTTGCCGCTCCAGAATTATATACTCGAGTTCTTTTGCCAGGTCATTATTCCCAGTGTTCTGGCGTTATAAACTTAGTGGAGTCATGATTTTTCCTCCTATTGCTATACATTGAGTCGCTAAATTCCCTTTGCTAGTTTGGGTGTTTTTGTCAAATTCCAAAAGCCGTTGTCTGGCCAGGGCAGTGATGGATTTTTTGCTTTCCTACGCGTCTCTCGTAAGCCTTTTTGTGGATGAAATTTATTTTCTAGCTTTTGTTTTTCATTCCGTCCTTTTAGAGTCGTATTATTTTGCTATGTGAAATTTATTTAGAAAACGATGTATTCTCAAACGTTACATATATAGTTGCTTTGAAGGCAGGCCGACTCTTCTATCTGACTGGTGTCCTGCTGATTCAGCATTTACCGTTAACGCGACATTTTAAATTACCGAGGTTTTTTAATTCAATCATCCAGCATATTTAAATTAAATTTAAATTTTAAACTGCAGAATGGAACATTGGGTATTAATTTTAGATACTCGATGTACTTCCGATTGAATTAGAATTAGCGGATTAGTGGTTAATTTTTTTTCAAAATAAGTTAATAATATGGATTGGTTATAAAGATAAATTACGAATAAAAGGTATATATTATCTTAATTTGATCAGAAATAGGAAGTTTAAAAAATATATTTAGGTTTAAATACTTGGATATTTGTTCCTCAAGTATCAAAGTTTAAATACTTAGGATCTATTATACAGGAGGATGGGGAAATTGATGGAGACATTTCTCATAGAATACAAGCTGGCTGGTTAAAGTGGAGGAAAGCTATCGGAGTTATTTACGATAAGAAGGTACCTGAGAAACTTAAAGGAAAATTTTATCGGACTGCTATAAGACCAGCTATGATGTATGGTAGTGAATGTTGGGCAATAAAGGGAAAACAAGAGCACAAAGTCGGAGTAGCAGAAATGAGGATGTTGAGATGGATGTATGGTCATACAAGAAAAGATAGGATTCGAAATGAAAAGATCAGGACAAGAGTCAGTGTGGCACCTATCTAAGAGAAAATGGTTGAAAATCGCTTAAGATGGTTTGGACATGTGCAGAGAAGGCCTTTGGAGGCCCCGGTAAGGAGGGTGGATCAAACAAGATGGAGTCCCATAAAAAGAGGCAGGGGAAGACCGAGAAGAACGCTGAATGAGGTCATTGAACGAGACCTCCTAATCAACAACATATCTAAGGATTAGGTTGTTAACAGAGCACGATGGCGTCGTGTGATTCATGTAGCCGACCCCACCTAGTGGGATAAGGCTTGTTGTTTGTTTGTTATACTTGGATATTTGTATGATGCGATAGAATTTTTAAGATTGTTGGCCCAAAAAAAAGAAAGAAGAATTTTTTAGATTAAAGTTATTCGGACTCCGAAAAATAATTTTGGATGATTTAATATTCAAAGAAATAAATAAAAACCCGGAGCAAGGGTGGTGTCTTGATTGATTGGGCATTCAAATGGTGGCAGTCGGATGCTCCACCGCAAGTGGGTTCTGTTATTGCTGCTGGCGGAATGGCTTATGTGGTCGTTAGCCACCCTTCACCCTCCGCTCACCGCCGCTGTCCACAGGGCCCGTATCATCAATGCTCCTCGCTCCACCATCGACCCCCAAGGCTATTGGGGCCGGAAATGTTGTTATCATAATTTATTAAGGATAATCCACAAATTCCATTAGAACGTTGTTTCCATCAAAGTAATGAAATAAACCCTTCTCAGAAATCCAAAGCTTCCAGTTCTTTTTCAAAGGGATCATTTCCTTGTAGTTTGTACCACATGGGGGACGTGGAACTGGGATCCGGGGCTTTGTAGTGGAGGCTGCACAGACCAGAGGGCTCCTGAATTTTCTGTTTCTTTCGCGCGCAGACGCCAGACGGCAGCCGCACACGTGGTCGCGCCATTTTGTGAAATTTGGCGGGTTGCCCCCGTTGAATTTTGCGCAACACTGGGGGCATTCCTGTCATTTTATTGCCCCGCGCTAGGGTTTTGCGTATATTCACCCTGTCGGTTCTTTCTCTGCATCTCTTCCATCATCCCATTTTCCTTCCTGCCTTTCCTCACTACAATTCTTACTTTCTCCATTGTCATTTTCAACCTTTCTCACGCTTGCTCTGCTTCTGGTTTCTCCCCGAGGTTTCCTCAATTTTGTTTGGCCATATAAACCTATGCGTTTTTCCCTAGCCCATGCGTTTTTCTTCCTCTGGTGATTGTAAGATCTGCTTGATTTGAATTCTTGCTGCGGTAGGTCGATGGTAATGATGGATATAAAGGTGAAGGTGGGCTCCTGAGTGAATTATGAGTTTCCACTGTTGCATTAATCGGGGTCGTCTCCTCTTAATAATTCTAATATGTGTTGCTTACAACGCAGGAATCTTCATCGGATGAATCGGGTGACGTCAATAAGTGCTGCACTGATTGCAGAACCACGAAAACCCCACTCTGGAGAGGAGGGCCAGCTGGGCCCAAGGTAATGCCCACCACTGCAACTCATTATGATTTCATTCTCGCTTGACATTACTCCCCCCCCACTTTCTAGCAGCTCATGGGTTTTCTTTGTTTGTCTTCAAGTGAACTCTCGACTATCATCTTTATTTTAATCCGGTCGGTCAGGGGTCAATTTTAGGTTGGTGGTGTGTTATTATCCAATCCATCTCTGTTCACTTTTGATTCTTCATGGAAATAACTACGACTCCTCCAATTTCACCTCGTCCTCCCCTGGTTCATATGGTTTGGCGTGGCTTTTTTGCAAATTGAACTTTATTTGGGATAGTAATCTTTTCTCGTGCCGTCAACTTTTCTTTTCACTCAGTTTCATATTTGAATACGATCCACTTTTGTGGTCACCTGTTGCTTTTTTTGTGTTTTTATTACATATTTATGTTGATTTAGGGGTCCCTAGTTGTAGGCCATATTATTTATTACAACCTTTTTCCCCCTACTGAAGTTCGACTTCTCTCACCGGCCGTGCCACACATGGCTCAACTTTTTCTTCATGTATGTCGTACCTTGTCGCAATTACTATGAAGATAGCCTTGGCCCTCGAATTTTGGTTTTGGGAAAGAGAATCTGAGAAACCAGTATTTTGTGATGCAGACGCTATGCAACGCTTGTGGGATTAGATACAGGAAGAGAAGGACGTCTGCGGTCAGATTCAACAGAGGGCTGGATGGGAAAAGAGATAGAGCTCATAATTCTAGCGGTGACGCTGCTGATGCTGTCACCGTCACCGTCATCTCCACCGCTGCTACAGCCACTAATGACAATCAGGTGAGGGAATCGGTGGAAAGGAACACGATAGGATGGAGTGAGGAGGTTTCATTGCAGAGCGTGCCGGCGGTTTTGAAGAAACAGAGATGCCAGAGGAAAAGGAAGTTAGGGGAAGTGGAGGAAGCGGCTTTCTGTTTGATGGCATTATCCTGTGGCTTTATTTTCGCTTAGAGGGAAACAAATCTCGAGGGAGTGGGGTTAACAATTTTAAGATAACCCCAGTCAACGTGACCCTTTTTGGTTTCATACGGTGGCTAACTTCTTAGTTTCTGTAGGCGTGTATAGTTGTTCTTTGCATTGATGAAGCGAAATTCCCTGGGTTCATCTTACAGGGGAATGAAACAAAGTTTGGAGTGTGTTTCGGGGATAGAAAGTCGAAGGCAAAGGAGACATTTGTCATAGGAATTAGGAATAGCGACTACTTTCCTCTTCTTTTTTTTTTGGTGGTGGGAATATGCTCAATTGATGTAAATATTTCACTGTACATATTATATTAAGTGTTGCCCTGAATCATATTCGAAGCATGGTGTTTCGGTTACGCCATTGGTGACCTTTAGGTAAACTCATTAGAGTGATGGCCAAAGAAGAGCGTGTGTACGTAGCATAACAGTGTCAGCTAAAGGTATCAAGGTTGCATGCATACCTAAACAGGTGCCTGGCCACTGGCCAGCGATTGTGGGCTTTCTGTATTCTGTTGGGTCACTCGCACCGCAAGGCTTTGCTCTGTCGTTATTTCCAATGGCCCAAAATCTATGGGAGGGTTGGTGTCCATGTGAGGCACGTGAATTGGATCCATTTTGGGCTTCTCGTTGTTTCTTTTCTAAACTTGTTGGATTAGAAGCCACTCCAGGTTTGAAGTTTGAACCTTACTTTCAACTGAAGCTTTGAGTCTGATTTTTCAATCGCCGATCCCCTCTCTTGTCGTCCAGGGTCCAGGGTCCAGGGTCCAGGGCATTGCCAAGGTGCCAAGGGAAACAAGCTATTAAATTAAAACGTGTTGACTGACTGGAAAGAAAAATGCAGTGTCTTCTAAAATGTTAATTTTGTGATATTTAAATAAGCTTTCTTTTTTCCCCCAAGAATTCAGTTATTCCCTCTTCTTCCTGTGGGAATACAACGAATCTCCCAAGCTTGTCTAGCTTTGCTTTGGCTACTGGGCATATTCCCGTTTGATTCCGGCCCCCCAAAAATAAAAATGAAAAAGAAGTAAAGCAGATCAAAAACCCGAGTCCCTGATCCCTGCCTAATTCTATGGATGCTATGAGGTGCCCTTTTTTTTTTAAAATTAAAAAAAGGACACACGTTGTCGTTCATGAACTTACATATTTGAGCCGTTCTTTTCGGATGGCCTTACAATACGTCTTCTGAACTCTCAACAATAACGGGATATTTCCCACAAAAAAAAGGAAGGCAATAACGGTGTTTTCTGGAAATTTCGCATTTACTCCCTGGATGATTACATGGCTTTTAGTTAATTTACACCGTTAAAATCACGTAAACACTGATCAACAAACAAAAAGATCAACTCTTCTACACAATGAAGCTATATTGGTTCCTAGTGAAATAAATTATAGGGACCCAGAGTAAGGATGTCTTGATTTAATCACATTCCGCACCCTTTTTAGTGAAAGATATTTATTAAAATGACAAAAAAAGGGGATGCGTGTTTGTTGGTACTTGGTGGGTGAATTGGTTTACTCCCATATATAAGATGGTTAAATTGTTTTTTTTTTTTTTGGTAAAGGAAAAGAAAACTCATTTCCTAATTTTCAGAAGACCCTGAAGCTGGGAAAAGTTGTGAAGCAAGAAACATCTTTAACGTAGCCTACCATCTCAAGCAACGCATAATCGCACACGATACTTTGCTCTTTTCGACCATAATAATAATAATTGTTGAATTAGATGAGATTTGCACTCGTCACCAACATCAAAACGGAGCATGTGCTTGGAGTAATTCAACTTGTTAACCCGAAATTTTAAAATCAATCATTTATGAACTCGTGAATCACTCAAGGATAGATGTATAAATATAAATTAACTTTCAGGACCAAAAGAAGTCTTTCTTTTTCCTTTTTTGTGTTTTTCTTTGGAAGAAAATAGATTTAACCCATTCAAAGCGTGTGTTGAAAATAATTAATATTTTCCGAACCTAACACATCTAAATATTTTCACATAGCGTAATAACTCGTTTGAATTTTATGAGCTAAAAACCTGTCACGATAATCTAATCCGTGAACAAGATTATTTGGCAAAACGAAGAAGGGGTTGAGTGGAGTAGAAAAGAACGCACATCTAACAAGGCGATCCGCAAGTTACGTTGTCATTGGGGGTGGGCATAGTTGCGCTGTTTTCCGATGTTTCTTCTCGCTCGCTCCACATGATCTCACGTTCCTTCTTCTTCTCCGCTCCTCTCTCTCGCCTTTAAGTAGATTGACTTTCATTCTGATTTCAAGCTTAATGCTTTTGTTTGTCTTCTGGACCTACCGCCACCATCAGGCAAGTTTTCTTGTTTACTCTCTACTTTCCATTCAACTCTGTTCTTTTCTGCCTGCTTGCGTGGGACATTTTCAAAATGGGCGACTTCTGGCGGACTCGATGTTGAATCTAAGCTTCTTATGATTTTATTTTCTTCTAAAGTTGAAGTCGAGCTTCTGTTTCCCCAGTCATATTCAACGGGTTGAGTTCAATAAGAAAATGTTGCGAGCATATATGTCAGGAATTAACGTCCTTGGTGTTTAGTACAAAGTATGATTGATTTTCTTGTTTTAATTTCAACTAGTAGTTAAGGTCCTTGTCCTGGTTGAGCGACTTACCAATAGCTTTTATATTGCGATGATTTTTTTTGCTTTCCTTTTCTTCATCCATCTATAAATCTTTTTCTAGTGTTCATCTTAATATGCCTCTTGATATTGCTGATGTAGATTTTATGGAAGTGCTCTTAGTGTATCTGTTTGTAAAATCCATGTCTTATTGAAATTCCTGCCTTATCAATTAATTCACGCCTTCTTGCTTATAATATGCTGTTCATGCTGCTATCACATTATCAATTGGCATAATGAACTCCAGCAGATTTCTTCGATTTCTTGTTTGTGGGGGAGTTGTGGGATATTTTCAGAAAGGGAATGCTGGTCTATAATTGTTTGAAGTTACACAAGGCAATTTGATGTAATTAGCGTGACAAAACACATCAACATCTTTTTAAAGGTTTGATTTAATTGAATAATATGCTTTAATTGATTATGGAGCAATTTTTGTTGCACAATAAACTATTGTTGCAGACATTATCATATATATGATATAATGAAACTGAATGTTACCGACCTTCTGTTTCCTGAGTCTGACGAAAATTTGGATCTGAACTTGTCCCTTTACTTTTCTGTAGGTTTTTGTTGTTGGTCTAGCATGGCAAAATCCAATTTCTCTTTCTTTGATTCAGGAATTACTTCATTGTGGGTGTTTGGACAATTTGCCTTAACGATGCCTTCTTTTACTTTACAAAAGAACTTGAGGTTTGATAAGTAAAATGTTGCCCCAGGTTTAATAATTACAAAAGTATTAAGATATGTCAGATAAATCCATGTATTCATAACCTTTGAACCATGACTGATTCTTTTCTCCGTGAAAACTCTCTTTTCTTCATGAATCTATAACTCAAAGTTTATGTCTTGCTTTTGTGTTGGTTAAGCATCTAATGGCAGGTAAGTCTTGCACAATAATTTATGCTGGTGTGGTAATTTCTTAGCCCAATCATTACTATTTATGCGGTGTTGCAGGTTGTAGCTGCTGGCCTATAAAGTGATGAGTTATTGGTCATACAATATTGCTTAGTTGTATTGGATTCAGATGAAGATAGGAACCATGTTTTTTTCATTATTACAAGTACCCAGATGCAGAATACACAGCATAGCTAATTATTGGGATGAAACCTTCCACAGCTCAAGAAAGATTTATGGTAATAATTCTAGTGTTAGGGTACTTTGTTCTAGAATTTATGGGCAGAATGGAGGGCACAGTAAGAAGTGGAGTAATAGAAGACCTGTAACTACAAAAACAGAGGGAAAAGGAAATAAACAAGCCACCTGGAGCACCAGGACAGGAATCATCAAGCCTGAAATTTCAAGTGAAACGGTATTGGCAAGTTCTGCATTAAATGTAAATAAAGCACAGCTAGTTCATTTCCAGGATTTTCAATCCTGCGACATACAGCAAGAGATCGCTCAGAATAAAGATTTATCTAGCAAAGTCACTACTATTGTTTTTGATATTGAGACTACTGGGCTTAGCAGAGTAGATGGACGGATCATTGAGATTGCACTCCGAGATCTTCAAGGCGGTGAGAATAGCACCTTCCAAACTCTCGTAAACCTGAACGTGATGTTAGTAATTCTTATATTCATGGCATTACCACAAAGATGGTAAACAGGCCCGATGTTCCAAGGTAATCTTCTGTGGAATTTTTTTTTTTTCTGGTCTCACCATCCGTTTACGCTTTCCAGATTCTGTACCTATGGCAATTTTGTAGAAAGGTCAAAATTACTGCACTACTACCAAGAACAACTTAAAATTATGCTTGTTTAGACTGGATAAACAGATCAAATCATTTCACATTATATGGGTAGGACACCGAGGTTTAGGTTGACACAGCACCTAAAAGTTGGTTTGAAGAAGATTGTCTGACCATGGTACGCTCTCAGTGAAAGAGCAATAGAAACAGGCAAATCTATTGGCTTCAAATGTTCTCTATCATTTTAGCGTGAGAATTGCTGATTGACAAAGCTAAGAGTATTGTTATGGTGTTTTTTATTGATTTTGTACTTATAGTTAATTCACGTAATTTGGCAAGGGAAACCATGGAGCGTTTATTTGTGTTTTTCGATTTTCTGTAGGATGGAGGACCTGATTCCCATCTTATTACAGTATATTCAAAGCCGTCAGAAGCCTGGTGGCTATGTATTATGGGTTGGTCACAATGCTCGCTGTTTTGATGTACCCTTCATCATTAATGAATTTAGACGATGTTCCGTAGAAATTCCTCCTAACTGGCTATTTGCAGATACCCTTCCGTTGGCACGTGAATTAAAGAAGTCTATAGGTCTCTTTCTTTCTCTCTGTCTCTCTCTGCCCCCCCCCCCTCCCTCCCTCCTCACATTACGCATGCGGAGCTCAGGTTTGAAGTAACTGACACAGTGTTGTTGACAGGAACAAAACTTTCTTCGACAACACTTGAGGCCCTTCGTGAGCTCTATAAAATTCAGGTGGATGGATCAGCTCATAGGGCCATGGTAGATGTGAATACTTTGTCAAGGATACTTCCTAGATTGACCTTTGACCTCAAATTAACCTTATCTGGCCTTGTCAAAAGATCATTTACGGAATCAGATCTGGCCAACTCTAAGAGAAAGAAGAATTCAGGCTAGTTGCCTGACAATATTATCATTGATGTTCTTCATTGTATCCGAATATTGATATGTGGGAATCGATGGTAGTTGCATCGAGAGGACTAGCACATTGTAGTCCAGGAAAAAGAAATTAGGTCCTCAATGGTCTGAAACTACCCATAGATAGGCGGCATTCCGTCAATTCCTTACAATTATTTGACAGGTGATAATGCAGATGATGTAACGTTATATTTGTAACTGAAGGAGAAAAGAAACGCTGTATTTTTTAATTAATTTCTTCTCAATAAGTTCAGGAATTTATTTGCTGAATCATAAAGCTTTATCCTATCAGATTTGCCAAGCTTGAAACAAACAGAGACAGACAACCAAAAGCGCACCAGGTCTCTTGTGACATTCTGAAAGTACATCCTTGAAAATCAGAAGATCTGCTGTTTACTGGCTTGCAGTCCCGTCAGAATCGCCAAAGCCTCCGCCGCTGTGCTGAAAAAATATCTCAAACCGCTTCACATTAACATTATAAACAAAAAAATCAAGATAAACAAATGTAGAGTTTATACTACCGGTCCTAATTATAAGACTCAGTTGACTTATTTGAGGAGATTAAGGAAGTAAGTTAAGTTAGT
Organism: Neltuma alba; assembly: GCF_004799145.2. Taxonomy (NCBI): domain Eukaryota; kingdom Viridiplantae; phylum Streptophyta; class Magnoliopsida; order Fabales; family Fabaceae; genus Neltuma; species Neltuma alba. The sequence continues at coordinate 370,923 of NW_021636989.1, read as the reverse complement.
TATTTGTAATAAATAAATGTTGTCATTCCTAAAATATCCTTGCTAATTAAGTGTATTGGTTATAACTATCATTATTAGAAGGACTATCTTGGAAAAAAATGCATAAATATGAGAGACAAAATGGATTGGAGTCTTATAATTAGGACCAAACAAAAAGTCAAATAGAGTCTTATATTAAAGACCGGAGGTAGTATTACTTTTTCAGACAAAAAAAAAAGGATAAAAATAATTTGGCATAATTATTAATATTTGCATGCATTTAATTTTTTAAATAGAACCAAACACCAAAAAAAAAAAAAAATACCCTCCAACTTTATGCCGTTCAAACTCCAAAGCAAGTTGCTTCGTTTTCATTCCTTTTCCTCTATCAATTTAGAGATTTCCTTCGCACTGGATATACATGCAATAGCGCAACGATAATCCCAGCATGCATGTCCCTTCCAGAACGCAAACTTTCTGTTCCTCGTTTTATTCCATCAATATTTTGGTACAAACACAAATTCTCATTCCCTTGAAGCGCAAGCATGCGTGCGGAACCCAAAAAGAACAGCCGAGGAAAATTAAAATATCGACCAAAAAAATGGAATTCAGTACAAGGTTGAAAGAGCAAATAATTATTCTGCTAAAAAAAAAAAAGAATCAATACAGCCGCTCTATACATCTTTGGGTCATCGGTACCCTCTCCTAATGAATCCCACCAAAGTTCAGGCGGGGAAAAAAAAAAGAAAAAAGATTCCCACCAAAGTTAGAACAACGTAATCGGTGCCTCCTCCCACCCTCGGCCGCCATCCGCAATAAAGGTTAACAATTGAGATAGTCTTTCGTTTTCTCTAACAAACTCTGCATAATCATGGTCCAATCAAGCAGTGGGTGGTGTCGGTGGAGAGGATCGCACGAATGACAAGTGATCATAATAAAAGAATCAAGTCTCCATGGATCACAACAATATTTCCTTGAGGATTAGGAGAACCAGCATAACGAAGCACATGATAATAAGCACCGTCGCACACATCACCATGCCCCCCTTCCTTTGTGTTCTCTCGGCCTGCATGTCCGATGAAACCATAAGATTACCATCATATCAGGGGGAAAATGATAAAAGAGAATGAAAGAGATTGAGAAAGAAGGAAGCCTGAGAAACAAGTAGTCCAGTCCAGCAAAAAATAACAAACGAGAAGTCACAGACCTTCTGCAACTGTTTAAGGCCATCCTCAACTGTAGTTGCAACATTCTGAATGTTGTAGTCTATCCGATCAACAATGGTTCCCTGTATAAAGAGTATGTCAATTTATCATCATGACTCCAAATCTCAAGGTAGTAGACTCCATAGAGAAAGAATATCTGCTGACCTGGTCTATTACTAGTACAGACAGATCTTTCATAATTTGAGCAAGCTCGTTTACTGATTCCACAACCTATAATATCATATAATGAACTTTTTTAGTCCATCAACATATAGAAATTAGCACTAAGTCTACAAAGGCCGGCACAGCAAATAAGAAACTTCTGCTCGCCTGTTGGATCTCCTTTTCTCTTTCTACTGTGAATGCTTCACTTTTTTTCAGCTTGGCCATCTGGTGCTCGTTAAATACCTACGTATGTTTTTTTGACAGTGCCAGGTTAACTGAGTTGCTAATATTCAATCATGTACAAAAAACATTGAAATTTGTTTAAAAAAGAAAAAGAAAAAGAAAAAGGAATGATACAGCCGGTAAAATGGATTAAAGAATTTGTCAATAATCGTCCCAATGAAAAAAATGATAGCAATAATATTCTTGAGCTCATCTTCCCTGCCAAAGAAAGAATGAAATGAACCAATAAAAATAGAGGAAATACAAATCAAATACCATATTGTCCAAAGCATCATCTTCAAATCTGGATTTACTTCCATTTATGTTGATCTCTAGATCCACCCCATCTTGTCCCTACATAATCATAAAATATTAATCAATAGCTATAAAACATGATCCACAAGTTATATAGTGCTCGTATATCACAGTAAGCTAGTAGCCCAGTAACCAGGATAAACTCCAGACGAGAGTAAAGAGCAAAGGTGGACAATGCAATCATTAACGGTAGATTTATAATTTTTTCCAACGATATAATACCGAATACACTTCGTCTGTTCATCAACAGTTCAGAGTTAACCGATGATATGGAATTATAAAAGTTCAATTGCCAACAATCAACAACAATGGTAATATACGGGAGACGCAATTTTGTACATGAAACTACACACAGAATTTTACGCGCTGATTTGTATTGAATTGAATTGCATAAATGATGCTATTGATTTGTTAAATTGTCATTCTGCCAGCAAATATTTAAAGAAAGAAAATATTTTCCAACTTTTTTTTTTCCTGTTGAAAACTTCTCACCTCTTTTTGCTGTCTAAGTCGCTTCAAATAATTTGATTGTTTCTTGCGGAGCTCTACAGAGAGGTTCTGAAGGTCAGTAGCTAGAGAGCGCTGCATGAAATACACAGATAAAATACCAAAAAGTTCAACAAATTACAAAAGCAACTGAAAGATCATCCAAGAAGCTTGTGAAATGCATACGTTTAAACATAGCAGCAGAAAGAAGGTATGGTCAAAGACTCAATTAACAGAATAACACACCACAGAGTTATACTTATATCCGTTGTTGATAAAGAGACTGTAGATTTTCAAATGAATTGAAAAAAACGGATTTCTTGTTGTTCCCAAAAAGGTCATACTCTAACAGTGGTACGCGGTGACAGTTCTGCACCTGTACGATTATGCTTATACCTGCACGTTCTTCCTCACACTGGAATCCTCAGAAGGCCCGGTAGCAGAAAGTCTCTGCAGTCGCCTCTCTGATCGCTTTATCAAGTCAGTTATCTCATGAGTTAGAGTTTCAATGGTTCGTTGTTCCTCCTTGCCATCTCCAAATGATGGCATTAACGCCTTTGCATGAGCTTTGGCCAGCTCTGCCATTTTTGTGCGTGCACGTTGCACATTTGCTGATATTTCTTCAGATACATCCACCCAGGCTGGAGGCAGTCCTACAGTAAGTGGACCCTTACTGAATCCATAAGAAGTAAGTTTTTATAAATTTAGACATCCATGCAAGCCAAAAGTAAATGATACATAGTTGCATAACGAAATTACCCCAAAAAAGTTTAAACACGTAAAATTTTGTAAGACAGTGTTCAGATTAGAAGAAGTACATCCGTCTTCATGGCATTTCTCCACCAGATGAACAAGAAATCTTCCATTGATGAACAAGACGGGTAAGGCAAATGATATGTCTGTTAGTCCACATTCTACGGGTTTCGCATTGATCGATTTATTTTTTATTACCAATAAACAAGAGGTGAGATAGATTATTCATCTATTAGTCCAACTTCCACAAGCTTCACGTATGAACTATAACAAAGAGAAGTCTTCAGTGCTTTACGTCATACTCAGTTCCTTCACTAATTTTCTCAGCCAAAAGGCAAAAACTCCTACCGAATAAGGTTTCAGCTACGGAGAGCAGAACTAGTGCATTACAGCCCAGCTACTAATAAAACGCGGCAGGAACTTGCAACAACTCCGGAAGAAAACTCCGGCTTCGATGTAGAAGCAATGTCCCACGACAAGGGCTGGAAATTGATCATTATACATAGATCAGATTCGTTGTTGATGATCCTGCATGATAGAGTGTCCTATGCAACCGATCTCTGATCAGCTGTTACGAATTCCTTATTTCTGATGCCTTCTTTTTGGAAGTGGAACGAAATCGTGAGCAGACCAATCCTAAATATCTCGTTGTCGTGCTCACGAAATATAGACAAAGAGAACATTCTTAATATAAGCATCTCCGCATTTGGTCCACGTCCAGGAAACTAACGTTTAGATTATCAGTAGGATCTATATTTGTGAGGTAAAGGCGTACCTTGAATGACCAGGATCCTCGGTACTAAGCGGAGCATAAGAACGATTCTGATTCAGAAGCGACGTGCTGACCAATTCAATCACCGGACCACCAGCACCGCCGGAACTCGTCGAGGCCGCAGAACTCGACGGAACCCGAACACTCTTCAATGCATCTCTGTACTTCCTATAGAGCAAAGTGCGGTTTCTCGTCGCCATTAAGAGCTCAAAATTCAGATTCAATGTCAAGACATAGATCTGGATGGCGGAGAAATTAGGAAGTGGAGGAAGGCTGAGGCTCTGTCCCGGTCAAACGAGAAATGTGGAAGAGGCACTTCGGCAGGGGCAGCGAACTGAGGGAAATCACGTGATCGAGGTTGTACGGACAGAAGGTCACGTGACAGTCCAACTGGGAGTGGGGGGGGGCGCCGCGCTTTTGGGCCATCGGATCTATACTATTACAGGCCTATACTACGTAGGGTGGCAAAATGAACACCTGATTTGGGCCGCAGCATAGTATGGGCCATTAATGGGCTGCCCATCAACCCATATGTACCCACCAATAGTCCATTGAATATAGTAAAAGGTGCTTGTTTCTTACACCATGACGAGTTAAAGTTCGAATCTCTACTAAAAGAGTTGTTGTGTTTAGTAACTGATAGTGTCTTAAATATGATTACTTTCAAATAAAAAATATCTATGTGCAGGAAAAAATGCTAATAATCCATAATGGTAGCCACTTGATGAAGGGAGAGCTTGATCAATTCAATTGTTGTATAATTGTTCAAAGGGAGTAATAGTAGTAAAATTTGACAGGTATAAATTGTGTTGTGCAGTGTGTTTTTTACTCATTTGTGTTAATTCTTTTAAATATTCATCTTATTAATAATTATAATCGGTCCCGTTAGGTTGGGAAAAAATAATTGGTCACGTTAGTTTAAGATTAGTAGAAGTAAATGGAAAGGAAAAAAAAAAAACACATATCCTGAGACAGAAACTTGTTCTCCGACCACCCTCTGTGAACTATGCAAGAGAAAATGTAGGAAATAAATTTGGACGGCAATGTGATAAAATCTCCAAGTGCTGACATGGTGAGGTAAAAATGCACTGGATGGTGGGCTTCCTAACGAACACTGTGCCTGATGGGAAACTGGGTCCTTGCTGCGAGATGATTAGCAGTTGGACATGCGGCTTGTCTCCCATGATGCCTGATCTGGTTCACTTATCTTTCCTGTTGTGAATCAGAACTGGCCTGCCATTATACCCTATCTCATCAATATGCCTCCAGGTGCCGCTCCTTTCTGAAACCATGTGTTTTGTCTCTGAACTCTTTACATTGTATGTGGCCATTAGCCAATGTGCATTCCCATGGCACATTCCTTCTCCGCACTAACTTACCTTCTTCCTTGGTTAAAGACACAAGAGCTGTGTTTATAATCTTGTTCAAACTCACGCAACTGGCCAAAGTTCAAAAAATCAAATGTGAAAACTACTTAAATTTAGCATCTAGAAATTAATACCTCTCACATTCTTAATATAATACTACCTCCGGTCTTAATTATAAGACCCAGTTGACTAATTTGGGGAGATTAAAAAACTTAGTTAAATTAGTTATTTGTAATGAATATGTGTTGTTTTTCCTAAAATATCCTTACTAATCAAGTTTATTATCTAGAGCTACCATTATTAGAAGGACTATTTTGAAAAAAATAAATAAATGAGAGACAAAGTAGATTAGGGTCTTATATTTAGGACCAAAATAAAAATCAAACAAGGTCTTATAAGGATCAAAGGTAGTATTTACTTAATTAACTTGAAAAATTTTAAAAAATATAAATTAGTTATTTAATTATGATGAATATGACATAAAAAATGATACATCAATTTATAAGCAAGATAAATTAATTTTTAAAAAGATGATAAATATAAGATATAAAATGACTTCAAATCTTATACTTAGGGTCACAATCAAATTCTCAATTAATTCATGCCTTCCGCACTGGAGGAGTCCTATTAACTCTACGAGTCTAGGAGGCCACAAATTGATGGTCATATTGGTTCGTTCATTCTAAGGCAGCAGGAGATTTTCCCCAACGTAAAAGATATAATGGAGAGCGCAGGCCTTGTCATATCTGTTGCCTCGTGCTTGGCTCTGAGGGCTGGACTCAGTTGATTCATTGACCGAACAAATAATAAAAAAGAAAATTGCAATATGATCTTGTCTAAAATTAAAATTATCATATTATTTTGAAGTCTCAATAAATCTTATTACAGATTATTTTATATTTTGAAGTCTCAATAAATCTTATTACAGATAATTTTATTTAATTATCAGATTATTTTTTTTAAAGTATATACTGATAATCGAAAGAGTAGTCATTAACAACTTAAAGTGTAACGATTAATAACTATTGCGGCAGTTATCAACATGTTTTTACAGTGTATCATAAAAATGTAATGCATAAGTTGTGAATATCTACCGCGATAGCCGTTAATCGGTACACTTTAAGTTGTTAACCACTACACTTTCAGTTGTCAATACATATTTTTTTAAAAAAAGATAAGAATAATTTGGTAATTAAACAAATGAAATATCTTACAATAAAATTCTTTGAAATTTCATATTAATTTGATGATTTTAAGGGATCTTTTTATATTTAATTCTCTTACAATAATGTTTTTAATTAATTTACATAAAATTACAAATAAATATAAAATAAAAATTAGGGTATAAAGTATTCATTTTTTTTAATTATAACTATATGCAAAACAAATCTCTGCCTGAAAATTACTTTTTTTTTTGCTGTTCATTACTAGCTACTCTTTTGGTTCTATATAGGGTAGAGAGAGAAGATATTTTTTAGTTATATTTATAAGGTAGCGAGAGAAATTTGTTGTGTAGATGTACAATTTTATCCCCATTTATTATTGTGTTGACTTTGTTTATATGAGGTATAATGTATATTAAATAGGGATAAAGTTGAAAAGTCATTAAATTTTAAATGAGAGTTAATAAAGTTTAAGATTTTCTTTAATCTGTGTGAAATATGTTAAAAGTGCTTTATAAATAAGATCTAGTTAATAATTACGTACGGTACAAAAATGAAGCAAGAGTTTTCCTAGAGAAATTATATATACTAGTGGGCTGTTTTCCTCTTTCCCTTCTTTCGGTGAAATTCCGGAGAAGCACCGCGTCTCATCAACATCATCCTCCTCACTCGCTTACTTCCTTACCCTTACGAAGCCTCCAAATCTCCTCTGCTTCCATCATTATTTCCTGGGTCTGCTTAATTTTTTGTTCCTTATCACTCTGATCGACAGACCTGTATCATTTCATAAACATTTGACAAAAGCTATGGATGCTGATTCTTCTTGGGCTGCTCGTCTTTCATCTGCCTCTAAGCGTTACCAGTCCGCTCTTCAATCCCGATCAGGTTATTTGACTCACCTTTCCTTGCGAAATTGTCTCTGATTTATATCCTTGGAAATTCAATTTTCATTTTCTATTTATTACGTCGGGACAACCTCCGTTACCCCTAGGTTATGTGCACATGAGCCAAAAATGAGAAAGCAAGAGCTTAGCTTGATAGACATTGGCCTAGTAATTTTCCCGTCTCTTGGAGGGGCGAAAGGGGATTGAGAATGTTCTCATCAGAATACAAAAAGAAAGAGATACCAAGTTAAAAGTCAAGCCTCTGAAATTTTGTCTATCAGAAGCATAACTGTTGCAGCTCAGAAACTTAAAAGAAGAAATTGAACTGCTATTCGGTTTCTTATTGCCGAGTAGAGTTATCATAGTAAAGAGAAGTGGGTTAATTTTATGATCTAACTCAGCTGAACTAGTTATTACAATTCATCCTTGCAACTTTGAATTGGCGTGGGAATACTGAAAGCAAGCTATTGGCGAAGCTTGAAAGTTCTCTTTTCCTTTCTCCCTCATTTCCTTCTTAGATTATTTCATTTTCTGGTGCTGATCTGTAACTATCTCTTTCACTTATGGCGTTGTTGACGTGAGATTCCGTTACTGTAGATATGTTCATGGGTTTTGACGAAAATGACGGAGATGATGATATAAGGGAGGAGTTTCTGTGCCCTTTTTGTTCCGAGTATTTTGATATTGTTGGATTATGCTGCCACATTGACGAGGAACATCCCATGGAGGCAAAAAAGGGGGTATGAATAATTTCACTTAGCACTCTTTGGTTTTTACCACAAAGCAACTGATGGTGTTTGTAGTGTTTATTGCCTACACATTGCTCAGTTAGTCCATGTATAATTTCATCATATCTGTCTCAGGCATCTAACGGAGACTTGTTAACAATTGAGGCTTGATGAATTTTAGTTTATCCATATGATTATTATTTTTTGAGCTCAATTTTAGATCAACTGGACATATTCTCAAATACAAACATTTTCAAGTTCAAACAAAACCGCAATACCCGTGCAGCTTTTTTCTTTTTTAATATCCACTTCAAAGACTTATTTTTGCAAACCAATAATTTATTAAGCTTCTTTAATCTTCTCAAATTAATTGACTAGATGTTATATTAAGGACCAGAGGTAGCCTATGATTCTTGTTATTTTCATAGTCAACTGTGGATCATGTTTAAACAAGTAGTGGAATTATAGAGGAACTCATGCACGTGATTCTTTTTATCATCATGGTTAGCAGTATGATATGAATTTTGCTTCTCTGCCTTTTTCCTCATTAGAGACAGGGATTAGTGATGTATGCTTGAGAATGTTGTTGATTTAAGGACTTTGAGGTTAAAGAGTTCGGAGTCTTAGAAATTGAAAGGTTAAGCCGAGCTACTGATTTCTCTCTTGAACCAAAAAAAAATTAAAAATCCCTGTATAGTATGAAAGTTATTAGTGACTTGTGCTGATTTGAGTATTTCCGCATGCAGGTATGTCCAGTTTGTGCATTGACGGTGGGGTTTGATATGGTTGCACACATAACGCTACAACATGGAAGCATATTCAAGATATCCTTTTCTTTTAAGTTTTGTGCACCAACTGTTCAGTTTTCTTTAACATGTTTTTGTTCATTTTGTTGCAAGTACATTTTTTGAGCATTCTGTAAGTTTTTATTACATTGTGAGACATGTTACAGAAGGTTCGGGTTATTTCAGTATCTTTATATTTTTGTGATGTTTAACTGAAGATCATTCTTTTGTTAGGGTTACAGAAAGATATTGCGAATGAACCTCAAAAGAACCTTTTTACTTGATAGTGAGGTTTATGGTTTTCTATGCTAAACCCACTCACACACTAATAATTACTGTCTCCGGGTCCTAATTATAAGACCTTGTTTGTAGACTACAAACGAGGTCTTATAATTAGAACCAGAGGTAGTAGTAATTATGAAATGCTTAATGGCAGTAGCCTTAATTATAAGCACACACTTCAACTCTTCTGCTGCTATTAAAAAAAAAAAAGAAGTTACATCATAAAACTGATTTCAGAACTTTTCAATAGCTGGTTTTGTTCTTGGTGTGCACGTGTGTAGGCGTAATCTCGTTTTCACATCCCATGCATCTTTATCAAAGACCAAGATGTTGATCTATGATGCATTGAATACCTTAACTAATGACCACATGCAGCGTAAGAGGAAATCACGAAAAGGTGGATCTTATTCAACACTATCTCTGTTGAGGAAGGAGCTGCGAGAAGGAAATTTACAATCCCTTTTTGGCGGATCCTCATGTACAGTGTCCTCTTCTAATGCAGCTGCCGATCCGTTGTTGGCATCATTTATATTGCCTGTAGCTGATGAACTGGCGAGTTCTCAGCCCCGCTTTCCTACTGAATCAAGGTCAACCAAGAAAATCTCAGATGAAAATGTTTCAAGACGGTATGCCATGTTCTCAGTTGTATCTCCTTTTCTTTCAGTTCCGCTTCTTTGCATGCTAATATTCCTTTCTGTGGTTACACCAAATATAATCCAGCTTATATTTTAATGTTTAAAGCTATGAAGCATGGGTTTGGTAAAGGTGGTGCCAGAACCTTACTAGATGCTCATGAAGCTTATAAATTTATATCCATGTTTAATAGACGAAGCTGGAGTATTAATGTCATGGGAGATTGTAGAATACTTGCTTTTGAAAGGAAAAAAAAATTGAAGTTAACTTTTTTGATAGATGAGTGGCTTCCACTTGCAGGAAACAGGCATGCATTGTCTTTATGTTTGGGGAAACATATATAATCTTGAATAACTTCTCAATAACTGCTCCAGTAGTGAAGGATCGAAATTTTCTTTTGGTTGTTAGCATTAATCGGTTCTTTTTCCTAAGAAATGGACACAACAACGATTTTGAGATCTTGCACTGTTTGAGAGCTAAAACCAAAGCTGTAGTTTCGTCAGGATTACAGGAGCCATGTTTGTAGGATTCACTATAATATTGTTCCTAATTTTTATTCAAAGAGTACGAGTGCTCAGAATAACCCTTTTTTGGGAAAAAGGAAGTGAAGTGAAAAAAGGAAGACATCCTGTGGGAGTTAGCGCCAAGTATAATTTGTATGTGCCTGTGAATTGTCTAAATAACTGCTGATGTGTACAGCAAGTAACCATGTGCCTCTAGGCAGTCAGTCTAAACTAGGATCTCAAATGTGATGGATCTGGATTCCTTGCAGTGTTTGTATTTGTAAAATGCTCAAATGCAATGTATTGGGACAGGAAAAAGTTAATTATAATTTTTTTTTTTTTAAAATGTTTTTAGCCTCCATCCTAAAATGTTTTTCTCTTGGCATCTAAAATGTCTGATATTGCTGTTCAGAAATGTTGAGACATCTCCCTTGTCAGTCAAGGATAAGGAAGAGAGGGCAAAAAGATGTGAGTTTGTTCAAGGGCTGTTGCTGTCCACCATATTTGATGACAATTTATGAAGTTCTTCATGATGGTTGATCAACGCACTTTAAAACAGATGGCTTACCTGCAACTTATGGTTTGTCTGGTGACGTTGTCAAGGCATTTAATGAGATGGAATAATGATATGAGTGTAATTTATGTTGTATGTGAACTGATGTTTTCTCTTCCTTGTGATCCTTTAATAGTAGGTCATAAAAGCTTCAATGGGAAAGAACTTGTTCCTTCCATTCTAACGAAGTGAACGTTTATGAAAGCAAGAACTGACGTATATACTTGTGGGTTACAAGGAACTAATGTAAAGGATCTTGTTTATGCATGTATTATCGCATATATGACATAATGTTCTTAACATCTAACAAAAAACGACGTGCCTTTAGACCCTGTAATAACGCCTGAAGTCCTAAACGTAACCATTTGGGAATTGTTGTATCCATGATCCTCTCCACCACATCTCCGACAAAATAATCAAAGCAAGATGAGCAGCTTCCTTTAATCGGACTCGTTCGTCCATCATCCACTTGTTCAATATGGGTACAGATAGACGGTGGAGGTAAAGTGCATAGCCTCGCTCTTTCTGTGCTCAAGACCGCAAGCAGTTAATACGGTGTTTACAAACTGCTTGTAATGTTCTTGAAAGTACCATTTCCTGAATCACCACAACAAGTAATTCGAATCGGCTAGATGACGAAGAGAATAAATTAAGGGAAATATAACCCTCCCATATGACGCAGCTGAATTGATTAAAAGAAAACGAATACATAGGTTTTTTACCAGCAAAAGAAAACTAAAACGCAAGTTCATAGAAGAAAAGCTATACTTCGCCTATATCAATATCTTAGGAAAGCTATACAGGTGGCTTTTAACCATGAACCGCAACTGCTCCTTGGCACTCTGAAACTTACCTTCTTCAACAGTAGGAACATTCATACGGTTGGTAATAGTGTCGGATATGCTATTGGGCTGATGAATTTGTTCATAATCCCATACGGGGGGCGTCGCCAATAGTTCAGGCAAAAATGCCTCATTCAGAGTCACAGGTCTGTTAACTGGCGTTGAGTCTTGAACCGCTAACCTCCTCACATTGCTTATTCTCATTAGCAAAGGATTCCCACCCTATTGTTGCCTAGTCTCTCCTCAAGGTATGGGTGATATGATGTTCCCACATCTCACATCCCTGTATGTTGAGCGGCTATTCCCCTCCTTGGATCAATTTGAAAGCCATGCAAGTTACAATTACAAGTTGAACTGGTAGATACTTCTTCTTCTGCCAGTAGTAGAATTAATTCTGTAGTTTGGAAGTATTTGTTGAATTTGATGGTGTATCCAGCGTCTCTCTGATAAGGTCGGTGGCTCCACCGCCAGATATCGGAGAAGTCCCCTCGACACTTCTGCCCGAAAACAGCAAGTTAAGGTCTATGCTTTCTCGTACATATGCAACAGGTGACGGTCTAGCAGGCATACTCTGGCATGTCACCCTTGAGTCAGCAACGCGTTCTTGAACTTGGGAACATGAGGATCCCAAAGCAACTGGTGTGCAGCCACCACAATACCAATTACCTTCAGAAACTTCCCGCCCCAGACCAACACAATATGTGTGGGCCGGTGAATCACAGAGGTCACACAGTAACATCAGGTGATCATCTCCGCCTTGATGGCACTACGAACAAATAACGTTCCCATACGGATCAGTATAGCTCCTGAGTTCTTCTTGAGAAGGCCGATAGACCTGGCGTACGAAAAATCACAAAGTATTTCATCAGGAGGAACCGACTAAAGCAGTCAAAAAACAAAACCATGGGCGGAAACAAGATGAGGAAAGTCTCGGATACCTGATCACGTTGAGGCACTTGTACCACTACTTCTCTCGAACATGTTGATCGTGCACGTATACTGATTGTTGTGGCCCGCTCCATAATGCAAGCAAAACAAAAATAGCGAGAGCAACAATTTAGGGCTCCCCTTACTCTTCTTTTATCTTCCTCAGACAGGCAAATTCCGCACACCTGCTAACCGAAGGTGAATGGATCTAGCAGCAGAAGAAGTTAGGTCTCCAGCGAATCTAAAGAAATACGAAGGAAAGTGGTGTGCATGGTGTGATGGAACTGTTGACCGAAGTGAGGGGCAACGGGGATGGAGGGCGATCATCGGGAAGGAGGGTACGGTTCGGGTATTTCGACGGAGAATATGAGGAGTAGAATCGTCCAAAAAAATTAAGTGGGCAGACAATTGTTATTTCGGGAGTGGATATATTCCGGAACCCCACTTTCATCCATTATGATGGAAGTGAGTTGGGCAGAAAAGAAAACTAAAGAACTCGGGCCCCAACGTATAAACAGATCCGTTTGGGTGACACCCCAAATCATGATTTAGGTGATAAGTCACCTAAACACTCACTCAATTTGCACAGATCATGGTTTTGAGCTAAAAATATGGTTTTGGCTCCAAAACCATAGTTTTGAAAAAAGCAAAAATTTTTTGCTTTTGGAAAAAAAAAGGAGAGTGTAAGAACCTATAGGATATGTATCTTGTTATTTTTTTATAAACATATTTAATCTTATATTTTATAAATATATATACATATTAATTATTTATTAATTATATTATCTTATGTATTATTAATTATGTTAATAAAAAATATATTATTAACAATTTTATTCCTTCAAATTAAAATATATCATAAAATCTATTTTTTCTATAATTATCATATTAACTTATGCCTTTTTTTTAGTAATTTGTATATATAAAAAGTGCTTCTGATAACAACTATCCAAATACTCTCACTTTTTAAAATCATTTTTTCATAAAATTTATTCTTTCCAGAATCTATTCTCCAGAATCACTTTTTCAAATCAAGGTTTGGTTTCCAGACACACCTTAATCTCACTCCTACGGTTCTACCCTTTTACATCCCAGTTCAATGGTACCAAACGGGACAATATCATTTCCTCATTACCGTTCTGACCTTGAGGTTTCTTTTGCTAACGTGGGTCCCTGTAAAATCTGACCTGCTCATCTTGTTCCCAAATATACACGAAAGCCCTCAGGTCAGTCCTCAAGCCTCTACAGCATTAAGTCATCAGCGCCTCTCTCTTCTTTGGAAATGGCACACTCACAATCAGATGACGGGGAAGAGACACAAAAACTGAATCTACAAGAAGTGTCCCTTTTCTTTCACACTGAAGAGGAACGGCTGTATAGATTCGTAACAAATGTCTGTACGTCCTTCACCATGGCGGTTACGAGGCAAGCAACTAAATTGCAAATTGCCATCAAAGGATGCTGAAACTGTTCGATTGGCCTGTTAACGCTACATTTTCCCATCCCTCTGTTCATCAAAAGTTTTTATATTCAGGTTCTTCCATCAGTGCTATTTTTTTCAAGTAAATTTATTATAATTAAATAGAAATATTATAAAAATAAGACACGTCTGTTATTGTAAACTTGAAACAGGTTTTCCAATAAAAAACTACAAGTCAAAAGTGCAAAATTATTTTTTAAATAAACAATTTTAGGTTTTAGCTCAGAAATATATTGGACAGCAACTGCGCAGGGGAGTCGGGTAGAAAAAATTGAACATTGTGAAATGTCTTGGAGCAAGGAGGTCGGTCAAAAAGAGGGAAGGCGTAGAGTTTACAGAGGAAATAGATGAAAGGGTTGAGAGACGGAGGAGAAGGAGGTGTAGTCGATAAATGATAGGGAAGCGAATTGGTGCAGAACAGAGCAGTGGAGGGAAGCCGCATGGAGTAGGAATTACATGGGGCCTTTCGTCCCCTGCCCAAATACGAATTCTGTATCATCCACATCGACCCCCCATGGCTTGCGTATTGTACTTTGAAAAGTATGGGCAACGTTGTTGGAGCTGGACCCGCTTCACTTTACCAGAACACCGGCTTCATTAATGGACCCTCCCGACTTCAGACCTTCTTCTGCAAAAGCCATTCCTCCAAGCAGGCGATGGGATTTATTAGCTGAACTTAGAAAAGTTTTGCTTTATACTTGTGATGAGATTAGATTGGATCAGAAGATTGGGTTGGGTATGAGCAGCGGCGACAACGAATTGGAGGACCATATTGTTGGGTAGGATGAGGAACAGTGGCTCCCAAGAAAAGCCTCATTCCCACCCCCCACCCAAAAAAACCCATCCATAACACACTTTCTGGCTTGTGACCAAAGGCTATCATTCTCGTTCTGGCTGCTTTTCACAAAATTCGATAACTAGGATTTCACTGAGAGCATGTTATGCAGAATGATCAAGTGTAACTGGGTAAGGCATTTATATACTTACGTGCTTGCTTTTAAATTAATAATCAGAAACTTTTATGGTTAGTTAAGAGTGCTATAAAACAAAATATGCTTTTGTAGTAAATACCGAAAGGAGCATATGGTCAGCTGAAAAGCATATGCTTTTTGAAAGGCACAAAAGCAGGCGAAGATGAACTATAGACATTAACCAGCCCAATTTAGAAACGAGGCTCCACCATGATATGGAGAAAGACATATGCCATCTAATCATTGTTTATAAGCATGATATTGAAACCGAACTTTCAATTTGCCCAACACAGGGCCTCTCCTCCCACAAAAGCTGCAATTAGTCACGTTTTATACGTACTTTGTGTGCTCGCTGGATTGTTATTCTTGTACTGTCTAAGTACTTCTGTTGCCGCAAGGCTGCTTGCTTAATTAGCCAGATAGATCCTTTTTTTTTTTTTTTTTAAACCAGAAGCCAGAGAGGTCCAATGACCCCGTATACATGATCAATAGTACTTAATATAGGTCTAATTATTAAGTTAATTTTAGTCCTAAATATATGACATATTTCTCATATTTATCAGTTTTTCTTAAATTATCCTTATTGATACTCCTTCAAACATAATTAAGTAAAAGAGAGAGAAAAGATATTAAGTAAGATGATTACAGTATTTTAAGAAAAACATGTTATGTTTCTTATAATCAACTAACCTATCTAACTTCCTTAATCTAATCAAATTAGTTAAATAGGCCTTATGTTAAGGACTGAAAAGAGTATTATGTATAATTATTATAAAGATTGTTTTACAAAAATAAACAAATATGAGAGATAATATTGATTGAGATCTTATATTAGAATCAAATTGAATCTCTACTTATGTTTAAGACTAGAGTCATTACTGTTATATTTAAGATTAGAGTCATTACACACCAAGGTAGCTCTTATGCTTTTGGTTGCCTGTTTCAGTTCACTACACTGGTTAAATAAGGGCAATGATGGTCGATAGACTTGTTTAATCACTTGGGGGGTGCAAGATTGAAGATGTGTGTGTGTGAATTAAATTAAAGCAATCCTTGGCATTGTCATTAATCACTTATATTTAGGAGCGGCAATAGTTACCTTTAATTAAATAATTAATTTCATTAATTCGCACTGCCATTTTAGTCTCTCTTCGCTTTATGGATTGGGTTGTCTTGATGAAACACCGTTCCGTATGGTGTCATTGTCGCAGTTGTGCGCTTTACTTCTACATTGCAGCGACCTTCCTTTGAGTGACAGCCATCTAATACCTAAGGAGTACGACCTCTTCCGTATGGGACACCAGGCTCTCTTGATACTTAATTACTATATCTCCGATTCTAATTATGAAACCTTACTTATAGACTATAAATGAAATCTTTTAATTAGAATCGGAGACAGTATCACCGAGAGGACGAGAGGATGTAACAAATTATAGAGACGAGAGGATGGCAGAAACAATGGAAGCGGTGATAATAGAAGACTGGCTTTCAGTACCAAATTGCGCCCGAAGAGGAAAGTTGTGAAAACAATTACCGCTAAATATATAGAATGCAGTTCACCGCACGTCGCTATTTAAAATCTCTACAGTTGTATCGTTCCATGAAATCAGAAGCAGTTTTTCAAGTACACATTTTGTTAGTAACCATCATTCTAGTTAACTTGTCATATTATCCAATAGTCTTTCAGATTCTCAAACAAACAAACTGCTTACTAAATTGAAATAAAATAATAAAACATAACGTGTTAATTATATTATATTTTGCACATTATTTGTTCCTAAGAGTTAGATCAAGTGGGAAGGTTAAGTGCATACCGTTAAGCCAGACAGCGAGAGGCTCGGAATCAGCTTCGGTGTTGCTCTTCTGGTTAATAACTCATTATTTAGGGAGACGAAATCAGAGGCAGAAAGCCCAGAGAAGTGCGTTGATTTATTATTCTTCTTCGCAAGCCTGAATTCTCGAGACTCATTACAATGGCGGCAGAAAAAGCGAGGCGACACACTCTTGCATCCGGTGTGGAAGACGATGTTCTTCAACGGCATGGGACCCGACTGAACGACGTCAACTTAGCGTCGAGGAAGGCTGAAGCAGCTTGTATGTTAATTTCCTGTTGAATCAGAATGACTATCTGGATTCTCTAGCACATATACATCTTCAATTTCAAAAAATGATTTGTTTCTTTATTTAACTTGTGGATGGCAGCATTAAGAAGGCATGAAGCAGCTGGGTGGCTGCGAAAGATGATCGGAGTGGTAAGAGGAAAAGACTTGGCAGTTGAGCCGTCGGAAGATGAATTCAGGATTGGACTGCGCAGTGGGATCATACTTTGTAATGTGCTCAACAAACTTCAACCAGGAGCCGTCCCCAGGGTTTGTAACTCTCATCATCATATAAATTATTAATTATCCGTACACTCTGGTTCCCGGGATCTATTTACCACAGAAGAAGCGACATTAATTCATAATACTTGTGAATGTTGCTATGCTAGGTGGTTGAAGGTGCGGGCGATTCTGATGTAATGGCTGATGGGGCAGCACTGTCCGCGTATCAGTACTTCGAGAATGTGAGGAATTTTCTGATGGCTGTGCAGGAGATGGGGCTTCACACCTTCGAGGCCTCTGATTTGGAAGAGGTGAGTGACTGCATATTGACACACACGCACACCCACTATACGTGTCAATAAATGCAAGTTCTATTAACGTAACCAGTGCATGTGCATTATTCTTCTTGTTACTGTGATAACAGGGAGGGAATTGTGGGAGGATAGTGAGCTGTGTTTTAGCATTGAAGTCATACAGTGAATGGATAGAAGGAGGCAAGCATGGATCATGGAAGTACGGTGGAGATGCAAGGCCACCTGCCTCTGGCAAACCATTTCTGCGTAAAAACTCAGAACCATGCATCAATTCTTTATCGCGGACCGTTTCGTCGTCAAGTGCCACTGACCTCTCTGGATGCGGTGATCTAGGGTGTGATTACATTGAGGGGTTGGTGAAATTCGTCGGTCATGATCATTTATTCTTTTCTGTTTTCTAATATGGAAATAAGCATGAGGATCCGTGTAAAACTATTGGGTTGGTATCTGCAGGGTTCCCCTCATTCCTTGAATTCTTTACTTCGTGAGCATTTATCTGACAAGAAGCCAGAAGAAGTTCCCATTGTAAGGGTTCTTGTTTGCTTTTGCATGCACGTCACTTCTCCATTCCAATGCCTTCTTCGCTAAAAGGATTGCCTTATTTATTTTGGTTATATAACAGGTGGTGGAGTCCCTGCTTAGCAAATTCATGGAGCAGTTGGAACGACGCATGGCAACCCAACAGGAAGCGGTCTCTGCAATCTGAACCTCTTTCTTTGTGATCATTTGAATCTGTCATTTTTCTGACAAGATTTCGAAATCTTTGCAGATGAAAATAGGTTCAGGAGATAAGGAAGAACTTGAAACAGAGGATTCAACCCAAGAAACTGCGGCTGAAGACAAAGAGGTAAAAGTTGGATTCCAGTTATTGAAACCTTAATCAGTATAATGTAAAAATCTTAGTGTCTCATATTTGAGCCGCTTGACCTTTTTGTTCTGCTAAATTATTTAAGATGGAAGAAATGGAAGATCTAAGGCTTGAACAAGAAGAATGTGATGTTGAAAAGTTCAAATTTAATAATGAAGAATCAAGCAGGCAGCAGCTTTTGAAGCAACAAAGGTTGGTGGAGAAACAAAACAGAGAGATTCAGGTAAGATGCTCCAATGATATGATTAGAATTCAATGAAGACACAACGTTGTCCAGGAAATGACAAACTTGAAGCTGACAAATGTTCAGGAATTAAAAAAACTGATCCATCATACACAAACAGGAATATACTCTTTGAAGCAACGTTACTGTCAGGATCTCACCAATTTAAGTACGTACGCTGCTTAAATTCCTTGACAGAGAAATCAATCATTTATCTATCTATCATCATCTAATTGATAACTATCCTTAATGATATATAGGTAACCACCTTCAAGGCCTAGCTTCTGCTGCGTCAGCATATCATAGAGTTGTTGAAGAAAACCGCAAGTTCTACAATCAATTGCAGGATTTGAAAGGTAAGACTAAGTGCTATCACGTTTGGATCCAGCCTAGCTTTCCTGATTCTCAACTGGACAATTTTTATATGGATCAGGGAATATCAGGGTATATTGCCGAGTTCGGCCCTTGTTGAGTGGGCAATCAAACCAGGTTAGCACAGTCAGTAACATAGAAGAAGGAAGTGTCTCAGTTAATACGACGCCTCCAAAAAAGGGGCAGAAAATATTCAGTTTCCACAGAGTGTTTGGACCTTCTGCGACACAAGGTTGGTCTTCATTTGAATTTTCATTAAATTGTTTTCCAATGGGCATGTTTGTTCATTAGTGCTGTTTCCTATCGCAGAGGAGGTTTTCTCCGACACCCAGGCACTTATCCGTTCGGTGCTTGATGGTTACAATATCTGCATATTCGCATATGGCCAGACAGGATCTGGAAAAACATATACTATGGTGAGAGTGAGAGACGAAATTCAAACGATTTTCTTAAGCTTTTTCCTCTGTTTTTGGGCCTCTCACTTCGTTGGGGTTCATTGTATTGATGCATGGCATGCAGTCTGGACCAGATGACCTGAAGGAGGAAAACGAGGGTGTTAACTACAGAGCACTCAGAGATCTTTTTATTCTCTCAGGGCAGAGGAAGGACACATTTCGCTATGAGATCGCTGTTCAGATGCTTGAGATTTACAATGATAAAGTCAGGGACTTACTAGTCACTGACGGTGCTACCACAAGATATCCTTCTCTGGCCTCCCCTTCTTTTGTGGCAAAATAATTTTCATTTCTAGTCAAAGGTTTCTATGAAAATCTTCTTATTTTGGCTCAAGCGTAAGCGAATTTCAATGATGATGTTGACTGGAAGTAAGACAACAGTGAAGATATTTGGATAGTGACAACTAGGGCACTCCAACAATTTCCGTGTCCCCCCCCCCCCCCTGACAATTTGGTTTATGCGGATGCCATTTTTTCAACTTTTATGTATCCTTAACAACTAGATACATTAGAAATTCGCAAAAGTGGTCAGAATGGCACTAACGTGCCGGATGCAAACCTTGTTCCTGTTTCGTCAACCTCGGATGTTATATATCTGATGAACATGGGACAAAAGAATAGGGCTGTCGGTGCTGCCGCCACGAATGATCGGAGTAGTCGTTCTCACAGGTACCGGAAAATAATTAAACTGGCGAGTAAATAAGAATGTGTGATTCGAACTACGATCAGCACATGAAAATTTTCAATTGTATTTGCAGCTGCATGACAGTTTATGCTGAAGGAAGGGAAGTAACATCAGGAAAT
Source organism: Neltuma alba (assembly GCF_004799145.2). NCBI lineage: Eukaryota > Viridiplantae > Streptophyta > Magnoliopsida > Fabales > Fabaceae > Neltuma > Neltuma alba. The sequence goes on along the minus strand of NW_021636989.1, from coordinate 350,551 downwards.
ATAGTTCGGGGGTGCATGCATCTAGTAGACCTAGCAGGAAGTGAGAGAGTTGATAAATCTGAGGCCACAGGAGACAGGCTTAAGGAGGCTCAGCATATCAACAAATCACTTTCTGCCCTTGGAGATGTTATTTCTTCGCTGTCCCGAAAGAATTCACATGTTCCCTACAGGAACAGTAAACTTACTCAACTTCTTCAACATTCTCTGGGTAGGATTCCCGTATCAATTTTCTTTGCTTAGTTCTCTGTTGACTCTTCTGATAGTTACGGATGTTGTTCCTGTTAACATCAGGAGGACAAGCGAAGATACTCTTGTTTGTTCACATTAGCCCAGAGCCTGAAGCTCTTGAAGAAACTATTAGCACGCTGAAATTTGCCGAACGTGTCTCCACTGTTAGAATGGGAGCTTTACGACCTAACAAAGACAGCACTGATGTGAGAGAGCTCAAAGAGCAGGTTCTTATGAAGTTCCTTCTACTTTATACTTTAAACAGTTCCATGGGCAATTTTATCAGTGCTCTCACTGCGTTGTTTGTCAGATTGCTAGTCTAAAGGCAGCCTTGTGGAGAAAGGAGAAAGAAGCAGAACAGCTTCGACATTCTCAAATACCAAGACCCAGATCTTATGGGTCTTCTCCTAAACAGGCAAGTTGGACCTTAGGAGGCCGTACGAAACCAGGAGATGATCATGATTCTTGTAGCCTGGAGGTAAGTTCCATCAACGAGATAACATGTTGACAAGAAGTTAGTCAAAAGATATTTGATACTTAAAAACATGTTACTATTCTGAAAAATTTCAAAAACTAACGTTTGTTGATATATATATATATATATATATATTTATATATGGGATGATTATTGGGCCAGAAGAAGGCTACGTCAAAGCTAAAAAGACGAAGCCTCGATCTCCAAGAAATGAATATGAATTCAAACGCATGGCCACTTGTTGGTGGTCATAGGGTGAATGGGAAGGAGGAAGATGAGGTCTCAATTTGTGGGGATCGGGTTGATAACCTCACGTTGAAGAGGCAGGACAGCTTAAGCAGTGATGATAACCTGGTGGGACAATGGGAAGCAGAAAGCAAACAATTTTCTCAAATATCCCCGGATCGTTCCATTAAAGTCACACTTAAAAAAGAGGATAAGAGGGGATATGGTGATTTACAAAGCAACCTGAGCGAGTTGGTTGTAATAGATGACGGCGATGAGCAAGAGGTTGTAACTAGTGATTCTTCAGAATCAGACTTGAATTGGCTTGTTGATATGCCAAAAGCAACTAGCATGTCCAATGGATCGTTCTCTCAAGCAAAGAAGTTAAGTCAACCAATACCAATAAAGAACCCTCAAATAAGGTAATCATTTTCATGCATCACGGTTGAATTTCATTAGTTTGAATAGTTATTATTGCTGCATAGATTGACGTCTTTCCTTCTCAACTGTTAAAACCAGAAATGCAAATAGTAGTGTGATTCCATCATTGATTCCTTTGCCATCAAGGAAAGAAGCTGTAAGTCGGTTGAAAAAGCGGTCTAGTCCTCCAAAGGCAAAGACAAGGGCTAGGAGAGTCTGATCAAAACAACAACACTTTGTGTAAAATTTTAGGCGTAGTGACAGAAATTTTTTCCTTTTTTAATTTTCATATTTTACTTTGTACACGGATGAGGCAAAAATTCAAGAATTTGGCAACAACAAGTTGTTTATGTTCACTAGCCCTCTAATCCTCTCCATTGCGCTCTGCCTCACTCCGAATGAAGAAATGGAAAGGAATTTAAAAAAAATAAAGGAAGAAGAACAAAGGAAAGGTCGACGGTATGCCCTTGTGTGTTTTTGTGCATTGTTGGTATTTGATTCTTTGGAAATTTATACTACAAACATCATAAAGTATATGAAATTCTATGATATTACATTCAAACAAGAACAAAACGAAGAGAAAAGCCGAAGGAACACACGCACACGCATGCCGATTCCCCCCCGCCTTCACTCAAACTCCCTATACATGCTGATCAAGAGCAATTCAACGGAGAAAGAAACATTATTAAGCCATAACCCCCTTCAGGGAGATCAAAAGCGTAAGACTTATCTTTCAGAATCTGATCAAAATTAAAGGTTAAAAATATCACGCAAGTCTCTGTGTGCAACGTTTCTTCTTTTAAACGTGTGAGAGAGAGATTAGGTCGAGTTGAGGAAAGCAAGAAGCAGCACGCGTGGACCAATTTGACTGGAATGAAGTGCATTAACTGACCCAAAAAGTGTATTCCCTGAATCTTTGGTGGACAGATGTTAACATTTGGTTATTTTAGAAAGATACGGCATACCAGCCCCACTATTTGGAGTGCCACTTTCCTCCTTAGTTGCTCTGCTTTCCCCAAGTAGCCGTTTGTTAATTCTTCAACTTTTCAATATCTTAATTGTAACGATTACCTAAAGTTTCTAAAATGGTGATGGATCTTTCCAGTGCTTTAATTAAATATTATTTTGGCATTCGCATGAATGAAGAGTCGCATGAAGTGGTGATCATCACAAATGATTCAAAGCATTGTTAGTGCAGAATCATTTCCGACTATTATCAACCTCAATGGCATTATGCAACTGGACATACTTTATACCTCCCCCTTACATTCATTCCATTACACTGATGTTCATTAGATATTCTTTTTTCCTGTCTCCTTTCTTAACATAAAGTTGGTATAATAGAAAATTCCTCAGTTTTTTTAATTGTCTGGTATGAGGTTTTTCCATATATATGATTAACTTGGAATTAGAAATTGAGAGTTCATCTGAAATTACTAATCTATCAGGTTAAAAAATCCTATAAACTTATTATGACCCTTGCTTCTCATATGTTATTTGAAGTGAAACCTGCATTCTAACACACGGCAACTCTTCACTCTACAAGTTAATTATTATCGAAAATTTATGTTTCAATTTCATTTAGTTTTCATGGAAGATTTCAATGAACTCAATAGGGCTTTGAATTTTTCATATTTTGAGAATGATAAATTATAGATGTCATATTTTATAGTTAAATTTTGACACAATTGCACTAAACCTGAACAAAATATTTAGTGTGATTTACTATAAATTTTATAGCACACACCCCCGACACATTGCTCCAAAGCGATGTGGGCCTCTAGAGTTGTTAGTAGACTCTCACTTGACTTTTGTAAATAATATGGATCGAAACTACGGAAGGCTAAAACATATAAAAGGAATAACAAATGAATAATAAACACAGCATCTAGTAATGGTCGCTTCTACTACGCATTTTTCTCCGTATTTCTTGTTCTAATTAACCTTCCGTCGCCAGCATGTATGCATATATACGTTGGTTAATTAACAGTAATTAACTGAAGTTTGATTGCAAGGGAGCCGCACCACCACTTACAACTATGGTTAAAGGGACTTGACGATATCGAAGAGAAATTTTTAGTTTGTTATGAGTATGATCAAGAATAGCTGCATTGAAAATTTAATCGTTTGCATGGCCGTTAGTGCTGCAAACAAGAGCATCATCCTGTCATTGATTCCTTCGCCATCAAGGAAATCTACCTAAAAACCTGTGATCTTGTCCTCTTGAGGCAAAGATGAGACTCTAGGAGAGTCTGATCAGATGCAACAATACTCGGTCTATAATTTTAGACGCAAAGGGAAGCATGGTTTTTACTTCTTCTTCTTCTTGTTTTTTAATTTTTTCCTTTAAATTTTACGTTGTGCATGGATCAGTAAAATGCTCTTTGTTGCATTTCGAATGAAGAATGGAAAAAAGAAAAGAAAGTTCGGTATGCACGTATATTTTTGTGCATTTTTAGTATTTAAAATCCTCTTAAAATGAACCGTCATGCTGCTAATATAATAAGAAGTAATGGAAAGACAATATTTATTCAAGCACGAACAAGTAAAATACAAAAAACAAAGCCAAGGAAGACGAAGAAAAAGGAAGAAACACAAGTAGTTTTCACAGGACAAGTTAATTAGGAGGCACCCACTGAAGCTCAACGCCATAATTCCAAGAAGCAATAGAGTCGCGAGGCTGAGAATCCACCAAGGAAGTGTAAGCCGTGCAGCCTCCAAGCCTGACTCTAATCCTATGAGAATTCATGGCTGAGTCTTTCAAGTAATGACAGCAAAGTGTGTTCATGCATTCTCTTCCCTCCTCCACCTTCTGCTCGAACTCCCTACATATGCTGTTCGATGAACAATTCAAAGGAGAGCGCAGTATATTATCAGAGCAGTTAAACAACATCACAACATTGTGGGTAGAAATATTAAATGGCAAGTTCTCATCAAGTAACAAACCCCCTTCTGGGAGATCAGATGTGTAACATGTGTCTTTCTCTATCACCGGTGGCTTAATCACCAGCTTATAAGCACTTGGGTAAATTCTCAGAATCTTATAGTAAACCCCAGTGGCTGATAAGAACTCTAGACTCCCACTGTTGCAGTAGATTCTGTACCTAGAATCTCCACAATCCTCATTAGTGCTTAGTGGGTATGGAACTTGAAGGCCGCCACAGTCAGGACAAGCCCTAAAGAGAGCTGAGGTATTGTTTAGCAGACTAAGTAGAACAAGTAAAATGAGAACCATGGTCTTCATGGTCAAGGGATGGAAAGAGTGGGGTTATCACTTTGCTACTGAGAAGTGCACGAGTCCACCCTTTTTATACACCAAAAGGTTACTCGCTTTAAGTTAGCTTTTATTTAAAAATGAGATCTAGGTGGGGCAAGATTTTTGTATATCCTGTGGGTAAGTCTCCAGCTTGCTTCTTAGACAGCAACAACTATGACTGGTAAACTTGTGCTTTATTTACACCGCCATATCAGAAAATTTAAAACGATAGATCTAAAGATATGAAAATCTTAAACAGTCAAGTCTTTTATATGTTGTATCAATTCAATTGAAGGAATATGCTATCAAATAACCCATGATTGCTGATGAGTTCGCTTAATTAAGAAAATAGTACTTTGCCAGCTAGGCCAGATCGTCCCTAACAAAAGAATATTTCACTGAATCCTCGATCGACTGGTGTTAACAAGGCTTAAAAGAGTGTTGCTAAAACTACCTTTTGATTTGAAATTTAAGAAATGCTTTAACTACTATAGATATATAAGCACTTTTATTATTTTAAAAAGATAATATATATATATATATATTTATATAGCTACCAGCCGCACTATATGGAATGCCACTTTCCGCCTCATATAGTTGCTCTGCTTTCCTCAAGTGGTCGTTAAACTCTTGAATATCTCGATGGAATGATTATCTAATTAATGGACAAACAGCTAGGGTTTCTAAAGTGGGTGACGGGGCTTTCCGAAGCTATTAAATACGACACTGCCATTCACTTATAGTAGTGCCCATCCCAAGTCACTCAAAAGCTTTGTTAATGCGTAATCAAGTTCAACAACCATCATTACATTTTTGTCAATCATATCACACAACTGCACGTAGTTTATATGTCTCGAGCACATATACTATTAATAAAAACTTGTCTTAAAAAAATTCAAAATAAATTATTCAATTTCTAATATTCACAAAATTTAGTACATATTAATAGGAAAGATGAAAAGATGAAATATTATTTGAATGATGATTTTCAATTGAAAAAAAATCATGGTCGACCGGTCGACCATTAATCAGCCAGTATATGCTAAAACATTCACACAATTTTCACAAAATCTAAATAAGATTTTTATATTAGAAAATGATTTCTTAATTAAATTTTAATACGTAATTCAATTGAATCGTGTAAACCCTATTTGTTGTTCTGGTAAAATTCAGCACCATGTTTATTCTTCGCCTGATTAATTAGAGTCCATAGCATCATGCCTCAAATAAAAATGACAAGGTACTCCAACCACAATGGACACTTAACTATATTTCTTAAACATCTAATTAAGGGTTTAATCCCTGACGGTGCGTATAGAAAGAATTTTGTGACCAATGTCCAATACTAAAATCTCTTCAAAAAGTCTATGATGCCCAGGGCATTAGTCACGATTATCTGAGGCAAATACCCTGAGCACTTTGATATAAAAAGGATGAGGGCAAATCACCATATTTTGTTGTTATTGTATTTTACAGTTGGCGCGCAGAAGAATATTTGCACCTATCTCATTTTTATTCCAAGAGCATTTCACATTTCTTTTTTGAAAAACACTTTACTGCATACTAAATATCATCTTATTTTTTACAGTAATATTACTTCTAGTCCTAAATAACAAATTTATTTCTACTATAAAATAAATTTTATATTTAAAATCGGAGGAACACGCATCCAATTGATACGCAGCTATTCAAGATACAATGATTGCTCGCTTTCTCCACATTCTGAATTTCATCAAGTATTCCTTGATAGATCTCAAAATTCGGCGGACTTCCTATGCAGGGCAATTATTCATATCTGATAAATGATATACTATAAATTTTATATTTTATGGGTAAATTTTTAAGTTGCCCTACAAATTTTGAATAAGACAACACAATTTGAAATAAATTTCATATTTAATATTATACGGTAATAACAATCAACCAGAATACATTGCTCCGTTAAATGGGTACTTTCAGTAGACTAATTTGACTTCTGCAAAAATGCATCGGATAATGAAAGGTAATACGATCAAGAATTGATGTAACTCCCTCTACGCATATCCATTAGCATCATATCCAAATTTCACCACCGGCAATCGGTTATGTACTTTTACAACTCTGACCCGCCTGATAATGGGGAACGATACAAATCGAACCTACAAGGGGCCAGAGGATATACGAGGAATAACAATTAGATAGATAGTCGGGGCGACTGCCGCTTCTGCTAGTCATTCTTCCGCATTTCTTCTAACACGACCCTTTTGTCACAAGCACACTGGTGAACGGTATCTAAAAAGCATCCCAAAGGAATTCCCGCAGGGTAAAGAGGATGCTGAAAACAATTAATTAAACCATACCACCACTTACAGCTATGGTTAAAGGGAACTGGCTAGATCATCCAATGAAATTTTGCTCAAGCTTTCCCCGCTCCTTATTAGCCGAACTTTCCCTGAAGAAACAAACGATAAGAGCAGCTGAAGACAAATTTTCAGTTTGTTATGAGTCAAACAAAGATTAGAACATTGATGCTAGCTACATTAAAATTCAATGATTTTGCCTACTTCAGGGAGTCCAGGATCCTATAAACCCGGGTATTACCCTACTTCAGGGAGTTACTGTACATAAAAGGCCAAAGCATATTTTAGCAGCCACTAATTACATGATTGACAGATGATGCATTACATCTATATATGAAGACATTGATTGCTGCCACGGGATAATTTGTAACTATTGATACAAGAGTAAATTTTTATTTCAACAAAAGTTTTGAATTTCAGACGTGATCCCCTATAAACCCGGGTATTACCCTACTTCAGGGAGTTACTGTACATAAAAGGCCAAAGCATATTTTAGCAGCCACTAATTACATGATTGACAGATGATGCATTACATCTATATATGAAGACATTGATTGCTGCCACGGGATAACTTGTAACTATTGATACAAGAGTAAATTTTTATTTCAACAAAAGTTTTGAATTTCAGACGTGATCCCCTATTCCCCCAGTTCCCATCTATCAGAGCCCCATAAAGCTTTCATCCCGATCCTGGACAACATGGCTGAGATTTTCCGCTTCTACATCTGATGCCCCTTGCTTAGGCTACTAAAACAGAGTTGATAAAATCGATATTTCTTTTGGTTTATTTCCCAAGGCTTGAGGACTTAAACAGGGGTATTTTTTATATGCTTTGCTATTGCAGACGCAAACCAGTGATACAGCCACAGTTAACAAGTGATATCGCAATAATTTCCAATTTCGCCTTTTCCTTAAACAAAAGTACTTTATATATTTTGTTAGGGTAGCTTCAAACTAGTAAGTTGTGTCATTCCATTGACAAGTTTCAGCTATACTAGTTCCGTGCAAACCTTGAATCAGCACTGTCATTAAAAAAAAATCATGCATTCTAACCCGAGAAAAGAAAAAAGGAGGGGGGGTGGTATGTATCAATGGGATTAGTAATCCTAATATCTGGTTGAGAATGAAGATAAATGATAAGCAGCAAGGGCACAAATCAAATAGTGGGGGCCAACATAACATCTTCATAAAAAAAATTTTGAATATACAAGGGAAATATCGAACACAGATTGCTGTACCATCATGCCGAACACATATCTCTGGAATGCTTTTAATTTCACCGTTGATGCTGTCATTGTAAATTCTTGTCTCAATGTCGCCCTCAACATAAACTGAGGAGCTGCATTAAAGCTTCAAGCATGAGGGGGGGAAAACCACACCATAGTTTATATTCTATCCAAGATAATCTCAAAATTTGACCCTCTGAATCTCTGCACTTACTTTTTAACAAGTTGTTGTACTGCATAAGCCCCCAGAGGATCATTATGCACAGCAATCCGATGCCACTGAGCAGGTCTTGGCAAATCCTTTGCTCCCACAGTTCTCTGGTCAAACATCCCCCCTGTCCCAACTGTAAAGATTGTGACATTCTTCCCATTCCTCAGTATTTTTTGAACAGGAGACTGGCCAACTTTTCCACAAATAATCGCCTGCATCATATCACAGCATGTAGGTTAAATAATTCTTCAAGTGAAATATGCAATAACATAATGGATCATTATTTTATGCTCAGAAGAATGACACTCAATTTCTATTGCTCAGATCACTGAGAATTTCTGTTTAGCGGACTACAGCGTGATTGTTTTCCAAAATCGTTTCAGGGCTGTCTACTCAAACATTCAAGCTTCATAAAACACTTTATGATGATTAGGAAACCAGTTTTATATTCAAATCATATATACTTCATTAGACCAGCACGATGACAAAAACCTACAATGGCTCTTGCAAGCACCAATAAAATAAATGAACTTGCTTCTCTGTGGTTATCTAATCCAAACCCATCCTTAGAGGCGTCTAATTGTAACAGTGGATTGCTAATTTAGAGTACTCAATACCTTGTGCACACCTCGGAAGTTCCAACCCCTCTTTGGATCTACTCCCTGTAGCTGCAAATCACGCTGATTGCCAAGAAAATCATCAACTTCTTCATCAAAAGCATTGTTCTTTGGATTATCATTATCATCTAAACGTTCATCACTATCACTTTCAGATGTTGAGTACCATAACCTACCACTTCTCTGCATAGCCACAGCTGAATCCAAGAATTAAATAACCATTAGAATCGGCCAAATGATAATTCTGCCCAAAAATCTTATTCCAAGAGAGGCATTATGACGACTATAAACAGGAAACAGTTATCATTGACACAAGCGGAGGTAGTGGGAGAGTAGTGGTTGAGTGAAGGCCAGGGAAGTTTTTGAGAATCTCAAGCACTGCGGGAGAAGACAGGGGCCGAGTGTACCAATTTGGAGTATGGGCCTCGATGAGTCGATGGGCACTCTAGCCTCTCTAATGCTAGAGTTACCTGTCCTCTGTGGTGGACGTCCTTTCAGTGTATACAGCAAGTGACGTTAGTTTCATAGGAGCTACATTATGTTGGAATAATGGTGTATGTTATGGCGTTCACGTCCGTATGATCAATTGATCATGGACTTTAAAACTAATTAGTTATCGATGTTCCATCAATATCTCATGCAGAAGACTTTTTGTCCGTGTCTGTGTGTGTGAGAGAGAGAGGGAGAGAGAGATACAGCAATCTTGTATTGCCCAGCCAATGATCGTCAAAAGTTCCCCACCCAAACAGTACCAGTAGACATTAAAGAAAGAATGGAATTTTAGATCAATGTCAGCGAAATCTATAACGGAAAAAAGAGAAAACGGGAGTCGCCGGGGAGGAGGGCACGCAAACTCACGGCGCGCAATAGTAGCTGAGTCCTATTTGACACCAGGAATTGGTCTGACCAAACCACGTAGTTAGGTTCATATCGTTAGCAATGTTGAGTGCGCCTCCAACCAAGCACAGTATCATCCTAAACTCAGGAAATAAAGTATTATAGTCTTATGGAAGTGCTTGAGCAAATTAACGATATGCATCGTCCAAAACGCAAATGTTCAGATGGGAATATTAAAAAGAAAAAAGAAAACAAGGCAAGTATAGATAAAAACAAAAAAGAATGCGAAGGAAAGGAGAGCAGTGAGTAAAGAAGGAAGACCATAAGAAGAGGCCGTCGAAGCAGAGCCTCTCAGATGCTTTGCAAGTCTCAATACCACTGAATTCATTGTCAGCAGAAGCTAGGAATACAGGCGCAGAAGCAATGGCGAAATGCCGGGAAGAAGGAGGAGGAGGGTTTTAGTCTTCCCCGCCGTAAGGAGGTCCGGTAAAACCTAGCAGCGACCCACGGTTTATCTTGGGCATGAAATTGGGCTTATGACCCTTAAGGGGCCCAAGAAAAAGTATCTTCGAACAGAAAATTTCATTTTTTCGGCCGAAATGACCACGTGAAAAAAGAGATAAGCGAGGCGGGGTACCATTTTTTCCCGAATCATGCATCAAATACTAATATACTTCTTGTATCTTAAATATAAGATTCAAATTATATTTATTATAAAATGAGTCTTATATTTAAAATCAGAAAAATAATTTTTATTTTTTTAATTCAAATAAAAATAGTAATTTTAATTAAAAATAATTTATATTACAGTATATCTATATATCGATAGATAAAAATTTTGAGTTATGTCATTTATAATTTATGAAGAATGAAACTTATTTCGAAGACTTCACACTATTCACATGTTAATTTGGAAAACAAATCATTTGGGTGCGTGGCTGACATTATGTGGTGAGTATAAGCCTGAGAGAAGAATCCAGTTCCAAAAGACTAACCTATTAGGAGGGGCTTATAAACCCCACAATACTTGTGGGATTCATCAATGTGAGACTCATAATAGAGCACCCCTCTCGAGAGCTGACGTTCCCAACGGCTCCACTCTACGGCACTTCACTCGGTTTTCTTACCGGTAGAAACCCTCCGCAAGTAGCTCTTTTCAATTGGTCGATTCTCAATAAAAGCACTAATGTGATGAACATGAACCCAGAGAGAGAGTCCGTCCCAAAAAACTAGCCTATTAAAAGGGAGAGTCTCTTAAACTTATAAACCCTACAATATTTATAGGATTTTCTTATACGAGACTCATAACACATTATTTTAACCTTTTGTGCTTGTGCCCTGGAACAAAAAAGTTCTTGGGTTTCATGGCAATGCATATTTTAGTTTTTATTTTGGGCCAAGTGTTTCCCATTTTTATACTTATTACACGTAACTAAAAAGCTGAGCATTTGTACCAAGACAGGAAAGGCTGAGCAAAAACTAGCTATGCAGATTCAAGGGGAAATAGTCTTGTTATTAATTAATAATTAACTGGCCCACTCAAATTGTTGAGCGGTACATTGTGGTGAGTAAAACATGATGATAACGATGGAAATGCCTTAGGTAAAAAAAATAAATAAATAAAAGGCTTGCTTGTTTCTGTTTGTTGTTTTCCTGTTTTAGAACAAGTTTATAAAATTATTTTTCAAAACAAATTTTGAGAATAAAAAAAAATGTTTAGCTAGTTATTTTTTAAAAAAATAATATTTGGCAGATGGTAGCCAGTGATCGGTGAATAGAGGAGAAGTTTTTAAAATTTTTTAAAACAACTAACTAAAAACAAATTATTAAATAAGTTTTTTCTTTTTTTTATTTTTAAAAATAAAAAGTGTTAAAAAAAATCCAAACAGGCCCAAAATAATTCTTGTTTTACTGCCTGAAAGGAGCGAGGGGGAGAGGGTAATAAAACAACCTTTATTATTCTTATTTAAAAAAACAACAAAAATGGTTTTTGAAAGCTGTACTCAAACTCTCAAAGTTATCCCGAGCATCATTATTTTGATCGAGTTTCTTTGCGCCTTCTGGCCTCTTTTTTGAAGCATTGCAGTTAATGCCATTTGAATTACTAACAGTTAAAACATCACATAAACGGTCGAGTCCGATGCAATTGACCTCAGCGGAGCAAACCAGATTCAGGATCTCTAGCGTTTTATTGGCACGTCAAGATATGAAATAATCAAGATTAAGGCGCAAAAGCACATACAGGGAGTATTTTGCGAGAAGCTTTTAGCATTCTTAAGTATGACATGAAAATATTCCCAAAGCCCTGGGCAAAAATTTCTCAAATCCCTGGCAAAAAATTTCTGAAATCCCTGAAAAGCAATACAATTTTCTCAGCTTGTTAATTAAGCATAACATCCGTTAATTATTCAACTACTCTTTACGAACCTCTAACCTGTTAGTTAAGCCCATTTTCTAATAGATTTAAATTAATTTGTTGATTTTTTAAATATCTATTTAAAGTTTTTCAAGCGTGTTTACTGTTCTTGTCGTTAAAAAAAGAAATCAATAAAACAAACCTATTAAGATAAACAAACCTATTTAGGGGGTGTTTGGTTCTTACCAAAAGCACTTCCTAAAAACACTTTTCCGTCAAACGAAACCAACTCCTTCATATATATGTTTCGTAAACCATAAAAACACTTTTAAAATCATGGTTTGATTTTCATCCAAATACTTTTTTAATTTTAATGGCTTGGAAATCTACTGAGTATTTTTAAATTCCTTTATAGATAATTTATAAAATTAAAATTTGACCCCTTAAAAGAGAATAGGTCCGAGCCGACAGCCGACAGCCTTTGCCCCCTCATTCTATTATTATCACGTCACGTCATGCAATTGCCATGGCAACGCATGATCCGCTCGCCGTTTCGGAAAAGAAAAATCTAGCCCGCTTTCCTCACCTGCTCGCCTCGTGTCGTGTCCAAATAACGGAGAACCAAGCCCCCTTCCATTAAGACTTGCGATCTAATCAAATGCCGCTTTAGTCAAAATCCATGTCAAATTTTCAAATGGCCATTAACACATCCACATGGCCATATTTGACTCGGTTATTGTCGGGAGTCTTCACTCTAATTCTAATTCTAGGATCCTGCCGCTACTCATTGTGCCATCAAAGATTTAAAACCTCCCTCGCCCTCACGGCAAAACTATATCATCTTCATCATTGTTGTTATGCCACTCTTGATTTGCCTTCTCCACAAATTCTGTTAACTGCCATCGTTGACCGTCATTTTTCCTGACCTGAACTTCAGGAATCAATTCATGGAAGCTGAGCAATCTAGAGGCTAGAAAAAGGTTAAAAACTTGCTCATTAATTTGTCCTGGTTAGTTAGTTATAACACCCCCCCCTTCCCAAAATCACATGGAACAACTGCAACTAGCATTAGAATTGAATCTATTTAGGGGGATGAAGGGGAGGAGTGAAAAAAGAGACAGATAGCTGAGATGTCATCGATGGCAATGCCTCGCCTCTTGCGTTTCCATGCAAACACTGCACGCTCTACCAAACGCTTAGCTGACTTGGCTCTGTCTGCTGTTGAATTCACGATATCTACTGCTTCTTCATTGGATATTACATCCCACACCTATTATTCCATAAAACCCAACATTTTCATTGTTCATGTCTTGGGTCCTTATTGGAATTCACAAAACACATTGATTGATGGACTAAATAAATATATACCCCATCGGTTGCCAGCACCACGAATTGATCACTAGCGGTTAGATTCCTGTGTGTGACCTCGGGCACAGAAATTAGGCCATACTCCTTCACACAGTGGTCGCCAAATGCTCTAGACATGGCCAGTCCTGGCGTTTCTTCGTGGGGCAGCCACACCCTGTGAACCCCTGGCTCGTCCTCCAAGCAGAACACTCGGCCCTGACACTGTGTTATTCTCTCTGCTTCCTCTGCCCACAGTATTTTCGAGAGGCGTTTAGAATATTGAAACAACGTTGAAGAGGGAAGAGAGGAAGAGCGAGATACTGACGAGGTAAATTGGGCTTGAAATCAACTGTGAGCTGAACTGGTACCAAGCTTCCATCTTCTGATGTTGTTCCTAGCACAGCACGAGAGTCCCCAACATTTGCTATCACTATGACTTCACCCTGCCCATATGTCAGCTAAGACTTAGGATATATAAAGATTCAGAAATCACTATGAATTAATTAATAGAAAAATCGAATATCCTCCATCAACTAAGTATTATCTGCAAAGATCTCCTTCATCAACCTTCAAACCAGAACTATCCCTCAAAAGTATTGGATCTTTTTGTGTTGCTTCAGCCACCATTGCTCTCTGCCTTCAAATTAATTAATCTGTCATGTAGTAAATTGCTACTGGTTTGCAATGAGATTCCGCCAGCACTCAAAAAATTTTATTAATTCAAACGTTCTCTAGCAAAGGAATTATCGGAGTGTGAAGCACGATTTACAAACCAGTGGAAGCTTATTATTACATGACAATTCCAAAGTTTAAAATTAATCTCAGTCAATAGCATTAACAAAGAGGGGTATCATTAAGTACCTGTCTGACAATGGAGAGGGCAGTGGTTCCGCTGTAGAAGGAATTGATCTTGCGATGCTGCTCGAGTTCGCGATCAATGGCCGCACAAGTCTTCAAATAGGAATGCTTCCACATATCAAATATGTGTTGCTCTTTCTCAGCCTCTATGTCGATGTCAACATGAGGATCAGGCGAAGAAGTTTGGGTGAGCGTCTCTTGCCAGTTACAAAGCAAAGAAGGGGGCATTGCCTCTCTCACTCTCTTGGCCACAAAGTGACCCCATGGTCCATGCCCATCAAATATCCCACAAAACATCAAGTCCTCTTGGCATCCAAATTCCTACCATCACCATCACTCCTTAATGTCAGAGTTGTAATTGTTTATGGAAGATTTAATACAAGGGAATTCTCACCATGTTTTATGTGCGTACCTCCCACACTAAGCAGCAATCCTGGTTGATTCCTTTCTGGCCTCTTCTGGAGAAAACAGAGGCGAAGTTGTTTGAACCACCCGCGTTGACAGTACCAGACGAACACAGCATCAAGTCCCTTCTTTTAGCTTCCTTTGCCATGGCTTCCGCTGCTTCTCTGCTGTCCCCACAGCTCCCAGAACTTCTTCCTTTCTTTATTGCGATTGATTTTGCCAGTCCATTGAACATCGAGGATAGAAGCCCCGTTAAATTTCCCATTCGAGTTCCAAAACGGGACGCTTCTCGTGCTTCTTCCGTTTATATGAGTACGTATTTCAAGCCACGGAACCTGAGCATTGAAATTTTAGGACCATCACGCCACGATCACAAGATATGAAAAGAATGAGAAGCATTAATAAAGAAACTCCTGAACCGTCCGTATGACGAAACAATGGTGTTTTCACTTTTTTTAAGAGTTTAAGTTGTTTCCATCTGATCCTCTTAAAACACTTTCCAGAGAACGAGGATCGAGGATAGACGACAATATCTGACTCCATGATCAGAATCAGAGATTTAAAAGTTAAATGTTGAGTTGGTTTTGAGGGTATTAATCCTTGCACAGAATTCCGGCAAGCATTAAGAACTTCCCATATAGAGAAAGTGAAATGCACCGTTCATACACAACAAATGGAATATTAAACGAAAATGGACAGACACCTACGCCCCGGATATCATTGTCGATGATATTTAGATTTCGGAATCAGAGTCCATAAATCAGCAAAATTTTGGAACTTACAGATTGGTCATGGATTTGGAGATTATATGACGACGAGAGGAAGCCGGGCCGAAATAGAAGAATTTTAGAGGAGAAAAAACGAAGAGAATGGGGGAAAACGAAGAAAATTAATATCCAGAAGAGGCTGGAAAAAAGAAGCTAGAGAGGGGGGGGGGGAGAGGAGATTCTGGAAAGAGGAGGAGAAAGCGAACTAAAGAGTAGATGGAGAAGGTGGGCAGTCCAAGATTTGAGGTTTGTTAGGTTCTGGTGTCTTCTTGGGGCTGCCTTTTTTATCCGCCGACGCCGACGCCGACGCGCATGTTTCCTTTCATAATACAAACAATACCTTCCCCCTCCATCTGCATGCTAGCTAGCTATCACCAGTTTCCATATATCCCTCACCTTCACCATGCAACTTTATATATTATAAACTAATACAAAAATATCTCAAACTTTCACTTGGCCCATAAAAATATAGAGCTCCCATGCAGAGACGAAGAGATTCCGTTTTTAAAATATATATAGATCCAGAATGTTGCAGTGGTCGGCACCAAGGGCTGAAGGAGAGAAGATGAGTAGGCAGTGAAGAAAGGAAGACAATGTGAAGAGGAGAGAAAGGTCCCACACTCACCTACATGCCGATGTCCAATCTCAAACGAGTGGTGCAGGCAGTCCTCACAAATGAAGTAGATAGTATTTGCGACACAGACCCTGAATCGTCCCATGACCCATATTTTGGGGTGGACCCCCAACCCCTAACCCGCGCTCCTGCCCCCCAACTTCAAGTCGGTGCCACCGGTCGTAAGATGCGGTGCAACCAAGCCTTCATCTCCCATACTCGAGGAATTTGGGCTGGGTTCATTCGCTCTAGGGAATGATCTCTCTCTCTCTCTCTCTCTCTCTCTCTCACACACACGCACAATCTTGTTTTTTTAGATATATGCGTTTTGAAATTTTATTAAATATGACAATATAGAAAACAATGGGAAAAAAACAAAGAGACAAAAAATGAAAATATAAAAATTTAGCTACAGTTAAAAGGATGTCCTTTTATATATATATATGCACATATGTAATGGAATGGGGGGAAGTAATGTAATGGAATGGCGTTCCCCCCCCCCCCCTCCCTCCTGAACGGAATGCCGTTAATTCCAACTTAATAGCATATTCAATTATAGTGGTTGTGTTACGCTGTAGGCAGTATATACAGTATATGAGTAGTTACGAGAGCGGGCCGTCAAGAAATTGAAAAATGAAAAATCACTCGTCCCAACAAAAAATTTGAACAGACTCTTTCTAAAAAGGCGTGTAGCACGTGTAACAGTATGACTAATGATGGAGGGGTGGGTGCGGGCTAGGAGCACCGGGCCCGGGATCTAATGGAAGCACTCCACGTAGATAGGGTGGGAATGGGAAGCCTCAATCTGCAATGCGTGTGCCCCGCTTTTGAGTCACCGCCACTGTTCATATATTGTATTTCCCACGCCTCTGTCTCTATGATCTATCCGGCCTACCACTAACTGTATTCGTGTTTTACGCATATAAAGGACTTACATCTGTGTGTCTCTGGAGCGTACAATTACGACTTCCTTTGATATGCTCTCCAGTATGAAGAGGCCAAGGCTTTTGAACGCCGGCCATGAATTAAATAGCAGCCTCGACTCAAAAGAGGTCGAAAACGGAAAAAGCATCATACTGCCTGCTGCCCTGCTCTGAAAATATCTCAGAATTCACGGCTTCATGCCTGCCTCCAACAGTTGACGTCACCTTCCTATTATTCTATATTATTAGCTGTTTTTTAAGGTATGACTCAGAGTATCTCTGGTCAAAAAAAGGTATGACTCAGAGTATCAATACTCAAGAGTGTTTTGGAGTTATTTTAAATTTGAAAGACTAATTTTTATCAAATTGATAATATTAAGGTTAAAATTCTCTTAATTTTTTAATATTTAAATTTGTGTTCTTTTTTTTAGAGAAATAAAATCACCTATCATTTTAACTAAAAGCTTGTTGGTTATTGTTAGCAGCTTTTTAATAATTAATTAATGTGTACAATGGCTCGCCTTGGCCATGATCTAACTATCATTGCATGAATTAATTAGACTCATCGAATATCAGCTTAATAATATCCATGCGTTTCTCCAGTGCACTGCCACGCGTCTTAATTTGGTTCGTTTCCTTTTTTCACCTGATTTCTCCTCCTTACAATTCCTTTTCTCCATTGTGATCTGTGAATTTGGATGAACACTCATCTTAAAAATAAGCATGCACTGGCCTTTTGATTTGGATCGAGCAAAGAAGTTAATTAAGGTGAAAATATGTAGAATAAACCTTGTTTCGTATTTTACCCTCATTATATTAAATATGTAGTTTATCTTTTAATATTAATATTTATTAATAATATATTTAATATTTTTACTAAATTTAATAAATTAAGACATAACTTTATAATTTTATTGAAAAAATATATATACAGTTACAAAACATCTTTTACTAAGATATATTTAAAAAATTACATCACAAGTAAGTTTAAATAAATGAACAAGATTTATTGTAAACTAAACATTTTTATTTATAAAATTTATAATATGGTAATTAATTTAATAGTATAACAAAAATATTAAAAATATTTATTAAAAGTATTTTTTAATTTCAAATAAAAATGTATGATATGTCGTTAAATGATAATTATTAGTGGTATTTGTATTAAGAAGGGCAATTTGGTCAAAATAATGGGTCAATATTATGATCTAACGGCCAATTAACGGATTGGTGGATAGGAGTTTAATCTCAAAACAAGAAAGGAGGTTTGTGCAATATATATTTTAATTCTAAGGGAGGTTCATATATGTTTCCAAAATAAAAAGGAAGTCTTTATAATATAGGTTAAATAGAAGGGATGTTAATGTATTTTACTCTTTTTTTATATCAATGTTTTAAGTGTATTATTTTTTTAAAAAATATTATAGTTCAATATACTGGGCATTTTATGAAATTACAAGGATAATTAATACTTGTCTAATTTTTAATATAGGACATAATTATAAGGTTGATCTTGATTCTAAATACAAGACATATTTATCAATTATTTTTTGAATTATCCCTATTAAATAATTAATACAATAATACTTATTACTCATTAATAATACACTTATATATTTTATAAAGTGAGTGAATACTCATTACTCATTAATTCCACACATACGTCAATTCTATCATTTTAGATTTTTAAAATAATTTTTTGACTGAAGGTATTTTGGAAAACATATGCTATATTTATGATCATTACCTAACTTGACTAACTTTCTTAATTTAATCAAAGTAGTTAAACAAGTCTTATATTAAGGGCCGGCGAAGTATATGTTTGCTTGTAATTTTAATAAAAATACACCAAAATACTCACCCCATATTATAGATATCAACAGATAATTAAAATTGATATTCCATGCACGGTGAAATATACTACATCCTGTCTTTAATATAGAGTTAGTTTGATTTTCAATTTAGTTTTAAACATCAGAATTTTATCCACTTTATCTCTTATATTTATTTATTTTTTTCTAAAATAGTATTTGTAGTAGTTGCACATGTTAAAAATTCATTAAGTAATAGTTATAACTAATATATATAATTAGTAAGTGTATTCTAAGAAAAATAACCCTTAATTATTACAAATAACTAATTTAATAAATTTTCTCAATTTACTCAAATTAATCAGTTATGTTTTATATTAAGAATTTGAAGTAATATGTAATTTTTTTTTTTAAAAAAAAGTCTTATATTTGAAATATAGGAAGCACGGTACGGTGATCAGCCTCCGCGGCCGTCAACGCAGTGGTTGTTAAGTTTTTTTTTTATATACAAGAGGCAAGCATTAGCTTGAAAAGGTGGATTCAAGGTTTACATATGATCATTCGATCCCTCTACAACATGGCGTTGATCCAGCAGAATTCTGCTTCGACAATATGGAGGGATATCTGGTAGGAGGACAATTTGTCCCTCAACATCATGCGCCTTCTTGGCCAAGTAGTCTGCGCATTCTATGGCCTCTCTATCAGCATATTGAATTGATAAATTCCAGTCTTCATATACCAGCTTGCAACAGCAACGCCTACTCATGCGAAAATCGTTTTTCCGCATTTTTCTTTTAATAAACATAGCGTGAATCAATAAACAAAGCATTTTTCCTGCCGATCAATAAGGGAACGAGTTCCGTATCCGTTTTCTGTACGCAAACGCAGCCTTTCTCTGCATCTTATTTTCCACCGCACGTAGTAACTCAATTTTTTAATATAAAAGCTATTTAAAAGTTTAATTTCATTTTAGATATAAGAACCTAATTTTTTTTGCCTCGTACTACCACTAGTCCATAACATAAAAGCTAGTTGATTAATTTAAGTAGATTAAAAAAACTTGTTAAATTAGTTATTTGTAATAAATAGATTCCATCTTTCCTAAGATATTCCTATTATTCAAGTGTACTAACTAAAACTATTATTATTACAAGTACTACTTTAAAAAAATAGATAAATATGAAAGATAAAATGAATTGTAGTTTTATATTTAAAATCAAAATAAAAATCAAATGGGTTCTTATATTAAGAATCAGATGTAGTATTTATTCATTTTATCTCAAATAATCTGCATGATGATTACACATGTTAAAAATATATATAATTAATAAAAGTATTTAAAAAAAACACACACATTCGTTATAAATAACTAATTTTAGGTATCTGTATCAGTCATGTGGTTGTTAAACCAAGGATGGAAGTAGCATTATACTCGCTGTGTCCATCTCCATTAATATTGCCTAACGATTTCGAGTGTGCCCAATGCAGAGAGCAGGCACTAATTAGGCTTAGGTGCCTAATGAGCTTATGGCTGTCATATTGGAGCTGACTTTTAAATATCTGCTTTTTAAAACGTAGATTTCTACGCAGGAAGATTTCAGCTTGTTCTGCCATGGACGCATTGCCGGAAGACTGTGTTCATGCTATCCTGTCATACACATCTCCCGCAGAAGCTTCCAGATGCTCCGTCGTCTCTTCCACCTTCCTATCTGCTTCTGTCTCCGACATGGTGTGGGAGAGCTTCTTGCCCTCTGATTACGACGACATTGTGTCCAGAGCCCTCGTTCCCCTCCGTTTCTCCTCCAAGAAGGACCTCTTCTTCGCCCTGTCTCGCCCACTCCTCATCGATGGGGGTAATAAGGTTCGACGCTTTATTTCCTTTCTTTTCCGTGTTTTCACCGCCTCTTTTCAATGTAGTGTGGTCATTTTCCGAATGCAGAGCTTCAACTTAGACAAGAAGTCTGGCAAGATAACTTACATTCTCTCCGCAAGGGAGTTATGCATAAGCTGGAGCGACGACCCTCTGTTATGGAGCTGGATACCATTGCGCGAATCAAGGTAAGGTGACCATGGATATTAATTAGAATGGATACGTGGCGTCTAATGAAAGATTAAATTTTGCAGATTTCCAGTGGTGGCAGTGCTAAGAACAGTGGGCTGGCTGGAAATAGAAGGAAAAATCAGAACAGGAAGCTTATCACCGAGCACGTGGTATGGAGCATATATGATAATGAAGGTATCGGAGCGTGCATATGGGCTTGAATCCGCAGTATCCAGAGTGAGAGTCCAAGTGGGAAGCCAAGTGAAGAGCGGAAGGGCATATCTGTGGCATGAACCTGAGCAGACGAAGATGATTAAGGAGTTGTTTTACGGAGAAAGGAGAGAAATTGAAGAAGAAAGGGTTGGGATTCCACGCAAAAGAGGAGACGGGTGGATGGAGATAAAGGTGGGGGAATTTTTCTGTCGGAAAAGTGATGAGGAGGTGAAGATAAGGGTGACGGAATTGGGCTATCAATTAAAAGGAGGGCTTATCCTTGAAGGCATCGAAGTCAGACCCAAACAATATTGAGCTTCACATTTCCTTGCTAAAACTCGGTTATTATGATTCGTGTTCTTTGCTCGTCCTTCCTTGAAAGCACTGGCATAAAAACAAGATGTACGCGTGATGTGATTATGGATTTGTGATCCATGTCTGTGGCAGAGCATCATATGATTTTAGCCCCACTGTACTGTGTAACGTAAAAGCATACAACTAAGAAATACAAATTGTGAGGAGGGATTCGCTGGGAACAAAGATGTGGTCATGTAGAGGGCTCATGTTGACATGCTGTGCACGATCAAAAGAACAAATGTCGTCATAATAGCAATATCACCGGTCCGTATCTCATCCGAGACTGTATATATAAATAAGAACCACTCCCACGAGAATAACAGGGCACTCCAATTCACAGGTGCAGATAGGGTATGCTCTGGTCACACAATCACGAAGGGGTTATGTTCACCAGGTACGTTGCTCTGGTTTTCTGGAGATTTTTAATATTGAAGGCTCATAACATGGGCGCAAAACGCGCAATAGGTGGAGGATAATAAATTCTTTTCCGATGGGAAGAGTTTATGTATACCATTTCACCTAAAGCTTGTGCCCTTGCTGTTTACCTTCAAATGCTGCAAGCATGCACAGCCCCTCTGGAGGAGAGAACAATGCTGTTTTCTCTTTCTTCCTTTCTTTGTTTTTGGTTTTTTTTTTTTGGTGAAAATTTAGCCCATGAATATCCATCAATAGTCGAATTTCATCCCATAACATAAATGGGCCTTAGAAGATTCAGCGGGCTGAAACCTTCTATTTTGGACCTGACTTGTTCTCAGGTTGTTTCGAGTTGATTTTTCACAGACGTTTTCCTGATTTGTTTTGTTCTCTCATGTTTTATGATATGTCTAATTGAAATAATTTTTTGTTAGTGATCAATTTACTAACGAAAAAATTATATTAGATATATATGAAACACGAGAGGCCAAAACAAAAAGATTTTAAGATGTAAGTGGAGAATGATCCGTTTCTTAAAAATTGAAATGAAGTTTGTAATTAAGGGTAAATGGTAAGCACATAAAACAAAGTGGAGTATATTTACAGACTGTGGAAGGAATGGCAGACAAGGGAAAGAAGGTAGTAGGTAGGTGAAGGTTGATTGCGCATGCACAGGCAGGGGAGCAAATATGAATTCTCTCTATATATATTTTAGCAGAATTCATATTTGCTCCACTGCCTGTGGATGCTCATTTGGCCTCTTAGGATTAGAATGATGTGAATTAGACCGCATTGTTTATATTGCGGATCTAATTTACTTAACTAGGATCTCATTGGAAGTTTCTGTCAGATTCATACTTAGTTTCTAACGATATCATATCAGACTCCCAAACAATATAATAAGTAGGAAAAAATATATAATACTACTTTCAATTCTTAATATAATACTTAGTTTGATTTTTAATTTAGTTTTAAGTATAATACGTCAATCCACATTATCACTCGTATTTATTTTCCTAAAATAGTTTTTCTATTAGTTACCTATGTTAAAGATTCTATCAAATGATAGTTCTAGTTAACATACATAATTAGTAAAGGATATTTTAACTTAACAAAATTTCTTAATCTATTCAAATTAGTCAATTAGTTCTTATATTAAGAATTGGAGATAATATTTACTTATTTTATATGTCCTCCGGATATTCTTAAACACACGTAAAGACAATTAACGGGGTCTCCGCCTGCTCGTGGCGACGCTGAAACGGCATGCAAGTAAGGCCCGGTAATTGCAATTGTGTTACTACAGGCTTTTAGAATGCTTACCGATTGAGGAAAAAAAAAAATTTAATAACGAGGAACTTTTTGCCTGACATAACAGCTTTTTATATACTCGTATTAAATTTGTAAATCTATTTTCTACACACGTTGTGTTTGGATTGGATCAGACCACCTGTGATTCTGAAAAGTTCAATACTCGATTCCAATAACTCATGCATGAAATACGCACGGCAAGCACAAATTACCTCCAATAAAGTGTTGGATTTTCTTTACAAAATAACATGCCCGATGCCCTAAAAATCTGTCAAGGACTACAAGTAACCGTTAACAGAGTTAAACTATGATGACAAGGATTGGGTTTCGAAACGGCACGTCTTGCCAACAAAGTGAAACTAGCAAGGGACGGTGCATATATAGTGCGAGCAGAATCCGACGACGCTCTCCACAAAAGAAAGCATTAGAATAACTTGAGGCTTTGAAAAAGCCAAAGCGATCCGGAATGTTAAACCAAGAAGAAAAGCCCTTCACTTGCTTTGGCGGCCGGCAAACAATCCGATTCGCCCCTCGTGTATAAAAGTCCGAATGGAAAGGCCCTCACTTCAACAAGTGATCACTGCCTTTCTGCCACATATCCAACATGGCCCAGCCCCTTCATTTTCTTTTCATTCTCATCCTTTTACCTTGCTTGAAAATTGAAGCTTTCTTGGACGAAGTCCCCTCCGACACCAGCAACCAGTTAGACCTCCACGCCATGATTGCCAAGGTCTGCATGGACGTGGAAGACCAAAACACATGCCTCACCAATATCCAGAACGAGATCGTCAAGCATGGGCCTCCCACCCCATCTTCAGTTGTCACTGCCGCACTCCGAGCCACTCTCAACGAGGCCATGGGTGCCATTGACAAAATCTCCAAGTTCAGCACTTTCTCCATTAGTTATCGCGAGCAAGTAGCCATCCAAGACTGCAAGGAGCTCCTTGATTTCTCTGTGTCGGAGCTGGCCTGGTCGCTGGGCGAGATGAGGAGAATTCGTGCGGGTGATGAAAGCGTTGATTATGACGGAGACCTCCAGGCTTGGCTAAGTGCAGCACTCAGCAACCAGGACACGTGTCTCGAGGGCTTCGAGGGCACCGACCGGCGCCTTCAGGGTTACATCAGCGGAAGCTTGACGCAAGTCACCCAGCTTATAAGCAACGTTTTGGCTTTGTACACTCAACTGCACAGCTTACCCTTTAGGTCTCCGGCGAATAAAACCCGATTAGCAAATTATCAGAGCTCGGAGTTTCCGGAATGGATGACGGAGGGAGATCAGGAGCTGCTCAGATCTCCGCCGCGAGGGGTGCATGCGGACGCTGTTGTGGCGTTGGACGGGAGCGGCCATTACCGTTCCATCTCGGAAGCCGTCGATGCAGCTCCAAGGCAGAGCAAAGGGAGGTATGTTATTTACGTGACAAAGGGGATTTATAAAGAGAACGTGGATCTGAAGAGGACGAAGCCCAACATCATGCTCGTAGGAGAAGGTATTGGCAAGACCATCGTCACAGGCAACCGCAATTTCATGCAAGGATGGACTACTTTTCGAACCGCAACAGTTGGTACGTAATTAATCATAAGCACCACACACACACATATATGTATATATTGTATTGACTTGCCATCGCGTAATTTGATTTCTTACTGGCTGGTAATGTCGGAATTTTTGCAGCTGTGTCGGGAAAGGGATTCATAGCAAGGGACATGTCGTTTCGAAACACAGCAGGACCAGTGAACCATCAAGCTGTGGCTCTGCGGGTGGATTCAGACCAATCAGCGTTCTACAGGTGTAGCATAGAAGGTCACCAAGACACACTGTATGCCCACTCACTCAGACAATTCTACCGTGAATGCGAAATCTACGGCACCATAGACTTCATATTCGGGAACGGAGCCGCCGTGCTGCAGAACTGCAAGTTGTACACGAGAGTGCCGCTGCCATTGCAGAAGGTCACCATAACGGCGCAGGGCAGAAAAAGCCCACACCAGAACACGGGGTTTGTAATCCAGGACAGCTTTGTTCTGGCCACTCAACCCACCTATTTGGGCAGGCCATGGAAGCAGTTCTCAAGAACAGTGTACATCAACACCTACATGAGTGGCCTTGTGCAGCCCAGAGGGTGGCTCGAGTGGGCTGGAAACTTCGCCTTGAACACCTTGTGGTACGGCGAGTATAAGAACTACGGACCTGGTTCCGCCCTGGGGGGGAGGGTCAAGTGGCCTGGTTTTCACATTATTAAAGATCCCGCCGCCGCCAACGATTTCACTGTTCAGCACTTCATTGACGGCGGTTCGTGGTTGCCAGCAACGGGTATTAGGTTCACGGCTGGTTTGACCAATTGAGTATTATATTGATGGCGCCTGGACGTTATTAGCATATGAGAAGTCCAATAATTACAACATTGGAGGATGAAGATGTTATTATTTGTAGTGCTTTGACTCTTTAGATTTAGGCCCTCATATTATATTATTTTTGAGTGGCCTGAGATGTGGTGTTTGTAAGAAATAACATAGGTTGAATTTACATGAATTTTTGTGATTCAATGTTAATTTTTAATATATATATATATAATGTATTTTTTATTGGAGAAAGTAGAATTTGGACTCGGGGATATTTCAATAATTAAAATCATGGGTTATTTTATGATCTGGGTTTGCAATGAAACTGCGTTCAGACGCGTAACCATTAGTGGAGTGTCCATATATGATCTGATAACAGCATTTCGTGATAATTAAGATTCAAGCAATTTTCATTTTTCAGCCGAAAACAAACGAATTTTGGACGAAACAGCTAAGATCAGAGTAGACCAAAGTTGTGGAATCACCTTTTTCCAACCAATCAACATCCAAAACAAGAGACCTCAACATAATTTTAGTTGGTAAATCGCCACCGCCACTCAGCACAACTCCCTCTGGATGTAATATTACTGCACCATGAAAAATGGCGAGTCACCACCGTCCTCCAATGGAATACCCAATCCACAATGGAAGCAGGCATCTCTGCTATTGCTTCCTTTTTGCGCGGGTTTCGAATTTCACTTTATGCTGTTCCGTGCTGATGCTCCTTTCTCAACACACACACACACACAATTGATTTCCCTTCCGATTCAATTATTTATGGAATTTCTAATATTTCCCAATGCCAAGCATCTGGCTTTAATGCTATTCATGTCGACTGATTTTCTCGTCTTGTTGGGTAACATGTGTATATTTTGATAGACAGTACGTACTCAAAGCCATATTATTGTGATCTACCTTTTCATCTCCATCAGCAATGGTTGACAGATCAAAGCTATATGTTATGAGCAGTAAAACAAATTACTGAAACCCTATATGATGAAGAGAAGTATACTTAAACTCGTTTAGAGTGGGAACGAATTTGAAATTGTGAAAAACACGTTGACAAATTCTTTTGATAAGTTGTTTTACTGTTTATAGCATCTTGATAAATTTGCCGATTAAAGCTCAATAAATAAATCAGTTCAGATGAACATGCAACTGATGATTCTGTTTGCCTTCTCGATCGATTCATTGAAAGATCGAGTTTGGTCGAAGGGACTATATGTATGGCCGTGGAAAGGAAGATGACTGCGCGCGTAGGCATGCAAGAAAGACAAATGGAATCCTTGCTGTAACTTGAGTGCGCGTTGCTAGTGCGGTTTGAAATCACTCCTCTTCTTTTTTCCTCTTCTTTCTTCTAACTTTCAGATTAATATTTTAACGGTTGAGATATAATCCTTTTTAAAACTATTATTAAGATATTAAATTGTAAGAATAAATAATAAATTACCAATTATATTAAAATTTAGTTTTAATGATTTAAAATGCACTAAATTTTTTAAAAAATTTAATAAATAGTTTATAAGAAGTTAAAATATGAACCGT
This sequence comes from Neltuma alba, assembly GCF_004799145.2. Lineage (NCBI taxonomy): Eukaryota > Viridiplantae > Streptophyta > Magnoliopsida > Fabales > Fabaceae > Neltuma > Neltuma alba. Next base: position 323,416 of record NW_021636989.1, on the reverse strand, counting down.
TGAAATGTTAATCCAATAATTAGAAGAAAAAAAAAAGAAGGAAAAGAATGGGAAGGGATGAGGAGGGATTCCGAACCGCTGGCCTGGTGAACGTTAGAATATTCTTTCGTTGAAATAAACAAACGCATGCCACATAATAAACCTTGGAGGCTTAACACGTATCATTGTTAAAAAGGAAAAGCAGAAGCCAATGAGGCAATGATCACCGGACAATGATCACCTGATATGTACAAGTGGTGGTCATAGAGAAGCTGAATAGGCGTCAAATGAGGTCTCCCCCTCCCCTCCCCTCCCCTCCCCTGTCCTGGCTTCTGTAACATTGTGTGGTTCCCGTGTGTGTGTTTCATCTTATTTAGGATTACAACTCACTGCCTTAAATTTTCTCCCGTCCCCCAACATTTTCGCATCTCCCATATCCAATTCTCAAATTTCAACCCTAGTTTGGTGTATAAATATGTCCGTGTTTGGATGGGGGGAAACCTCAAAAACGTACGCTTCATAGGGTTTTCTCAGACGATTACGTACCACCGCCTTCGCAGCTTGGGCGGCTCCTTTTCTCATTTGCCCGGCTAGATAGTACGGACAATTAAAAATTAGTAAATTCGTTGCATCAAAAAGAAAGAATGTTGATTTCCAGATTAGTAGCAGTAGTTTGATGATTATGACCTGTACATGCTGTTTAAATCATGAGCTGATTTTGCATGGTTATTGTTACATGATTATAGGAGGGTGGCCTTCAAACCTGGTGGGAGGAGCTGCTTAATATACCCAAGATGTCCGGGGATGGACAGAACAAAAGGAGAATAGCCATCATTGCTGTGTCTTCGGTTTTACTGGTGGGCATGGTGGTCGCCGTGACGGTTGGCGTGACGTGGAAGCAATCAGATTCCGATGAGGAAGACAAGTCTTCCTCCGATAAGACCGTGTCCAACAAAGTGAAAGCGGTGCAGAGCCTGTGCGCCCCCGCCGACTACAAGAAAGAATGCGAGGAGAGCCTGGAGGAGGAGGCCGGCAACAGCACCGATCCCAAAGAACTAATCATGAAGGCCTTCAACATCACCATCAAGAAAATCGAGAAGGGTCTTCATGAATCCGACACCTTGCACGAGGTGGAGAACGATCCCCGCGCCAAGGAAGCCCTCCAGACCTGCAAGCACCTCATGGAACTTTCCATTGGCGAGTTCAGGAAATCACTCGGAACCTTCGAGTCCTTTGATTTCTACAACCTCGACAAGATTCTCATGAACCTCAAAGTTTGGCTCAGCGGAGCCATCACTTACCAGGAAACCTGCATTGAAGGGTTCGAGGACGCCAAAAGCGACGCCGGCCAGAAGATGAAGCAGGCACTCACCGCTGCCATGCACATGAGCAGCAACGGCCTCGCCATCGTCAACGACATGGCCGAAGCTTTATCCAGTTTGCACATCACGAAGCAAGGAAGGCGTCTGCTCAATGATCAGGAGGATGGCAGCGAAGATCATCATGGCGAGGCAGGTGCGAACGAAGACGGCGTGAGACCCGACGGCGACTTCGAGTTCCCCACGTGGATCGATGAAAATCCTGCCGCTAGGAGACTGCTGACGAGCGAACACAAAGGCAAACTGAAGCCAGATGTGGTCGTGGCGAAAGACGGGAGTGGGAAGTACAAGAAAATCAAGGACGCGCTAAAGCATGTGCCGAAGAAGAACAAAAAGCCGTTTGTGATCTACATCAAGGAAGGGGAGTACAAAGAGTATGTGGAAGTGGAGAAGGACATGACGTACGTTGTGTTCGTGGGGGATGGCGGCAACAAGACCCGCATCACCGGCAACAAGAACTTTGCCGACGGGGTCAACACCTATAACACCTGCACGGTGTCGGTAGAAGGGGACCACTTCATTGCCATCAACATGGGGTTCGAAAACTCGGCCGGTCCCGACGGACATCAAGCTGTGGCATTGAGGGTTCAAGCCGACTTCTCCATATTCTACAGATGCCAACTGGACGGGTACCAGGACACGCTGTACGCGCACACCATGCGTCAATTCTACAGGGACTGCGTCATCACCGGCACCATAGACTTCGTCTTCGGGGATGCCGCCGTCGTGATGCAGAACTGCACGTTCGTGGTGAGGAAGCCGAACGAGAACCAGCAGTGCATAGTGACGGCGCAAGGGAGGAAGGAGAGGCACCAACCGTCGGCGCTGGTGATCCAAGGAGGGTCCATAGTATCGGACCCAAAGTTCTATAAAGTGAGGTTTGAGAGCAAGGCGTACCTGGCGCGTCCATGGAAGAACTTCTCAAGGACCATCATAATGGAAACCTTCATAGATGACTTGATAGACCCAGAGGGGTTTCTCAAGTGGGACGCAAACTCCACGTCCTACAAGACATGCTGGTACGGAGAGTTCAATAACACAGGGCCAGGTGCCAACACCAGGCATCGCGTCAAGTGGAACGGGATCAAGAATCTGACGGCACAGCATGCTCTGGATTTCACGCCCTTGAGGTATTTCAAGTCAGATTACTGGATTAGGGAAACTAGGATTCCTTACAATCCCACCACCATGTCCTCCCCTCCAGCTAGTCCTAAAAAGCTCTCTTCACAGTGAACTCAACTGGTGTTTCATGTATTATTGTTTAGGAGGGTGCTCACTAAGTAATCTCTAGGCGCTTCATTAGTTTCTTTTCCCCCCCTTTAATATGTTCATTTTTTGATGTGTACGTACAGACTCCTTGCCCTGCGTACATTACCCTACACAATTCTACACCTCCTTATTCTTTCCCTCATTCAAGCTAGCCTCTTATGTTTAGTTTTCCGCTTCCCACTGCAAACCTCAAGTTCATCCCCATTCTAATTCTGACTCTAGTCTATATAATTCATCATAAGTTTGTACTTGCTCAACTCTTTCCACGTGTTAGTGCTACGGGTTTTCACTTTTCACAGTTAAAACCACAATTTCATTCCAATTTCCATAACAATGATAAGATGTTTTCGAGAGTGACGTAACTATTTTTTAACCTGTTAGTCATGAATTTAGAACAGTTCAATTGATCCTTGACTAAAGAATATTGATGATTAGGATATGACACGACTGGGTTAAAAATGGCTCTTAATGATAAATTATTTTTTTGTTGGTTTTTTTTTTTTGGGTTTGGGGGGGGGGGTGATGGGGGTTGTTTCTATTCACGCACCAACAATCAAATCATCTCAGCGGCAATCGGAAAGCTTATTTGCTGGAAGCAAGAAAAAAAAATATTTCACAACTGATGAGATGCAACCCATGGGAAGCCATCGTGCAATCTACACTCTTGCTACCTACACCATCCAGGCTAAAAATTCTCTCCGTCAGCCTAGTCCCCCCTGCTATTTGCCGAGTTTTTAACTGCTTCGTTTGTTTGTAGTTTGCTCTGGTTTCATAACCAGCTGTTATACATAATCTTATTCTGACATGAATAGATATTCCCTTCTTTCGTCAAAAAAAAGAAAAGCACTCGTCATCACCCAAAAATAAAAAGAGCAGTTCCTGGCAGATTTCAAATTATCATAAAATATTGGATTAAGGGCGAGTTGCAAGGCACGCTTCCCAAACACAACAAAAACACCTATTGAAATGGCAAAAAGAAAAATAATACCAACGCACAAAGGTATATCGAAACAGGAAAACAATTCATTGCCTTTAGCTCTGGCAAAAAATTTTAATTCTAGAGGTAACGGAACAAAAGTTGAATGAAATGAGGCTAGTACAATAAATGTGAGCTTAAACCCTAAATCCCTTGCTGTTCCTCCGTCCTCTAGCACGCTCGAACTTCCTTCCCTTTGATCGCACGTAAGGCTTGGTGTGGCTGTGTGGCACACCAGGAGCAGGACCAAAATGCTTCACAGCCTCACGAGAATTCCTGGGGCCTCTAAGAAGGACCTATTTCAAAGAGTTAAAAATAAAATGTCAACAGCTGATTTTTCTTAGCAATTCCAAATATATAACCCTCCATACACACACATACCGTGTTCTGTCCCAGAGGAGCCCTGAGGGCCAGCTGATCAAAAGTCAGGCACTCACCGCCAGCCTTCTCTATCCTTGCACGCGCTGTCTCTGTAAACCGGAGTGCTGCAACTTTCAAAGGCGGAACTTCATAAACTCGTATATCATCAGTGACAGTCCCCACCAACACTGCAATCTTGTCTTCCTATACAAATGGATTTCACCAAAATAGTCATACTACTATCTCAAAGATTACCAAAACTCAGATATAGAAGAACAAACCTTCCCCTTCATGAACTTTATCAATCTTGACAAAGAAAGTGGAGCCTTGTTGACTTTGCTCATGAAAAGACGCTTGAGTATTACAGCATTGAAACTGCTTTCAGTTCTCCGGACGAGAAAGCGGAAAAGCTGGCCATGTAACATCTAATCAGACTATTTCAAGGAAACTAAATGCTTCTAACTGTGCTTTGACGTACAAATAGCCGCTGATAAAAGAAATAAATCTACTCGAATCAGTTCTCTCTGACACACAAGATCTTTTACACAGTTGAAAAATGAGAAATGAACCGTAATTATGAGATGAAGTACAGGCTCCCTCAGTGACACAAATTAAAATTATTAATCATCCGTGATCAGCATTAGCATGGATTTTAAACAACATCATTGGAAGCCTTATTCGTAGTCAAGTGTAAAATTGGCATCGTCACAAGAAAAAAAAAATCAACAAAATGCTGAACTGAGACATGGGATCAAAACAGAGCTTACAAGAAGGGCAAGTAGCTGCCCTGTACGAGTATAGCAGTGTACAAGGAAAATGAATGAAAAAGAGTTTCGATTTCCTAGCTATTGCCCTGCCAATCATTCAACCAAATTGCCTTGATTCAAATTAAAATTGTTTCAACTCCTACTCTTGGATTATTGAAAGCATTTACTATGCCAAACGAAGAGCTTAGCGAGCTCTTATATGAACAAATTGTAGTATGCTTCTAGTATGGTTGGTAGGAAATTGCTACTTTTAATACCGATCAGGAACGAAAACAAAAATTGTAAGGAGAGGAGAATGCTTCGGACTCAGATGAATGTAGGTAGGTATATTCCCTGACCCTCAAATAGTGAAGGTCTCGTAATGAGCTGGGATCACATTTATCATCATAGGAAGAATACAGCAATACAAGCACAAACGTAGTTCTTACACCATGCAGGAATTTCCTATTTGGTTTCCCCAAGCAAATGAAAATATACAAATGAGAAGAAGTGACATGAACCTTGACAAGGAGCTTGAGATAGATATCATTGGATTTGGGCGCCGTTCTTTTGGTCTTCTTGCTCTTCCCGCCGGCTTTAAGATCGATCCCCTATGCACAGATAGAAAAAAAGAAAACACTGTCACGGCGGGCACAGAGAGGAGAAAGACGAAGACTCAGAGAGAAAAAGAGCGGGAGAACGAACCATTGTTGCGGAGCTAACGACCTCCCTCTGCCCCTCGCGGCTCACGCTAAGAAGAAAATTTAGGGTTTTTGCGATTTTTAAGCCCGGATCTGGGCTAGATCAATCTATTGGATCTGGGCTGCATTTCATTAACAGTCCAATTATGTGGGTGGATATATATTTTGCCAAAATTATAATATGCACCAAATTGGCCCAAATAAAAAAAAATTGGATATCCTAAGCATCATATTTTAAATTCTATTCTTAAAGTGGTGTGCATAGAGGAAAATATAGCTGGGAGGGGTAAAATTATATATATAGACACATATAGGAATAACGTTAAGAATCATGTTTGCTCCATTTTATTTAATAAAAAAATTAACTTCGATTTTTTCTTATTATATCTTGATATAATTTAAAAATCTCAACCATGCCTTACTAATTTGTAAAGTTCTAGTTTCCATAACCTCAATACATATAATTAATAATATAAGATTTTTAAGAAGTCATGTTGTAAGAAACATCTGCAAAATAACATAAGCAACAAAATAAGTAAGAATTAATTTGGGAAATGATATTAGTTTTATATATAAATCTATTTCATATGTTTATTAAATTTTTTATCAAATTAACTTTATTAATATTTTTTATTAATAATTAAGTAGAAAAAAAGAAAGAGCAGAGGAGAGAATTAAAAAAGATAATTAAAATATTTTAAAAAGATATATTATACTATTTTTTGTTCTTAATATAAGACCTAGTTGACTACTTTGAAGAGATTAAAAAAATTAGTTAAATTAGCTATTTGTAATAAATAAGTATTGTATTTACTAGAATACTCTTACTAATCATGACTATTAGTTATGACTATTATTTGATGAATATCTAATATGTGTAATTATTACAAGAACTACTTTAAAAAAATAAATAAGTATGAAAAATAAATAAATTAAAATTGTATATTTAAAATCAAATTAAAAATTAAATAAATTTTATATTAAAAATAAGAGGTAGTATTAACTAAAAAAAATATATGATATCAATTAGGAGGCCACCCCCATGTCATCATCATTGTAGCAATCCGGATGTCAACATTTACCAAGGAAAAAGACCTCAGGCCTCAGCAATCCGCGATCTGAGAACAAAAAATTATTTTTTTTTCAATTTTTTTTTGCCTGGATTATTTTTTTCAATTCAAATACTACTTTTGATCTTTAAAATAAGATTTTATTTGATTTTTATTTTAATCATAAATATAAAATCTTAATTCACTTTATTTCTAATATTTATATGTTTTTTTAAGATAGTCCTTTTAACAATAGTAGTTCTGCCAATATATTTGATTATCAAATATATTTTTAAAAAATAATATTTATTTATTACAAAAAAATTAACTTAATTTTTTTAATCTTTTAAAATTAATTAACTAATTTTATAATTAGTACACAAGGCAGCAACGAGGAGCGGATGCAATAAAAGTAGAAGTGGGGCCCCTAGACGGAAGGGATGGGTGAGAAGTCGAGGCGGACCTTTTCAAATACGCGCTTTCCCCAACTTTTTCTCTTTCTCCTCTCCAAATCACTCCTTCATTTTCCCGGCGAACTGGCGTTTTCCTTCCCGCCCCACTTCATCGGGGAAATGCTGCTGGTACTGCTGTTGCAATGTTCACTCGTCTCCTCCGTCACGAGCCCACCTTTACAAGGTGCCGTAATCCGAATGTCACCCGCAATTTTGACCAGGGAAACCTCTACCAACCACCTCGTTCCACGTGGACCACCTCCAGCTAGCACGCGCCTCTTTTCTTACGCGCCATTTGGTACCCGCTCCCCGCCTTTGAAGGATTCAACCGTAATTAGCCTGTTTGGCAGTTGCACCCAGTCCCACAAATCACAATATTGAGAGAGAGAGAGAGAGTCGACTATCGATAAAAACAAAATTTTTTTTTTGGAAAAAAAAGGGCAAATAGGAAAACAACCATATTTGCACTCCTAAACATCTCAGTTCCTTCCCATATTTGATATGCTATTATCAACGCATTGATTTATTTCCCTCTGGATCATATTATTGTCCCTCTTTGTAGCTCCTTTGTTTCTGCCTGCTCACCCTCTCTAGCTTTATTTACCTTCTTCCATTCGCGACTCTGGCTTCACTATTTGTCCGCCCGAAACGCCTCATTTCGCTCCCTGCACTCTGGGATTGGGATTTCCTTCGACGGCAAGATGATGATGATGACCATGGAGGGAATGATGGACAGGGGCGTCCTCGACGACGTTATTCGGAGGCTCCTCGACGGTAAAGGCGGAAAACAGGTCCAGCTTTCTGAGTCGGAGATCCGTCAACTCTGCGTCAACGCCCGCCAAATCTTCCTCTCCCAGCCTAATCTCCTCGAGCTTCATGCTCCTATCCGCATCTGTGGTTAGTTTCTTCATCCCTCCTCCTCTAACTGTTATTGCAGATCCTGTTCTCGGCCCGTAATCAATCACGCGATTTTTCTGTTTCTGTCTAATCGAACAACTCGTTTCCCTTCCTCGTGCCTGTCAAATAGATGTGTTTTTTTCTTTCCTGAAAAAAAAACATTTTGAACTGTTACAGAGTTTCGTAAAATAGATTCGATACATCGCCATCTTAGGACTGGGGTCCGTGTTAATGCAGTTTCATCAAGGGGCAGATTGGGCATTCAATTGCTTTGCTAGGTCAAAATTAGGGCTCCCAAATTGCGAACAAAAATCAATTTTGCTTTCAAGCTGGTGAGGATGACAGTTCATATTCAGAAGACGTGCTGGGGAAAAACCAGAGAGAGATAGATTTGAGAAATTGAAAAACTGGCTTTTAGAATTTTCATCATTTTTTCGTTGGTAGGATTTTTGTCAATTTAACGCAATAGAGAAATTCAGAAACAAATAGAGAAATATTTACTTAGCCTTAGCCCTTTGGATGATGCATTGCTCGGGTCTTCTTTTCGATCCATCAACGTTCCTGAGAATTTGTATATTTCTTCAGAAACCTCTTTTTATCCTACGTAAATAAAAGGAATGTTATAAAAGGGCAATGTGATGCGGGAAATCTGCAGTGGATACATCTCAATATCCTTGTGACTCTCTTCCATTGTTCCTGAATTCTAAAATAGGGATTCTCTTGTAGGTGATATCCATGGACAGTACCAAGACTTGCTGAGGCTATTTGAATATGGCGGCTACCCTCCCGCTGCAAACTACTTGTTTCTGGGGGACTACGTCGACAGAGGGAAGCAAAGCTTGGAGACAATATGTCTGCTTTTGGCCTACAAAATAAGATATCCCGACAAAATTCACCTCCTGAGAGGAAACCACGAAGAAGCTAAGATAAACCGAATATATGGGTTCTACGATGAATGTAAAAGGAGGTTCAATATTAGGTTGTGGAAAATATTTACTGACTGCTTTAACTGTTTGCCCGTAGCCGCACTCATTGATGGCAAAATACTTTGCATGCACGGCGGTCTCTCTCCAGAATTGCAAACTTTGGATCAGATAAAACAGATTACAAGACCTACTGAAATTCCTGATAGTGGTCTCCTCTGTGATTTGCTTTGGTCTGATCCTGATCCCACTATTGAGGGCTGGGCAGAAAGCGACCGGGGGGTGTCTTGTACTTTTGGGCCTGTTGCACTCAAAGAATTTTTGGATAAGAATGACCTTGACCTCATTTGCAGAGGTCATCAGGTACACTTCCTTTATTCTCACGAGCGAACTCAACAAGTGACATTACTGTTATATTTGTTCTTATCTCAAAGGTGGTTTCCATTTTTAACGAACGAAGTTCATCGCTCTCCAGGCCTCCTTGCTTACGTTCTTGCCCTTTGTGCATCGGCTGACCACTTCAGAAATAGCTATTTCTTAAGTCTACCAAAATCACTTGCTTTATAACCTTGAAAAGCTGCCCGATATGTTTTACTGAGTCATGCTCGTCTCACTGATACCCACTCTGGATTTTGTTTATCAACTCTCGTGTTACTTATAGCGTAGATTAATAGTTGGAATTCGGATAAGAATCGCGAACATCATCTTCTATTTTCTTTTTAATAGGCTGAATTCTATACCGGCTTTTATTGTCTGACGTGCATATGGATCTTCTGTTGATTAAGGTCTCATTCTTCTCTTTACAAACTTATCTGTAGGTGGTGGAGGATGGATACGAGTTTTTTGCTAAACGAAGGTTAGTCACAATATTTTCTGCCCCAAACTACGGCGGGGAGTTTGATAATGCTGGTGCGTTGTTGAGCGTGGATGAATCTCTAGTATGTTCCTTCCAGATACTGAAACCCGCGGATAGAGCGTCCGGAAGTGGTTCAAAATTGAATCTTAAGAAGGCATGTATATCATAATCAATCAGCTGCTGTAGTGTTTGAATTTTGAATTTATATCTGGTTTTAGATTTTTTTCTTTTTTTTTTTAAATGTAAATTAGCGTCTAATTAGTCTTTTTTAACAGCCCCCAAAAAAGGTGTAGTCACTGGGCAAAAGCTTTTGGGTTCAAGCAGGAATGCGGCAAGCTCAACTTGTGTGGAGTGGAAACATCTTTAAGTAGATGAGATTTGTGAAGGGAGAGCCTTCAGCATTTATAAATTGAAGATTGCCGATTTTGTGACGGCTCTGAGACTTTCATAAACTGAACCGCCCAGGCATGCATTCTTTTGTGCAGGAACAGAGATATTTGCTTTATAGTTTGTACGCTTATAGAATTAGGTTTTTTGCAAATTAGAGTGTAATTTTGTGAGTTCAAAAAGAGATGTCAAAAAAAAAAAAGAGATGTCATGTTTCCAGACAAAGTAGAACTTCAATCATTTTTAAGTTAAGGCTGCTCAGCAGTTTTCCTGTTGGGATGATGGTTCAAAAGCCCATTCATGCAGGTGAAACCCTGGGGGATGTTTATTTAGTTAATAAAAAAAAGAAAAGGAGGACTTGGTCAATTTCTGTACAGTGGAGTATTCAACTCTGGCGACGCAGCATCCTAAATTTCTCTCTTTCTAGTTCACATTTCACAAACCCATAGGCAGCTTGAAAACTGTGTCAACTCCGAAAGCTGAGAACTGCATGAAAGCTGCAGTTACGCATATCTGAGGGAAGCTGGGATGTCATGTGAAAACTAAGATTTAAGACATTGGTAAACAGCAATTGTCCATTTCAAAGAGTGGAAGAGTATTAAGGGACAGAGTAAGCGCGCGTATGAAATGCGGATCACATTTCATGTTATTTCGGCATTTGCATGTACTGGTGGAACCATTTTCGGTACTTATTCTTTTGATGAGTATTATAAATTTATCAGGTTTGAATTATTTATATCTCATTTGAATAGTCGAGATTTAATTTTTTAATTTTTATTTATTCAAACCAATTATATTAATCTGTGTAAAATCTAAAATAGTGATAATATCTTAATTATTTTTTTTAAAAAAATAGTTTTTTATTTAAAAGTAATTAATTATAAAATTTAAATCTAGACTATTTAAATAACACAGAGGTCCAGAAACTGGTTCCGGTCCTTCCTTCCATTGTATGATGACATTAACACAGTGAGCAGTCAGTAATGGGATAGCGCCGTGTTTGACCAGAAAGCAAAAACCATAGGATCCGAAGAATTAAGATTTGATCAAAAGAACCCACTCCATTTCATTTGGAATTTTCACCCTCCTCGGATTCACCGGCTACTCGGCTGTAAAGGTAAAACCCACGAGATATTTGTGCCCATAAAACTAATAGAGTACAGCTGCACATTAATAAAATTGCGGAAATCACATTTTTAAAGTGCACCAGAAATTAAACATATGCTTCGGCATTCCGTGGTTAACTCATGCATTATCCCCCTGCTTACATAGTTAAATTTACACTTCTCTCCACACTTAAAGCGTTGCATCAATTTAATGACCAAGGATAGATGATACCTGAGATTTGATGAACTCCCCCCCCCCCAGCGTCAATTTCGTACCTAGAATACCTCGATCCAAAATTTTCTTGCCGGTTTGTCATAATAAGCTTCTGACTCCGCCTATGGAACACTATGAATCACTTGAAATTTTGAACGAGCATGAATATAATAGAAATGAGGTCATAGCACTGCCAGTAGCAAATTCATTCTTTTTTGTTTTTTTGTTTTAATGTTGGGGGGTAACGTCCTTTTACCTACATTATATACAAAGAGGATTATTGAGAGAGTATAAAGAGACATATTTTCTCACAATACGAGATGGTGGAGGCGTTGGGATCGTTTGTGCCCAATCCAACCAGGCGTTAGTTCTGATCGTTGAATAATGCTTGCTGAATTAAGAATCATTGCTTTCCTTCTTTTATAATTTAAATCTTCAAGTGGCTCAGCAGTCATCCTCGAGGACAAATAACTTTAAACTGTCACTTGCATGCACAAAGCCACTATCTCTTGTTCCCCATTATTATATATAGACCATTAACAATGGATCAGCAAGGTCCACATAAACAAAGAGAAGTGGGATCTTATTCAGGCCACAAAACTCGCAGAGAAATGAAGGCAAAACAAGAAAAAAGAAAGAAAGACAAGGAGAGAGAAACGTACAGAGGCTCTATGTACACAGATTTAGACCATACATACAATCCTACCCTTAATTACATTTTTTGCATCATATATATAGCCAAGGGAAGATGGAACAAAGAGACTCAGTACGTAATTTATCAGACATCGAAAGGAGAAGAGCCTGAAGATCGGTTCTGGCTCGGTTTCTCATACGCATCTGAGGTCGACCTTCTGCGAAACCGGAAGGACTCTTTTGCTCCTAATAAATTAACAAGAAACACACTCATCAGTAGCATATATACGCTTATATATTCTCCTTGCTGCGTTTAAAACACATCTGATCGATCATCCAGCTTCCTCTTACATTCTGTGCTACTTGTAATTGGTGTAACAGAAAACGCATATGTTTTTCAAGTTCCAACCATACTGAGATGGCAATTCACGTTGTAAAAGCTACGCTTGGCAAGGATTCACTTGCAAGCATGAATATCTCATGAGATGACCACCCATATATACAGTTTTACCCCTATATTGAAGGCATTTGGTTATTTTATCGAACTAACCTCAGACAAGCACAAAGTTACCCTAGCTAGCTGGCTCTGATCAATTAATAGATGCGTATGTAGGCGTATAACGACAATGGACACGTCAATTTCACGTCGACTGGCTAAAATGAAGACAAAGTAAAAACAGGGGCCTGGTGAGTGCACCTAACACTGCTCGTTCCATCATCATCTCTCAAGACGGAGGGTGCCGCAAAATGACTACACTACCCTCCCACAAGAACAATTAATCTTGGGCAATAGGCATTCGCTAATCCAAGGTCTAATAACACAGATCTTGGTCATAGTTAGAATTAGAATCAGGAAATAGCGACGTTACCCGAAAACGGAGAGACCGGTGGAGTAGAACCGGCAGGTGAAACTGGAGGCGATCCGCTCTGGTACCCTGGTGGTTTTACGATCATGATGCGACGTGTCACTCTCAACGCCTCCTCCACCGATTCCTCGTCGTACGATCTCCCGCTTCCCTCGTACGATTCTGATAACACGGCAAACCTCATAGTTAGAACCTTTTTTTTTTTAGGTTAAGAAAGCAGAAATGTTGAGGAACTTTTGAGGTGCCTGCTTATATATACTTTGATTGATAAAATGTTTATTATTTCAACCTCTCGATCTTCTATAATATTTAGCTCAATAGGTCATTTCAAAATTTATAGTGAGCTAATAAAGTGCTCTTCACGGTAAGAATGAGCTGGACACAGCTTGATCTGCAACTAGTGAATATGAGGTGTCAGGTTAGAATGATTCCGTTGCTGATTCATGGTTAGAATTCAGATATTATTGATTCGGATAAATTATGTGTTAAAAAATCCAGAGGCGGCTGAAGATAGCAAAAGCTTTATCATACCCTTGCCAGACCCAGTACGGACACCGAAGGTCTTGTGCTTTCGGAGCTTTCCGAGACCGTTCTCAGGCTGAGGGCCTGCGACAGTATCATCCCACAGTTGGTCGAGAAGGCCCATAGCGCTGACAGGTTTTACAGCAGATCTAGCGAGCAGAAGAGACCACAGCAGTAATCAGTGTGGGAACCTGGATATGGATTCTGGATTAGAGAAGCGGGATGTATGAGGGTGGAAATTTAAGGGGGGGAGGAATTAAAGATCGAACAAGTCATGGAGATGAGGAGAGACGTGAACCGTTGATGGGAATCAAAGCGGAAGCCTATGACGTGGCGATTGGATCGGAAGCGAAAATGAGGGGATAAGGTTCTCTCTTACTCATGGACCCGGGGACCCAAAGACTCCAGGATGAAGGGGGACGCGTGACATTACTGGTTCGGGTGGGCCTGGAAAAATCACGTGATGACAAGTCCTTAGCTCCATCATGCCCCTGCTTCTTTTGGAGGCTTCTATAGTATGCCCTTAGTTTATCCTGATCAGATGCATACGCCCTTCCGTTTTTCCATATTTACACGTCTGACCCATTGTGCTTCCGCTGAGCTGACCATCGCCTGAGCGGTCCTTGAGACTCGGCTGCTTCCTCTTTTTTTTCGATGAGGAAAAAGTGCAGAAGAAGAAAGCAAACAAAAAAACAAACTATCTAATGCCCGTGAGGGCCACATCATCCTTTAGAACAGAAGAAATAAAATAAGGGGGGTTATAGAACGTAATCAGTCCATCCGTAATACTCAGAGCCTCCTTGGCAAGCCTATCCGCCACATGATTAGCCTCTCGTCTACCCCAGATGACTGTCGCGTCCCAATCCATTTCCAGCCACCTGTGAGTTTTTGTGAAGAGTCCTGCTTCTGGGTGGTCATCGGTCCATCCCGTCTCCAGAGTTGTCACCACCTCGAAACAATCCGTTTCAACCTCGACCTTCTTCCATTGCGAGTCCCAGGCTCTCTTGAGACCCCACACCACCGCCCATAGTTTCCGCTTGCAAGCTGCTGCCTCGGCCGATGCGAAACATAAAACCATTCAAGACCTCTTCATCATGGTTACGTGCTATTATGCCACATGCCATCAGTTCTCCATCTCCCACGCAAGCTCCGTCAACATTAACCTTGGTGGTTCCCACGTAAGGCGCTTTCCAACGATACTCATCCATGCCCTCCAGCGTCCTTCGGCTTAGGGAGATGTTCACCCAATTCACTATCCCATGAATCTGTGTCAATATTGACCGAAACCCTCGCGCTTTGCCTTCAAACACTCATGCCCCAACGAATACCTCCAACCAAACTTAGCTGGCTAATGTTCATTCAATCCAGTGGTAACCACTTTCCATCTGAAAGAACTGTCTACGCATCTGGGTGGGAGTGAGCTCCTGCCAACACTTCGATGCGACTTCACAATCACGTAATGCATGCAATAAACCTTCTCTCCCCTCCCCACACATGTTGCACCCCTCACTCGTTCGGAGCCCTCTCGGTACTATAGCACAATTGGTGAGTAATCGCCCGTGTCCACACAACCATAAGAATGTTTTATAGCGTTCCGGGACATGCAGTCTCCATAGCTTCCTCCAGAAACTGCGTCGCCCGACCACAATCGGAAAATCCAGCCCACGATAAGCTGACTTGACTGAGAACTCACCATTCGAGGACCCTCTCCACACAACAGTATCTTCCATATGTCCATGGGGTTTCACACTAGCAATCGCGTTCAAAACTGAGAAGGGTAGCAGTTCCGCAAACTTATGCCAGTCCCAACCACCAGAGGGGGAGATACACTCAGACACCGTAACCTGGCTCCTGTTCGTGCCAATTTCTCGAATTGCGTACGTGCTAAGTTTCTCATGATGGGGGACCCATACGTCCTTCCAGAACCGAACTCTTCTTCCATCGCCTACTCTCCAACCAAGTCCTGCCGAGATATTACTCCAGACCTATTTAATACCTTTCCACGCTTGAGATCCGTTGCTTCTTAATGAGCTTCCATTTGCAATATTTAATTATTAAGTTTTCAAAATTTAGCAACAATTTGTATGATAATTTCTCCGTAACATAAGCAAACTGCAGTGTTTAAGTAAATTGGATGGGATTTGCCCTCTAAATTTTAAATTTTAATGATTGCTTTGTAAATCATCCACAATTTAAAAAGATATTCCAGGGATTCACTGTGCATTGCAAAAATGTTGAACTTATTTGAGAAGAGAGCAAGCAGCTGTATTAATGAGTATGAAAACATGATGTTAAGTCTATGAATAATAATTAAGGAATAGGTAAACATGAAATAAATTTATTTTTAGACCGATATATTTAATGGAAGGGTAGGGCGAAGGGCGTGATGTCTAAAGACTACGGAAATTAAACTAGACGTCAAATTGACAATGGGTGGTGTCTTAGAAAATGGAGGCAAAATCCAAAAAAAGAAACAGGGAGTATTGATGGAAACGGAATTAGGAACGGGAGAGATATCCTTGTTTTACTTACCGTCCTAATAATTCCGCTGTAGCAGTAGGATAGGCGCCTTGAATGGAGCAGAGCGTTAAGAACCTAGGCCAACTAACACTTGAAGAGGCTTTGAGGGCTCAAAGGTTGCACCTAACCCAGTGTCCAATCGTACTACTTACCATAGAGTTGGAGCGGAGCTCCATAATAATCTCCAGTCCTTTTCGGTTGAAGGGCCATCTTCGGGAACAAGGCAAGCCAGCAGGTCACCTCATCAGGAGACAACAGATCGCTTTAGTGCCTGTTTGGCAACGTTTTTGAGGGCGGAAAAAGTAACTTCTAAAGTGACAAGTAAGTTTGCAAATTTAAAAGCTTTTTATCAAAAACTGTTTTTTTAATATGAGTGTAAAAATATCTAAGATTTATTTATGGCTTGGGCAAAAGTAGCTTTTAAAGTTAAAAGATATTTTTACTTTTATATTTATGATATTTTTATGCTTCTCTATATATTTTATATATTTTCAATTAGTTTTTAGTTATTTATTTTTAATATTTTTTTCAGTAAAAATAATTTTTAACAGTTTTTATAATATTTTTAATTTTTCATATTATTTTTTATTTTATGTTTACATAAACTATGCGGAGTATATCATATAGAGCTGGTAATACACGGGCCCAGCCAGCCAACCCGCCACGGTGTGGGCTACTCTAGCCCGCACTGCTTTTGGCCCACTCTGCCACGGGCTGGCCCGTTAGTTGGCTGGCCAGCCCGTTTTTTTTTTTTTGATTTTTTAATACATAATATAATATAGTTAGAGGATTTTGACCTTCAAATTTTATATGGACATTATCTCATTCATATCATTACATATATAATTAATTAAGCATTTCATATATATATATATATGTGTGTATGGTTATATAAAGAGCACCGTCCATCTTTATTTTTAGATCTATTTGTTGTTACTATACACGGCTTCATAAGATTAGATGAATTTGTGATTCTCATATAGTCATACATACACACACATAAAAGATTTGCTTAATTAATTTGGATAAGAAAACTAGTTAAATTAATTATTTATAAAAAAATATATGTTAGTTTTTCTTAAATATCTTCTAAAATTATAAGTTAATTCTCATATTTTTTTTATTAGAACCCATTACTTAAGTTTAAAACTCGGAGCCTAATTTCAACATTTCAAACTAAGCCTGACTCATACTAATATAATAGATCTAAAAAAAAATTTAGGCAGGCTTGGGCTGGTAAAATGCCAACCCACACCGCGGCGGGGTGGCTTGTATCCGCACCGCCAGCCCACTTTCCCAGCTCTAGTATCATCCAATTAATTATGTAATATTATTTAGTTCAAAAATTTTCACATTGTTATTATTTCTAATTTAAATATATCTTATTCATTAAATATAACTTCTTCATACTATAATAATTTAAAATTATTATATTTCATAAATTCATATTTTTAATCATTTTTCATTATTTAAAAAAAATATATCCATTTTGGTCATCTTACAAACTAAATTTATCTATTTAATAATAATCTAAACAACTTTTTTACTTTACAAACTAACTTTTATAAATGTCAATCCAAACATAAATTGTATTACCCAATTTAATTTTTACTTAATCTTATTTTTCTAAAAATTAAATTGAGAATAATTACTTTTTTCTACTGCTAATCTAAACAAACCTTTATTCCTTGCCCTTTTCCCTGTCTTAACTTTTTGGCATTTCAATATTTATCTCATCCTTCAGTTAACATACTGACAATGCACGGGTGAGTTCGAGCATTCTTGGAAATAATAACCTCAGAGAGGGAAATCACAATCAAATTCGACAATGGGAAAGAGCCCATTAACCAACTGCCTGAAGCATCTTCTGCAGGCTCGACCTTTAACAAATTAGTTGAGACATGCGAGAGGGATTAACGTGTCCAACATCCCTTGGTATCCAGGTGCAGCATCGTCAAATTTTTGGATTCTTATTCTTAATAGTATAAAAGAAAGGCCGAGTCAATGGGGAAATATATGAATCCATGACCATTCTCTGCCGGAGCCCATCCACACTCCCCGGCTTTCCCGATGAACGCACTGTTCTCGAACAGCCTTTATGCCATGCAAAGAGGACAAACAAGTAAACGTGAATGGTCGCATGAAGCATTTTCTTGGTCGGGGTTCCACATAAACTTAACTAAAGCCCCAGTTGAAATTGTACTCGTTTCGTATATACTGACGATTTTTTCCCAAAAAGAGAACCGATGCTGCATCTCTTATCTTCAATTCAAATGTCCACTTTCTTCATACCCTGTTATCGACGTCTCAAAGCGAGATTAGTTCCCGTTTCTGGCATAAAAACAGCAGCAGAAGATAAGCGGCCAGAATTAGGAGGTAGGCGTGGCGGAGACCCAGGAAATTAACCCAGGAATAACTCCTCATTCTTTTCAGACGGAGAAAATCACATTCCGGATGATTTGTCACAAATTTTGTTTGGATTTCGGTCAACTCTGAAAGTCACTCTCCTCAATGACAACTTGCTTCTGGTTGTACGTCCAATCGTTCCGACTTGCTTCTGGTTTCGAAACAACTTTTACTTCTACTTCTGCCCTAACCATGTCAACTTTCTCGTACCATCATTTCAAAGCCTTAATCAATATTACAAAATGCGAATCGCTGATTCGACTGCCATCACTCGAATTATTATATTACTCTTTCGTGGGTTACTTCAAATCGAGATCCTTATCCTTTCAGAAAATTATTTTTATGCCATGGTGATTGCCAGCCAATGTAAATGAGGCAGCTTGAACCGATCCACTTTGACGTTGGATAATAATCCTCCCCTCTTTCCTTCTCTGCCGAAGGATGATAACCCTCTCAAATCCGCGCACCTCCAGATAATTTCCACCCACCAATTATTGTTTGGTTGCAAATAAAGGCTAGATATATAAAGTTTTACAAAAATCAGTACCTATAAGATATGCGGTAAAAGATCCTGTTAAAAGTTCATAGAATTCTACCACTGCAGCTCCTGACGCTGCGTCGCTGCCAGCGTAAGAGCCTGTGCTTGCAACATGAAATTAAACCATCACAGTCATTAAATTAAAGCAAATTAATTGCCAGTCTAGCAGTAATAATAAACGAATGTAGTTCTTTACGAACCGTCTGCTATTTGAATAATACTTTTAGATGAAGGTAACTCTCCCCAAATGATTTATTTTTTCACTACAAGCCTGAAAAAATTGTAATTTTTATACCCCAATGAAACGCATAAAATTTATATGACTCGGATTGATATGATTATTAACTACAATAGGTTGCGAGACAATCTTTGTTTCCTTCAAACGCAAAAATAGTTCCTATAGATGATATATTCCTATCGCTCCCTTCCCAGAGTATGACCAAAGGAACAAGTCGAGAGAAAGTAGAAGCCAGAAAGATCAACCTCCAGAGATCACAGCAATGTTTCTAGATCGCTCGAAATTTTGAGACGATCATATCTGTTTCACACGAAAATTCAGCATAAAATTATGAAAAATAATACGAAATCATGTATTTAGTACCAAGAAGTTCGAGAACTTCAGCAGCAGATGTTTGAGAACAAAGGAGATGATAGAAATATCGGAATTCAAGGGATCTAGATTGCAGGCACAAAGAAATCAAGTAAAGAATATAATTCTGAAGCCAAATTTAATGAAGATTGATAATTGAATAGTACAAAATGGATACGGTAAGAAAGACCAATGATTTGCACTTGAATTTTCTGTAACTCCAACGTGACTAGCTGAATCATGCTCTTGGATTTCATTTTCTTCTAATTGCCTCGCGTGAATGATCTGGACACTGGTTTTTTCATGTTGGGTCGAGACCACTTATATGTCACTGAACCCAAAATGCCGCTAGCCATAGATACCCTTGTGTGTAAAATCCAATAGAAGAAGATTCAATGCAAAAAACGAAAAAGAGAAATCTCAGAGAGAAGAGTTCTACCAGAAAAGTTCAAATCAGAGGCCTTTTTCAGCTTAAGCGCTGTGAGTCTGTGACCACTGCCTCCCAATTCAAGCGATGATTGCCAAGCTTGTAATTATTATATGGCTAGCTTATCCATTTAAAAACAGTTGTTTTCCCTAAATATAATTTACATTCTTACAGAAAAGAATGACCACTGAATACTCAAAAAATGAAGGACCCTGGTTCCTTATAGTTGATCTAGTTTAGCGATGAGTTTATTTATAAACGAAACTACTTAAAATTATAAAATGATAGAAGAAAATAAATCAAGATCAATTAGAAAGAAAATGCAAACTATCTTCCTAATCCATACTCTAGCTATATTTTTTTAGATAATGCATTTTTAGCTTCTACAGAATACTAGAGGATACTATTTAGGGCCTGTTTGGGTGTCCCTTGAAACTATGGTTTGGGTGAGATGTCACCCAAATAGCATCAATTTTGGAGAAATAATCCGAAATTATGGTTTTGACCAAAATCATGGTTTTAGAGCTCAAAACCATAGTTTCAGAAGAAGTGAATCCATTATGTTTCTAGCTTAAATTGGAGAGTATGATTGTGCCTATCAAAGTGGATCTCAACAATAATATGACTTTAACATTCCTCAATTATTTTTTTATAAACATATTAACTTATGCTTTTTTTTAGTAATTTGTATATATAAAAAGTGCTTCTGATAATAACTATTCAAACACTCTCACTTCTCAGAATTATTTTTTCACAAAATCTATTCTCTAGAAGTTATTCTCCAAATCATGGTTTGGTTTCATCCAAACACCCTTTAAATATGTTTCTAAGCAATTATGGTAACAATATCGACAAGTATACATATACACGATACATTGTCCCCCCCCCCATTCGTCACCGTTGCTTGTCATGCAGGAATTTTAAAAATATTTTTACACCCCTCACGAGGCTAATCCTAACAAGTTAAATTTAACTCAAATAAGTGAATATCGTGTGGACAAATTGATTATGCATGAAAGAAGTTGATTACATATTGCCCAAGCCACTGCGTTTCTCGAAGCCCCCCGCCCCATTTGGTAGTCCCCCAGAGGGACGAATGTTTCCTACTTTCCATAGATTTATTGATATTAATGTTAAATATTTAATATTACTATTACCAATATTTGTAATAGAAGGCAGTAGTAATCCAAAGAAGTTGCTGGTCAAAAAAAATCCAAAGAAGTTTTCAGAGTGTTGTTTTTGGGCCGAGAATATAGGTCCACTGTAAAAGGAAAAATCCAGACAACACTGTTGAATCATTGAAGGTTTGGACGGCCCACATTTAATCACACGGGAACATCGTGCACGTGTAACAACGACATTGGAACCTTGAGAAACGTCTCCGTTTATAACTGGCAAATGAGCTTTCCTCACTCTTAGAGCTTCCAGAAGCGCCCAAGCAGGAAACCATCTCCTCCAAGTTAACGAGCTTCCGGATTCTCTCCTGTTTCGCGTCTCGAGCACCACCTACCAAGACCACAACCTATCTGATCCATCCTCACGCTGTCCCGCTCTGCTCCTCGAATTTTCTGCTCAGGTATGCGCTGCCATTCTCACCTTGACGCTCCAGTTCTTGTTATATCTTGAACTATTCTTCTTTCTTCTGCGAGTGGGAAGATTTTAATTGTCATCTTACTACCCTAAGAACCTACGTCAATCTGTATACGCAAACTTATTAGTTGGAAGAATTTGATTATATAAACATATGTCCATACTTCGTTTGTGGTGGCAAGATGCAATTCTATGATTTTTATTGTTTTGCAGGAAGGATGAGTAGCCTGTCAAGTCGCACTATTTATGTTGGCAATCTTCCTGGTGATATTCGTTTGAGAGAAGTTGAGGATCTTTTCTACAAGGTGCAAATAGTTATTACTATTTACATCTATGCTGGGACTTATAATCTTGGGTTATTGTTTTATACAGTATCCTTCCAGCTGAAATGCTTCGTCCAAATATGCCTTGCAATGTATTCTTTGTATAAAACATATTCTCTTCATGAGCATAAAGTGTCGTTTTTTATGATGTTGCTTTCAGTTAGCTTAGCATGTAAGCCATGTCATAGGGCCTGGGGAAAAAAAATATAATTATTCGTTAGAATGTTTTCCTATTGATATAATTTTTTTTTTTTGGTCTTCCGATTATGGTTGTAGATCTAAGTTTACAAACTATCCGTTCACTAACTTCTGTCTTCACCTTCTGATCTCAGTATGGTCCTCTTGTTGACATTGATTTGAAAATCCCTCCAAGACCACCTGGTTATGCTTTTGTAAAGGTATGTCCAGATTTCATGACAGAAGTACATGAGGCGTTTTTCTCATATTTCTCACTTTTTTCTCCTTCCATCTTATATCTTTTGAACATGATATTTGCAGTTTGAGGATCGTCGTGATGCCGAAGATGCTATTCGCTATCGAGATGGTTATAATTTTGATGGTTTCCGATTGCGAGTTAGTACAGTTTCTTTTCTCAATTTCTGTTTTTCTGGTTTGTGTGACAGTGTGTAATGTCTGTTGAACCACTGCTGCTTTCACACCTATAGGTTGAATTTGCGCATGGTGGGCGGGGATATTCTTCATCGGTTGACCGTTACAGCAGCTATAGTGGTAGTGGTGGTAGCCGGGGAATTTCCAGGCGTTCGGACTATCGCGGTATGTATTTGTACATGATATAGATTTCAATATAAAAGTGATTTTTACATAATATGCCTAAGCTTTGCAGTTTCATGTGTTAGTTCAATTTTGTTTTCAATTTATATTGAAAAAAATGAAAACTGCTTTTAACGATCCATTTTTTGGTTTAATTTGCAGTTCTGGTCACTGGATTACCCCCTTCAGCTTCATGGCAAGACTTGAAGGTATGGATGGTTCATTTTTCTTAAGATTGTTTGATCCATTCCGCATTAATTGCATGGAAGAGGTTGATATTTATTGTCTAAGCCTTAGAATTAGATGATAGTTAACGTGTAATATGCCACTGATACTGAGTGTTCAATGACTAGGATCACATGCGTAAAGCTGGTGATGTATGTTTCTCTGAAGTCTTTCGGGAGCGTGGTGGTAAGTGGAATAGAATCTGATGTACTCATCCTACTTTAATTGCACTTTTGTCTGCTAAGAATAATTTGTAAGAATTAGGTATTCATCTTTCAATTAGATGAGGCAAGTCTAAGCCAATCAGTGATGGTCGGGAGACCCATAACATTCGGAACTTGATGAGAAATGGTTGGGAACTGAGATAGATATTTGGATGGAATTTTCTGAATGCTGATGCAGCGAAACAAGCAAAAGACTAAATATATCCTAAGTGTTTTTGAAGTTTTACTTTTTGTTAATTTTGAATGGTTCAATGATCAAAGACTGAAGTAGATGCCTTTATTTTAGGGTACTGTAATTTACTTGAGAACATCCTTATTTTTTCGCTCCTTGCAACTCAATAAAATATCGTATCATTTTTTTGCTGAACTTTCTGAGAGGATGATTTTTTTCTGTTAAATTCAATGTTTATGCAGGCATGACTGGGATCGTGGATTATACTAATTATGATGATATGAAGTATGCTGTGAGTATTCCGGTTTCATTTTTTAATTGCCTGGCCCCCTTGTTCTGGATTTTTATGGGGACCACGATCTCTATAACAGGCGATTTTGTTTCCCTTCACTAATATGCCAATATTTTTACTGCCTTCTTTCACAGATCAGGAAGCTTGATGATTCAGAATTCCGGAATGCATTTTCTCGTGCATACATACGGGTATTTGATGGTCTGCATTTTGGCTCCATCCTGGTTCCTGCTTATGTGATTACTTTTTTAATCATCTGTTTCTTTGGTTGGTGATTGATCTAGGTGAGAGAATATGATCGACGGAGTTATTCTAGGAGTCTCAGCCGTGATTCTAGGAGGAGCTATTCCAGAAGCTATAGCCGCAGTCCTTATAGGTCACGAAGTCGAAGCCGCAGCTGGAGTCGGGATTACAGTTATAGAGGCAGGAGCAGAAGGTTGATTTGCTGCACCGTTTAAGTATGATTTTGTCTCTATTGTGATTGTGAAATTGAAAAATTAACTGGCCTTCATATTTTGCAGTTTGTCACCGAAGGTGAAACGCTCAAGACGTTCAGTATCTCTTTCAAGGTAAGTTTCTACTTTGCCTCTTTTCCTGTGCACTTGTTTTTCTGGTTGAAGCTTCTATGGTGATTACGCATTAAAATGATTGATGTATTTAGTATAAAAGCCCTTGGTGCCTTTTTTTTTTTTTTTTTTTCATGGCTGTCTTTTTACTTTTATTTTGTCAGTTTTGATAGGCAGAACTGCAGTTTGAGTTCTTCGATAAGTTTTCCCTTCCCTTATCTTCAGTACAGAAAGATGAAGACTATGATGCGAAAAATAGGAGTTAGCTGATTTCTTGTGCAAATGTAACATGTTTTTGAGCTTGCATTCTGTCTCTGCAATTTTGGAAGCTGTTCTACTTTTGACACTTGTATATGTATAAATAGTCCTGACTTCCATGAAATTTTTCAATGCTTGGCACGTTTTCCCCGATTCATTCGGATTCCTGCCGGTTGGTTCTTCTCCAACCTTTTGTTCCTAGACGGGAATAACTAAGAAGCGTCTTCAGGTGTTATATGGATAGAATGTTTTTAATGATTTTAATTATCAGAGTAGACCTTAAATTCTGCTTTATCGATCTATATTATATCATGTACGGATTCTTTTTCCAGATGGATTGTGCTTTAATATTTGCCTTCATCTTTATATTCCATGTAGGGTCTTGCAAACCTTTTTTGTTCGGTCGCAGTGTCTCATATTGAATGGGCTCTCATTTCATGTGTGTCCTATAGTAGTTTTAAAATCGTATTTCCAATATGAAAAACTTTATTGTGACATCGACTCGTTATTATAAAACCTAATGCTGCTCCCTAGACTTGTCAGCACAATTCTTCATATTTGGGAAGTGGGGAGGAGAGGGAATTGTGAAGTGTTTCGTCAGGTTGGCCACTGGTTATACAATGTTCCCTAGGTTGACTTGTTTGTTATCTGAATGTGGCATTCTGCATAGCGTCTGGACTGCGTGTTAGGATCTTGATGGCATGTGGTACTCAAATGCCTGCCTGCAACTTTGTGATTGAGGTAATACAGTTTTATTGATGAGCGCCTGTGCACCAACTTAATGCTCTGACAGTTGATAACGATTTATTGATGATAGTCATGGTCTGCTGATGTTGTAGACCGGATGACTGTATATGGATGAGTTGGAATCAAAAAGCTGGCTTATCCAAGGAATCCTACACTGCCAGGAATAGGTTGTTTAGCTAAATCAGACTTAGAATGAGATACTGGGTCCTATTGATTTTTCCACTTGGCAGCTGCGTTAGACTTGTGGTAGATTTGATTCTTCCTATCGTTGTGGCAACTTTGATGTCGAACTGATATTCGGCTTGTGGATCAAGCATTTTGATGGATCATTGTGGATATTTGATTGGGTTGTTTCTTCGTAAATTTGCAGATCCCGCTCGAGATCCAGATCTCCAAATTCATCTGTAAGTGTCATGTAACTTGCGTGGCCTATATTATTTAGAGGGGACGAAAGGAACGAAAATACATGATTGTCCAATTTTCTTTTAAATATCATCTAACTTGTGTGAGCTGATATTATTTAGAGGGGGACGAAAGGAACAAAAATATATGATTGTTTAATTTTCTTCTAAATGTCATCTAACTTGCGTGGCCTGGTATTATTTAGAGGCAGACAAAAGGAACGAAAATACATGATTGTCTAATTTTCTCTTTTGACATTTGCTTTTGCCTTTTGCATTTTGTTTGCCATACAAGAACTAACTAGAAAATAGGACTATGAAATGGGAGCCAAAAGAGGGTTTGAACACAAATGGTATTTAATGTGAGAATTAAATTTATTCCGTAACATGAGTGTAAGGTACTTTTCTTTGTGTAATAAGCAGCCTTCACCTTATAGAAGTTACAGTCCTCGCCGTAAAAGCTTGTCGCAATCCCGTTCGTCTTCGGTATGTTCAATATCCTTAAAGCTTATTTCTGGAGTTGATTATGAATTTTTTATCTCAGAAGTAGTATTTTGAGGACGTCGCGGATGATTTATTGGCAGGTGAAGTCTGATCGCAGCAGATCTGCTGACTCTGGATATCGCTATTGAGAGATGAGGTCTTTTTGGCTGGAACTGTCTTAGATATTTTATGTGAAGCTTTAGGAATTCGTATGCAGCTTGCTTTTAATGTTGGTTTTGAGTTCTAAATAAAGGGCCAGATGGTGCATTTGATTTGCCAACAAAACAAAATTTATATGAATTATAACTAGATTATCAAGATGATTGCAATGAACTCTTTCCTGGTTCTTGCTAACTCGTTTGGGATGCTAATGATGGTTGGGGTGTTATATTCTCTATGCCCTATGTCCTTGGTTAGTCTTGATCGTTAGAGATCTCTGTCATTTCATAATTAGTTTTGCTTGATGTCATTAGATTATGCCACCACGTCCCCAAGCAAGGAAAATATTTTGGCTTATAACTTTCATTTCTTTATTACGACAATTTTAATAATCTAAAGTGTATGCTTTATGATTTTTAACCTAGCTCTTTTAATGATTTATTACAATAAAGGTACGCTATTTATAACTTAACATTCGACTAATGAGAGGACGCTTTTTATAACTTAACATCTTCAACTTAATAAGGAGGTCATAAGTTCTGCGTGGCTGCAAGGGGGAAAAAAGAAAAGAGAATAAAGGCAAACGTCTTCATGAATGTGGCAATGAAATTGAATCTTATGTTACGGTATGGAATTTTCTTTGAAAATTACTTAAAGAATTAAATTATAATGTTAAAATTTATTATCAGCGTAACTGTTTCCACTGCAAAAATTATCAGCACCAGAAACATTGTAGCTTATATTAACAAAATTAAAAGACTGTTAATTTAAATCACAAGGCATTGCGCCAAGACGCGGGGTCTATAGAGAGACGGGGCAATTCCAGCTAAGATCAGCTTTCCTAAGACTGCAACCGACCCTATCTATCTCCGTTACAATCGTTACTAACCCATTTTAGTTGCCTACCGGTGTGATGACGACGATGACTATAATTTGTGACGAGCTATAATTCATACCAAAAAAATACGAAGACTATATTTTTCAATCCAAAGATTAAATTCTTTTAACCCAACATAGAACTCGAACATCATTCATGCATGCAATTCACATACAATGGGCCAGCTCTTGCACAACCGTCAACAATCACCCTCACCACGATATGCAGGTAAAGATCCAGTACGTAAATTCTGAATACACAGCATTTGCACGAACGTCAGGTATAAAATCCAGCAGCGGCTCCGCCTCGTCCGCTCAACGTAACGAGTCGTCTCAATGCCCCAAACTCCCAAATACCCAATTTCTCCAATTAGACAACATCTTATTTTATGCCCCCAGAGGAGAAGAAAGTAGAGCAAGATAATGTCCATCAATCACACTGCCACCTGTCTGCCAGGTGAATTCCAGGGCCAGCCGGAGTTGTAGCCTGCCATGACATGACAGACCTAAAGGCCAAAGCATTACTTAAACATTTCTCAAGCATATATAAAATTTTGATATTTCCCTACTAGTGGGAAGTTTTCTTCGCAGGGAAACAAGCATGTCACCGATTTTGCGAGGGCATTCTCTCTGAACCGTGCCTTAATCGAAATCCTAATGGTCTCATGCTTGGGTCTGACCCACCAAGGGGTTGGTGGTACGCTACCCAACCGGAATCTCTATCAACGTGGTTTGACGACAAGGAAGGCAAGGGATCTCTTTCCCATGCATGGAAGCGACTTGGTAGGTGGTTTTCTTCTTGAAAATTGCGTCCTGATGAACCTGGTGGAACAAGAAAGAAGCCGCCACCTTGGTCTGGTGATGAGGCCACCGGTGCTAACTGTGCTGATCCTCTATGACTGCTAGATCTTCGGGTTCCAGAAGACATAGGCGTCCTCATAACTGAATTAGTTGGTTGATGCTGTTGATAGTACGCCTGAAGAGCTTGGACTCTATCACGTGCCCGAGCATTGCTGCCTGGATAAGGAGGGATCATTGAGGAAGCAGCTGAGCTTCCAGCTCTCGCAGCAGCGCTGCAGAAATTTACATGCATCAGACGTCAATTGCCCTAGGATTTTTTTCTCTCCTTTTTTTTGGGGGGGGGGGGGGGTTGTAATGATTATGCACCAACATCTCAAATCACATTGGAGCAGTTCGATCATTCGTAAAAACAATCCTTCCTTTCTAATCACAAAAGGTGTACCTGTGCCCAACAAGAAAAGGATGCATAAAAGATCCTGATCTGGGTACATCCAAACCACCCCTGGCTGGCCTTTGGCTGGCAGGTGATATCGAAGGCTGATCAGCAGCAGCTAGACGACTGCTGGCAGTAGAGAAAGGCCCAGAATGGTGTTCCCAACTGTGATAATGGAGATCCACGGCAGGAAAAGTGTAGGAAGCTGGCATGTCATTAGGCAAAGATGGGCCATTCCAGGGGTTGGTAAAGTTAGAAGCTTCTGAAACCGTTCCAGCAGAGTTGGACGAAGATGGATGTATTGGTCCAATATACGCGATATATGGACAATGATGATTAGCAGATGCTGTATGTTCAGCAAATATAGCATGTTGTCCCACTATGTCATGATCTGCATCCCACCATTCCAGTCAACATAGCATATTCAGTCAAATGCAAGCTTCAACTACAACAAAAAGGAGATGCTGATACCCAGGGAAAAGAATCTTACATGCAGTTGATGAAAATTCCCCTTCCCTGGAAAAAGGAACACAACATTAAAGAGTTGACAAGCAGCACATCATTTCCCAGAAACAAGGATTATAGTGCTTTATTTTATTTTATTTCTTTTTTAAGGAACACAAGGAGGAGTATCTGTAAAACTGAGAGCCAAAAAAGGGACAATGCAAAGGGTCATCATTTTTTATACAACTCCACAGAATGTAGATCAAAATCTAATAATTGCAAAGCTACTACAGAACACTGCCAAATATAACCAGAAGTCCAGAACTGATTCTTCCATATCAGTGAGCCGTGTAATTTATGCATCTTTGAAAGGACGAGAGAACAAGTTAAACTTTTTCCTCTATTAAAATCTCAAGAGAAAAATGCTTTATGAAGCTTCTAAGGAACCACCTTTTCTATTTCTGTCAATGCTGTGATGGCTTCAAAATCATGATTCGGTATTGTTAAAAAAATAGTCGGATAAACAACACCAAAAAGAGGAATGAGCACAGTGAAGAACAACCCCCCCCCCCCAAAAAAAAGGAAAAGAAATGCACACCAAAATAAAAAACAAAGAAAAAGGCAGCACGGGCAATCACCCAAAAAATCAATCACAAAAACAGATCTTAGTCGGCAGACTTACTCAAAAGATGGAGGAAGTCGGGCCAAGCTCCCAAATGGACACCAATGAACCCCGAAAGACTGTTGGGGAAAAAAAAACAATAGAAGTCAACATGATTAGCAGAAGATAGCTCACACACATACAGGCAAACCCTACCATTTCAACAACTCGTACTCATTTTTTTTCTTTTCTTTTTCTGGGGACCGGGGCGGGGGGGGGGGATGTGGTGTAACCATTTGACAGTGCCACGAGAACATACATACGTTCTCTTTAGACAAACAATTTTTGAAAGAACTCAACATCAGTTTACAAGTCAGAAGCCGTCAAGGTGTAATCCGTACTGGTGAGGTTGTTATAAGACAAATGAAGATGCATTTGTAGACAGAGATGAGAAAGAACCAACAAAGATTGCTCAACAGAGAAAACTTTGCTAGCAATTAGAAGGGCCGTATTTTTATCAGCTTCCAGAAGAGTAGGCATATGGGAAAAATTTACAATATACAACAAGAAAAACAAATTCATATATGTAATGATATTTTCATAACAACACATAGCAAACACATGCCATTAGCATGATTCACCAAAAAAGGAACTAGAAGAAATAATAATGTTGGTAAAGTTTCTTTTGTAAGCATAAAATATAACAGGAGAAGAAAATAGTAACAATAACATCATTAAGAATCAATGATTAACATGATAGAGACCGATACCATTTCAGAGTAGCTAAGATCATAAAGATCCTCATCATGCGCCCAATCATCCATGCTTAATTCTGGGTAAGACTGAGAGCCATTAGCATAAAGCCACTGGCCTTTCTCAATCTTCCGACAATTGGGACATTGCATTGCCCCTTTTATATTGAATGCTGAACCAATGCAATCTGAACAGTTCAAAGCATATAAACATTAGCATAAGAATATGTTGCGGGTATTATCATGTCAGGAATTTAATTCTAAGAAATCACATGCAATCATGCGATATCACAGTGCTTCAATGCTTTCTAACAGTTATAATGAACTCTTATAAATGTCCCCATTAAAGCAGCATACGAGTTAATACATAAATGAAAAATTGAAAACATATATCTCATGGAGAAGAACTTACAGTTTAACTAAATTCGTTTGATATTTATGTGGGAGCTATAAATGTTTTAATCATATTTGTTGTAAGGCTCATATATGGTTCAGAATATTACCAAGATTTTCACCTTTAGACCACTGGGATGGAGCTACTTTTCGATAGTTATTTTATTGTTAGGTTTTCTTTAACTTGTTTGGAAGTTGAATTAGGCTCTAGCTCATCTTCTCTAGGTTTATATCAGTTTCAATTATTATTATTTTATTATTTATATCTAAAGCTCTATAAATAGCCACTACTCTACCTTCCATTCTTCTCTTATCCTCCACCTCCTCCTTTCCCCCTTGTCCTATACCAATTTGCTAAGATGGAAATTGAAAACCAATGTTAAGCCTAGCAGAGATTAGGGTTTTATTAAATTTATTTTTATGTTTTTGTAACTACATAGGCCCGTTTGGAATATCTTTAAGCAGCTTTTTACTCGTAATTTGCAGAATATGAGATAAGTATGTGAGAATAATTTTATCTCGACTTACGTGAAACGTGCTTATCAGTGATTTCAATCGTGATGACAAACAAGACCTATATTGTTAGGTTTTCTTTAATTTATTATGAATTAGGCTTTATTATTTTATTATTTAAATCAAGGGCTCTATAAATAGCCCTATGATTTCTCATTTGAATTATTATTATTTTATTATTTTGTTGTCACCCTCTCCTCCAATTCCTTTGATCTTCCCTCCACTCTTCTCTTAGAATCTGTTTGGCATGATGGAATTTTTGCCATGGAAAGAAGATGGGAAAGGCCAAAATCCTTGATTGGCATGCCATAAATGCTTCTCCAAGGAGCTTTAAATTCCATAAAATGTGGGAAGCTCATTTGCATCCACCTATGTTGGGAATGTGACATCTCAATTTTTATGGATAGGATTTAATTATGAGGTATGGGGTTATAAACACTAGGGAAGTGAGAAAGAATGGAATAGAATATGAAATTGGAGAAAAATATGAAAAAAAAAATCCATATACTTCATAGGTAACAGTGTAACACACCCCGGGTGGAATTTTTATAAAAGGAGGAGAAACGTGGAGGTTTTTTTATCGCCCGCACTCAAATCACAGGTTTTTTTTTATAAAATTTGGAATGGGTGTTCAAAAAATAGAAGAAAAGGGAGGAGAAACGTGGAGGCTCTGCTAGAGTTCATATTTTTCGACCACGAGAGTATTTTCAAGCTTCCAAAACTTTAGGTACAGGTTTCTATCAACTGTATATGTTGGAGAAGAAAATAAATGAATTTAGCAACTTGGTTCACCACTCAAATGTCAAAACCTGAGCAACTCGATCTAACGTAGATGAATTTATGCCGCCAGGATTGAAGTTCATACCTTGAAATTCAACATGGATGTTCATATCCATTCTAAAGTTTACTTCCAAATGAAGAGACAATTCATCGTGACATCAAATGGCATGAACAACAAATAGAACGACATTGTCATACAAGTGTCGCGCTTGGCAGGCAGGCACAACAAATAATGCAACCAAATGTCATACAGACCTTATTTATTATTTAGTGAGAAATCATAAACCCAACAAGGAAGAGGTCCATTGAGCATAACAACAAACAACAAGGGTCACGCTTGGCTGACATTTTTATTCTTCTCTCTCGATCCATGGTGAAATTAGAATCAACAACTCTAGTCCAAGTAATTCCAATTCGCACATTCATAGTTCCTCTATTTTACTCTGATGGCATTCTTATTAAACAAGTACAAAAGAGAATTTCTGATCCTATTGCATACTTATTGCAAGCTCAAATTCCATGAATCCAGACAAAGTGCAATAGAATAATTCCCAGCTCCGCCACAAATCTACTTACCCAGATGAAATTGATGACCGCATTGAAGCTTGGCCCACGATCTGTCTCCATTATCGGCGACAACCTCAAGGCAGATTGAACACGACACTGAACCAAAGGACTTGCCTCCAGCGCCAGCATCCCCGTCGCCATCATCAACCACCACATCGTCATCGATTCCAAGACCCATACCACAACAGAAGCTTCGAAACCCTAATTTTGCGAGCAGAGATAACACGATTTAATATCTGCCCTCTCTCCGTCTCGGTAAGGATGTACGCCGCCAACACGCAAATATGCCGGGAAAACGTGAAAGTATCCAAGTAAAACTGAGATCTGAATTGTTGCAGGAGTGGAGGAGGAGGACGAGGATCGTTTTTGGTGGGCAAACGCAATCTGATTGTAAAAAGGAAAAATCAGCTTTCTGAGTCCGTCCCTCTCAATCGATCTCTTTATCTCGGCGTCTTCATTTGTTACCGTTGGATCATTCAGTATCTGGGTAAGATAATAAACGCTGTCCAACCGCAACTTATCTACGGTTGGCATTGATCTTGTGGGCTTTTTGTCAGCGTTTCACGCGTTCATAATATTGTTATTTTTCTTTTACATCTTGGCTGAAATTTTATTGTGACAAATAAATTATAATAAGATTAAAAATTCTTTTGAGAAAATGGGTGAAAATTCATGTCTGGAAACCTGTTCAGAATGAATTATATTGTTTCGAGTAAAATAATATGGGTATTGTAGAATGGAAAAAAAATAATTCTCGTGACATTCGAATCTGTGTTAAAAATAAAGTGGGGTTTTGGACTAATGCCATTTCAAAAAAAAATTTATGTAGTAAAAATTACATATCATAAAATCTATATGTTTTTAATATATTTGAAAATAATTGTATTATATATTATTTATATAATCTTTAATTTATCAAACTGACTTTTTATTAAAGACTTCTGATCAGCAAACTTCAATCAAAATTAAAAAGCAAACATACCCTAATTATTGATAACGCTTTCTGCAATTTTTAGATCCACACCGCGGGGGTAAAAAAATTTCACCTTTTATTTTCTATGTGCTAACTAATCTCACGGGAATGACGGTTTGGAAATAAGGTGTCTTGGAGCTAAGCAAGCTTTAAAGTAGAAGGTAAGCAAAAATACATTAAAAACACAATAGCAGCATCGCTTCGTGACAATCATTGAAGAAGGTATCAGTTGGTAGAGCCATCATCACTATAAGTACAGAATGGAATCAATGGATTATTGAATTGAATTAAGGTATCAGTTGGTGCCAACAATAATAGTCTCCCCATTCATTCATGAGCGAGCCCCTGTTTCTCTTCCGTATAAAACAATAAGCTTGTTTTTCAATTCAAGGTGCCAGCAAACCTTACAGTTTATGACAAATATCATCATTAAGGCGCATTGTTATATATTTTATATTATATATTTGAAAAAATAGATTTTCTGTTACTTGTGGACATAGGATTAGTCCCCCAAGGTGCCTTTGTGATCTGATTCTCAACGAGGCTAATGTAACGAATTAAATTATCATCACTCTTGAAACAACCAATTTCCAGTTGCGCAAACAAGTCTTCAGTGAATAATGACGAAGAAGTTAAAGAAATCAGGAGAGAGAACAACCGCTTGTCGATGAAACAAGAGTGTTTAGAAATATGAAGAAGCATTTTTTAAAATTATTTTATATAAATTGAGATAAAACTCCTATCGTATATTTATTTTATATATCATAAAATCACTTTTAAATTAATTTTACTCACAGGCCCTAAAGGAGACGCAGGTGTATGCGCATGGGCTTTGCTGGGTCTGGATGGAATAAGATTTCTCTTTCGTTGGACTGAAAGAACAAAATGATGCAATAAATAATTTTTTTAACTAAAACATAAGTATTTTTTTTATTAGAGATAATCCTATTTGAAATACTGTCAGGTACTAAATGTGGATACTTTTTCTAACAAAGATTCAAATATTAATTCACCATGTCATGAGGGACTAGTTTCTTCCGTTATATCTGATAAATAAAATTTTTCAGCTCGGGGAAAGATTGGTGCTGAGGATGGTCAACGGTGTGTGCAGGGATCCATTCACTTTATTCTCGTTCTTATCGTGAAGCACGCCATCTTTGAAAAGAATATGTCTAAAAAGCATATTCGGAAGCCACTGGGAGTCCAAACCAGAAGCCGCTTCCACCAATCCACGAGGACGTCTCTCCATTATGGCTCCAGGGCACAGTATTAATTATTAACCACTCCCTAAATGCACCAGGTTTATTTGAGAATTTTGATTACAAAACATCAGACGAAGAAAGTTTAACTGTAAGAAGCAAAAAACCAAAGAACTCCCGTAAGTTAGACTTAGGTTGTGTTTGGATGAAACCAAACCATGGTTTAGAGAATAGTTTTTGGAGAGTGTTTGGATAGTTGTTATTAAAAGTACTTTTTATATATACAAATTACTAAAAAAAACATAAGTTAATATGATAATTATATAAAAGATAAATTTTATGATATATTTTAATTTGAAGGAATAAAATTGTTAATAATATATTTTTTACCAACATAATTAATAAGACATAAGATAATGTAATTAATAAGTAATTAATACGTGTATATATGTTTATAAGATATAAGGTTAAATATGTTTATAAAAAAATAATTGAGAAATGTTAAAGTCATATTATTGTTGAGATCCACTCTGACAGGCACAATCATCTTTCCAATTTGAGCCAGAAGCAGAATGAATTCACTTCTCCTGAAACCATGGTTTTGGATTCCAAAATCATGGTTTCAGATTATTGGCCCAAAATTGATGCTGTTTGGGTGACATCTCACCAAAACCATGGTTTTGCCTCCCAAACCATGGTTTTGAGGGTCACCCAAACAGACTCTTAGAAGGTGTTTGTAGTTTGAAAAATAACTTCAGGAAAAAAGATTTTTAGAAGAATAGATTTTATGAAAAATAAATTTTGTAAAAAAGTAATTCTGATAAAGTGAGAGTATTTAGATAGTTGTTATCAGAAACACTTTTTATATGTGCGAATTACTAAAAAAAAGCACAGATTAATATGATAATTATATAAAAGATAGATTTTATAATATATTTTAATTTAAAGAAATAAAATTGTTAATAATATATTTCTTAACAACATAATTAATAATATATAAAATAATATAATTAATAAATAATTAATATGTGTATATATATTTGTAAAGTATAAGATTAAATATGTTTATAAAAAAATAATTGAGGAGTGTCAAAGTAATTTATCATTGAGATATATTCTGATAGGCACAATTATACTTTCCAATTTGAACCAAAAGCATAGTGGATTCACTTTTTTTAAAACTATAGTTTTGAGTCTGAAATTATAGTTTTTGTCCAAAACCATGGTTTGTTAATTTTCCTCTTGTTTGGTGGTTTGGGTCTCAAAACAATAGTTTCCTATGCTACCCAAACATGCCCTTAACATGTGAATCTATAGTAGTCAATCCACATCAATTCCAGCGTCTATAAGAAAACGGAGGCGCCCTTAGTTGAATAATTGCATATACTATCCTCAAATCTAAATATTACCTCTGATCTTTAATACAAGAATTAGTTGATTGATTTGAGTAGATTAAAAAAATTAGTTAAATTATTTATTTGTAATAACTAATTATTACTTTTCCTAAAA
Organism: Neltuma alba; assembly: GCF_004799145.2. Taxonomy (NCBI): domain Eukaryota; kingdom Viridiplantae; phylum Streptophyta; class Magnoliopsida; order Fabales; family Fabaceae; genus Neltuma; species Neltuma alba. The sequence goes on along the minus strand of NW_021636989.1, from coordinate 287,569 downwards.
TATCTTTACTAGTCAAATGTATTAGCTAGAACTATCATTATTATAAAGATTGGCTTGGAAAAAAATAGATAAATATGAAAAATAAAGTAGATTGGAATATTATATTTAGGATCAAAATAAAAATCAAACAAGTTTTTATATTAAAGATCAGAAGTAGTATCATCCTTAAATCTAACTATCTTTTTTAATATTAATATAACTGTATATATTTCACCGACGAAAATAACCCAAATTCCTTTTTCCTGTACAAATGGCATAAAAATATCTTTTTCGGGAAAATTTAAAAGCATGATTTAATGATTAATTAACAAAGTGATGAACGCCAACTCAAGGTTTTTTCATTACAATTGATAGGAAACGGAATAGTAACAGAATTGGGAGGAAAGCAGGGGTCTATCAAATATAAATACCAGTAATCCCACCGCCATATTGACAATTTCTCCATCAAAGCTCACCGCCCCTGCCATTCCTAAGCTCTCCGAGAGACAGACAAGAAGAAGAAGAAGAAGTAACCATGCTTGTTTATCAGGATATGCTTACCGGTAAATCTTTGATCTTCGATCGTCTTCTTTGGCTGAGTCAGCAACTTGTTTTTACTCTGAATTTGATGTTCGCGTAAACAATAAGCTGTTGCCTGGAGTCGACTTCATTATATCTTCGTGTTTACGTTTATATTTTGATTTCATAAAATTTTATAGGATCCATTTCTTTAGACATATTATAGTATGTGTGACCTGACGAGGAATGGACTGGTTGCGGACATGTGATTTTTCGACTGATAGATATTATCGCCGGACGGATTAGGTAAATACCATTGATTGCATAATATTCTCTAGATACTTGCACTCATGTGATGAATTTTCAGGTGATGAGCTTCTCTCGGACTCATTCCCATACAAGGAGATTGAGAATGGAATGCTGTGGGAGGTGGAGGGAAAGGTTGGGAATTATTTAGCATTTATTTGCATAATTATGGGTCCTCTGTTCCTCTGCCTGCTTTAATTTTTTGATGTCGGAGGATATTATGGCTTACCAAGTCAATGTTGCTGCTGGCAGTGGGTTGTGAAAGGGGCAATCAATGTAGACATTGGCGCTAATCCTTCGGCAGAAGGCGGTGAAGATGAAGGTGTAGATGATCAAGCTGTCAAAGTGGTTGATATTGTCGACACTTTCAGGCTTCAGGTAAGCAGTATTTCTTATTCTGTTTTAACTAAGTTTTGCCAGTGTTGTGTGTGAATGGAAATTTGCTTTTTCAGGAACAACCCGCGTTTGATAAGAAGCAATTTGTTAGTTACATGAAGAAATATATTAAGTTGCTGACACCCAAATTAGAGCCGGAGAAGCAAGAATTGTTCAAGAAGCACATTGAAGGGGCAACCAAATATCTCCTCTCGAAGCTCAGTGATCTCCAATTGTAAGTTTCACAGTCTCATGATTCCATTCCCTGATGTTATCGTGTCCTTGGGCGATGATACTTGATTAATAGTGGCCATCTTTTCACATAAAATTATACTGACTGATTGGCCACAATGTGGCAGTTTTGTGGGAGAGAGTATGCACGATGACAGCACCGTCGTGTTTGCATACTACAAGGAAGGTGCTACCGATCCAACTTTTATCTACATTGCCTACGGATTGAAGGAAATCAAGTGTTAAAAGAGTTCTTGGGCTGAGATAGCAAACTTCAAGCTGTTAATCAGCTTACCGTAGAACATCTAGTTATGTCTAGAGGTGGTGAGAACCTATGTTACTTTTGTTATGAGTGTGTGTGTATTTGGATCGAATCGTGTACGCTTTGGATTTTCGGAGAATTCGCTTGTTTGGATGTCATCTCACATGCCTTAGTTTCTCCTTTTTTTTCGCGTGGTAATAATTTAGCTGAGATATTTGTGACTTGGCGGTGGCCTGATTTGTTAGGTCGGGTGATTAAAATAACATCATTCATATGAAAAGGCAGCTAATAAATAGGAGCATGCCGTTGCTCAGATTCATGGAGCATTACCGACTGTTTTGCCCAGTTGAATCTCTAGACTAGTTATACCTTGAACAATTTTTTTTCCCCAGCAATTGTCCTTGAACAATTTTTTTTCCGCGAGACATGTAGATTAGCCTTAGGGCGACTACAAGTCTAAGGGAAGAACCTAATCCCAAAAGACTAGCTTATTAAGAAGAAGAGCGTTTTGAACTTATAAACCCTAAAACATTTGTGAGATTTCCTAATATAGGGTTCATAACAAAGCACTTCTCTCGAAAGCCAACGGCTCTACTTTACGGCACTTCACTCGGTCTTCTTACAAGTCAGAACCCTTCGCAGGTGGCCTTTTCCGATTGGCTAACTCTCAATGAAAACACTAATGTGATGAACATAAGTCTAAAGAAAGAATCCAATCCCAAAAGACTAGCTTATTAAGAGGGAGAGTCTCTTGAACTTATAAACCCTATAACACTTGTAAGATTTCCCAATATGGAACTTATAACACGATCCCACAATCATGTTTGTTTAGTAGTCTTGACTAAAACCTCATACATATATTATCTGAATCAGTGCCCGAAACAGCATGCATACCTTCTATAGCTCATAAATGTTAATGGGTCTGTTTGGATCAACGATTAGAAAAATAGTTTTTGAAAAAGTAAAATTGGATAAAAACTAAATGGGATAAGCTGAATTATATTTAGATTAAAATTCAGAAAAGTTAGCTTACAAAAGTAAAATTAATAAAAATTTATTTGAATTATGGTTGAATAAAAATAAATTTGATTATAAAATAACCAAAATAAGTATGAGTTTTAATAAATAATAAAACATGATTAAAAAAATAATTTCATATAATACAATAAAATTAAAATAATTTAATATAAAAAAATCAAATTTAATAAGTGAATTGAATTTTAAAACTTTAAAGAAATCATAAAAAATATTTTAAATATAAAGTGAGACATAAAAAAAAATTGAGATAATACAATACATTTAAATTAATTTAACATGAAAAAATTATAAAAAATAATTTAAATATAAAATGAAACATGAAAAAATAAAAATACATTTCTAAAAGCATATTTAAAAATAAAAGTATATTTCTAAATTATTTATTACTTTCAACTAATTTTTTATTATCTATAAATTAGTTATTTAAGACTTATAATAAGAACCAAAAGAGATAATAAATTTCTTAATTTTTTCTCTCTCCATATTTCAAAAGCTATAACTCATAAACTATAAATCATAAACTGTTAGTTTTAACCTATAGTTTATTATAGCTTTTCATATAAAAATCATATTGCCCAATCACTCAACAAAACAGTATTGATTGGTAAAAAAAAAAACAAAACAAAACAGCATCGAAATTTGCAACCGTGCTTTTCAGCCTTATAAGCCGCTTATGGTGCCTAGAACGCCTAGCCAAACAGGCTGAATTACGTTTCTCTTAAACAAAGATAACATGAGGTCAGTACATAAATCAAGAAAATATTGATCGTCACCGTTATCTTGGGCTTGAGCACATGAAACAAAAACAGAATCCATCTTATGCGTAATAATTCAAGCTTGATTTCTTCTTCGCTTGGACTTGTATTATCCCTTCATTGAAGTCCTCGTGGTTCACCTGCAATTAGACAGAAAACAGTTAGAAAACCATAAAAAAAACAGCCCAATTGTTCTCTCATTCTGCCCTTCTGCTTTATGTGAATTAATCGACATGTTTAACGACATGTACATTTGAGCGTGGATCCGACAAAATACAAAGCAATGTTCATTGGGTCACAAGCGTAGATCCAACATAATATGCTTTGGCTACAATGTTCTCGATAAATATTTATCGTTCACTCGAAACTTAGGAGTTATGGCAAAAGCAGGCATCAATCGAAAAATAACGAAGAACTTGAAAGAGCAATGCGTACACAGTAGTCATAATTACATGATTAATCACGATTATCACCTTTATTGTTGCATATATTACATCAAGGCAAAGAACAAACCTCTGTAGCATCTCGACGAAGAGCCAGCATGCCTGCCTCAACACACACAGCTTTTAGTTGTGCTCCATTAAAATCATCCGTGGATCGAGCTAGTTCCTCGAAGTTGACATCTGGATGAACATTCATCTTACGAGAATGGATCTACAAAATATCAATTAGAAGCCAATCAGTGCAAATTTCGCAAGATAAAAGTGCGTGCATATAAAGTTGCGAGAAACGAAACCTGCAAAATTCGGGCCCTTGCTTCTTCAGTTGGATGAGGGAACTCAATTTTACGATCCAATCGACCTGAACGCATAAGAGCAGGGTCCAGGATATCTGCACGATTTGTTGCAGCTATCACCTACATTTTACGAGATGAATGAGAATGGCGATCCAACTTGGAATCAAAAATGGAAATAAAAATGGGCTTAAGGGGCCAACTTCTAGTAGATTTTACAAATCAGAACTCTATCAAAACACAAGTCAGGACAACAAGAAACAAAGACAAACCTTAATACGTTCATCACTACTAAAACCGTCAAGCTGATTGAGTAATTCTAACATTGTTCTCTGTACCTCCCTATCTCCACTTACTTCACTGCAGTCAGGCACAAAATATCATGTCAAAAGATTGTCAAACTGCATAAATAATTCAACGGCAAATCTACACAGGTATAGGCCTAAAATCCCGCTGTTGGTCCAAAATATAAAAATCGAAATTCCTGCCTCCTTATAGTTATACCTATCAAAACGCTTTGTGCCAATGGCATCAATTTCATCAATGAAAATAATGCATGGAGACTTTTCTTTTGCCAGTTGAAAGGCATCACGGACAAGTTTAGCCCCGTCTCCAATGAACATCTGAAAAATATCAGGATTAGATAAGACCATTTTTAAGTGCAAACCCATTATAGAGACAATTACAAACATTGAAGAAATCCATGCACACAAAAGCTTGATGTACTGTATTTTGTGATGAAGAAATACAGATTTCTATCAAATATGGGTTGGAGGAATAGAAAATATATCCAAGCATTAGTATCAGAAATATGTAAGGGCTATAGATGAAACGATCTGGATCCAACCTCTAAGAGTCAAATATCAACTCGAATCGCAAAAGTCAAAACAGAATAAAGATTGGTATAATACTAAAAGCCTTGCTCGGCTCTACTGAAATCATCAAGATTCGAATTACTAACTTTATCCGAACTTACAACAGTAACCAACGAGTAATAATGGTATTACAAAATATCAGCCTTGCCAAGAAATTTAAAGTAGGGAAGCACAAAGTCAGGGACTGTCATACCTGGACCAGCTGTGGGCCCGCCAGCTTCAGAAAAGTGGCATTTGTTTGTGCTGCACAAGCACGGGCCATTAATGTTTTCCCTGTCCCAGGAGGACCATACAAGAGCACTCCCTTTGGTGGACGAATTCCTAACTTTTGGAAACGCTCTTTGTGGGTCATTGGCAAAACAATGGCTTCCACTAACTCTTGGATCTGTTAAGAACAAAGAACTTCAATAACCTCACCATAACTAAAAAAAATGCATTTTTCATAAACCATTCCAATAATTAACCTCACCTGCTTCTCTAACCCACCAATATCATTGTAGTCCTCCGTTGGCTTCTCATCAACTTCCATAGCCTTTACTCGTGAATCATACTCAGAAGGCAAAGTATCCAAGATTAAATAACTGTCCTTGTTAACACCGACCAGATCACCAGGCTTTAGCTTGTCCGGGTCAACAAGCCCAACAACAGGAAGAAAAATTGTCTGCAGTCAGAAGAAACACCATTTAGTTCAAAGTTGCTGTAACAAGCACTACGGGATTTTTTTAATTAAAAAAATTAGTCCTAAATACATTTGAGGCAGAAAACTATATGAAAATGAAGCAATAAAGAAATTTTATTAGATCCTGGAGTTGATACCCACACACACAACCCTTCCACTGGCCCAAAAAAAAAAAAAAAGAGTCAGCAGAGTCACCTGTCGAGTAGATGTCTTTAGCACCACGCATTTGCCCTTCCTTTGTGAATCAAGATCAATATTGGCACCATCTTCTTCAGCTTCATCTTCTGGGTTCATTTCCAATATCTAAAGCAGAAAAATATCATATTATAATTTAAAAAGAGAGTGCAATATAACAAGAAACCTAGTTCAATCTCCACCATGAAACTGCCCCTGGCATCAGCAAATTATGCTGAGATTGGAAGTAGGGCATTCACCATCCTTCTATACATTAGAGGATAGAGAAACGAAGCAACTCAAGATTGGACTAATAACGATAAATGTTATAATAGAAATCATTACAAAACACCCTCTTGAATAGCTGAAATCATGCTTTACATAACGAATGGTGAAGAACAAGCAAATATATGCTCTAAGACATGCTGGAAAACTTCTAAAAAAACCACTTTAAAGGCGATGTGCTCGTCTCTTCCCCATCGAAGAAGATACGCCTTGTGCAAAATCTTATAGGGATATTTTCATATTCATTTCGCATTCAAAATCTCTCAATTCTGGAATGGAGATGCATTTTTCAGCACTCAAACGTAGGAGGCTATAATATTAATTTTTTTAAGAATTCTTTAGTATACCATTCACAGCTCCATCAATTTTCGTTTCTTAGAAACAGCAGTTCAAAATATATACGACCTGAATGACCAGTATTCGTATTCAAAAAAGCTAGGATAGAAGCACGGTTTAAAGATTTAAAAAAATAATATTAAACAAAATATAAACAAAAGCAGTAAATTACCTCTACAATGTTGCCTACAAGGTACGGCAATTGCTTATTGAGCTTGATCTTCTCCTGATTCTCTTTTATCTTCTCCTTGAAAGATTCCAATTCCAGATTAGTTCTTTGCAACTCTTCCTACAACACCGTAAAACGAGCCAAATTTAGAAAATTACAATAAAAATGGTAAAAACCAAAAGTGACAGCAAAGGTATCCTCTGCTCTCATAAGATAGAGACTCTTAGAAACTAGACAAAGCCTCGAGATATAAGCTTCTCCAAAAGGAATAAATTTTATTCCCCTGAAAACGGGGAGACGAGATCAACGCAATCAACCCTAAGTAAACCCTAACAGACAAGATCGAAGCAGCATGACTGGATAGATAGAGTTCAATGCGCAGGCGAAAACCAAAAGTTAAAAACTAATAGATTGAGAAAGAGAGGTCGAGCCTTGAGGATGCGAATCTCGTTGTCGAGAAGACGAGAAGCTCTGACGATGTCGTCGGTTGTCATGGAAGCCAACTGATCATCTTCAAAGTTGGTATCCTCAACCATGGAGGTCGCCATTAACAAATTTCACTTTTACAGAAACCTTCGTGGTGCAATCAAACTAAGGGATTCAACAGAAGAATGCGAAAAGAAAAGCAAGAATAACGAACAGAGACGAGCCAAGGGTACTTGTTTGGTAGATTTTACCGCTGGATAAATTGTAGAATGCATTGCTATCACTAATATTGGGGAGAAAAAAAAAAAAAAAAGAAACAACAACATCAACAACAATTACCTGTTCGGGAAGAAATCATAAAATTCCCTCCTTCTTTTTGTCCTTTTCGGATATGGGCCGAACCTTTGTTGGGCCTCATTGCAAAATTGGGCCTTCACTTGTTATGATCCTGATATTAAAAATTTGAGTCGGCGTTACTTTTCAGGCCTGTTGTGACGATGAAAAAAGTTTTCAGATGGGTAGAAATGAAACTGAAAATAAGTTTTACTATAATTTTATTTTATGTTAATTGAATGAAAACAACGTAATAATAGGAAAACATGGACTCTTGAAATATGATACTACCAATTTTAATTGACCAGTCTTCAGATTTAAATTTAATTAAATTTATATTCACCTAAAAAGGCATGTAATTTGATGGTTTGCCAAAACAATATGCATTTTGCGTTTGCAGTCATTTTTCAACTCAAATATTTTAGTTTTCATTTACTTAAAGAGAAAAAAAATAACCACACTGACCAAAGCGTCACAACTCACAACTTCTATATTCTTTCTAAAGCATAGTCACATGGAACGAGTGCGGTTATGATGCATCAGGGGTTCACGGATCTACTGAATACAGCAGCATTCTGAGTGAAAATTAAATCACACCAATATAAAATTCAAAGCTTCCAATAGACACCCAGTCGGTGAAAAATGCCAGCAACGACAGCCCAGAATAGAATCTCTGCAAAGATAACATAGAGCAGAATGCCCACTCTCATGGAGTGCCATACTTTGATGAAGACGTGCTTTTGGATCCAATATATCTGCTCATGAACAACAAATCACAACATCGATAAATTTGCAAGTGGTCAGTCATATTTTGATCGAGCATATACACGTCCTGGAGAAGACTGAGTCAAACACGAGTAATACTTTGAAAAGAGCAAGGCAGAAAAGTATCCATAGTTAGGTGAAGAAATTTATCCACGCAGCTGTAGAGCAGATCAAATGTACGTAATTTGGATAAGCCTTCCCAGGAGTGTTGCAGGGGAAGACCTCCTTAGATAAAGCAAGATCCATAGTTTGGCTGTTAATTAAATGACCTATGCAACGTCTGTTCACGAGGGGCACCAGGATCCTTACGCTATGGTTGGTACGGGATTTTTGGAGGGGAGGGGAGGGGAGTTGCTCCCCTCCCCTTGTTTGGCTGATGTAATTTTTTAAGAGGGGAGGGGAGCCCCTACCCTTCCCTCGTTTGGTTAAGATGTTTTTTAAAGAAGGGAGGGATTCTTCTCCCCTCCCCTTCCCTTCTAGTCTCCTCTCCAAAAGTAGGGTTTTTTGGAGGGGAGATGAGAGATAATATTTTAATTCCTTATATACCCTTTTGATTTGTTAACCTCTAATCAGTCGTAAACATTTCTATATAAGAGAGTTTTTTTGGATATCTAACAAGAGGTTATTAAGATAATTGTCTCCAAAATTAGTGAGCATTTGTAAACTTTTTTTTTTTTTCTCTTCTTCTAATTCCAAGAGGTTGTTGGTATTTTCTTTCACCTTCAAGGTCTTTTCTCTGATTGAAATCTATCACGCATGACTTTTTATCTTGATATTCTATAAGTGTGTGACTATGTTTTGTAAATCAAAATTGGTGAATTGTATTATATATATAGTTATATCTTAACAAAATAAAAAAGTGAGAAAATTCATTTAAATTTTATGAGGTTAAAATAGTCAATTTTTTATTAGAACAAAATAAGGTATTATTAAAATTGCTCCCTCCCCTTCCCTCCAATCAATCCAAACAGGAGATTATTAAAATCCCTCCCTTCCCTTCCTCCTCCCTCCTCTCCTCTTTGTAGCTACCCTCCCCTTTCCTCCCCTCCCCTTCCCTTGATTAAAATCCCTCCCCTCCCCTTCCCTCCATCGAGCCAAACACAGCGTTAGGGTTTGGTTGGAGGGGAAGGGAGGAGAGGGGAGAGCAAATGAGCCCCTCCCCTCATTTGGTTAAAAATTTTGGAGGGGAGGGGAACTAAAATATCCCCTCCCCTCCCCTCCCCTCCCCCCTTCCCCCATTTTGGCTCCCCTCCAAATTAGGGGTTTTTGGAGGGGAGCCAAACTTTTAGACTATTATGCCCTCATAGTTTTTTTAATATTTCACTTCTACTCATAAAATATATTATTATTATAATATTTATTTTAAATAAAAAATATATTATCCTAAATAAAAAAATAAAAAATATATATTATTATAATTAAAAATATATTATAAAAAATTATTTAAATAAAAAATTATAATATTATAAAATTAATTTTTTTATAAATATATTATTTATTAAATATTTTTAAAGCTGGAAAAAAAGATAGCCTAAAGAGAATAAAATTTCATTTTTCTTAGAGCATATAAAATTTGTTAATTTGATTATTTTAAATATATTATTATATTAATTAGAATAAAAAATTATTGTACCAATTTTTTAATGCACATATTAATATGATAAAACTGAATTTTTATTAAATTATATGATTTAAATTAAAATGTAAATTAATTTATATAATATATCAATAAAAAATATAAATTAATATGTAAAGGTAAAATGGTAAATTGATTATTACTATCCCTCCCCTCCCCTCCCCTCCTTGAACCAAACAAGGGATCATTAAATATCCTCCTCTCCTCTCCTTTTTAATCAAACCAAACAAGGTAAGGATGAAACCTCCCCTCCTCTCCCCTACCCCTCCCTCCCCTACCCTCCACTCAAACCAAACAGGCCCTAAGGATAGCAACATTTTGTATTGAGATTACAGAGAATAATTTAGGATGTGGATTTCGACACCTTAATATCTCAAGAATACCCAGAACTGTAGACGGGAAGCCTTTTACAATAAGACGAAAGTGAACAGAGAATTAGATAAGATAAATATACCAGCGTATTGTGAGGATCATCATAATACCACCCATTAATAAATGCCGCAAAGATTCCTTCAGCCGCCATAACATAGACAAGCATGGCGCTCATACCAATCCATTTGAAAGGCAAGAAGAAGCATTTCAAACCCCAAATATCGAACTGGCGAGACAGAGTAGCAAATTTCTGTTAACCCTACTCAGCGGGAAACCAATATAACACTAACCACATGGCTCGGCAAAAGCAAGCAAAAAGATGAAATCTATAACGATAGAGAGGCCGGAAAAAGTATCAGTGTTAATGAAGAAAAACATACCACAATATAAAAGGCAGAGAATACTAATGCTGCAGCTCCAGATGTTACACAAACATAACTGAGCGTGTATAACTGTTTATTTAGAGGAATGGCTGCAGTAGAAACAAAAGAAGAAAAGGGATGGGATCAGAATAAACGGGTTAGATGACGGCATAGTCAGTTGCAGCGTGACAGAGTTGACAGTTCACACCATGAGTGAAGTGAAGAATGAGTCCAGAAATAAGGAGAGCTAAGCCCATAAGAAGCCAGTGCTTTAGCCTAGAAGCATGATCCTAAAATGAAGGAAGAAAGAGATAATTCAAGCAGTGATCAATTGTTATGAAGCATTGATTATTATTTGGTTCGGAGGCTTGACCTGCAAGTGTACTAGTACATGTCCAAAATGCAATCCGATAACTGTGGAGAGAACAGCAGATATTGAGCTGCAGTTGCATAGCATTAGAATAAGTAGTCCAACATTGCACAGTATGCTCGTTCACAGTGGCCAAAATTTTAAATAATAAGCAAAATTAAAAAGATTGGAAGCCCCTCAAATTATTTTCTCAGTCGCAAAGGATAAACCACGTTCTCTAGTTTGATTACATTTATGAAAGGCTATAGCATTAGCATAAACAGTTATATCCTGGTCCAAATCTAGACATGATACAGTCATTAAAAATATAAGGACCATATGCAGACCTTAGGATTCCTTCCGGCTCAAAAGAAGCATAACACCAGGAAGGAGCACTTCTTTTGAAAGGCCCCTCATATGGGGAATTCTCATTACAAGCCTGTAGCATGTTAATAAAAGATGGCAAATGTTGCAAAATGATCATAAAATAAGTGTTGCAAAGGAATGCCAGGGAAAAAGTTTCTGGGTGAAAGTGGCTACACACTTCAGACCTCCTCCAAGCTGGACGCTTGTACATGTGATTAATTCCGAGCACTTCTCTGTCAATATATCCCACAGCGTTGCAAGGGGGATCTAGTTTTCCTCTAACGCCACAGACTACCTAAAATTACAGAGAAAACATATTACAAGGGAAGGGAGAGTCGGTAAAAAGGGCAAAATTTGAAGCATTTCAACCATAACGAAGCAGTTTTTCCGAAATACCCAAGAATAAAAATAAACTTTTCATATCATTTCCTTCACACCATAACGAAGACTTACCCTTAAAGTTTTGCCGTAATAAATGCTGTCAGGGTTTTGGACAGTGAATTTCCAGTCTGGGACAAACATTCCATAAAGTAAAGCCATGTACACAATAAGTATGCATGCTGCCAACAACCTGAAATTTTAAAGGTGGATAAAATGTCAAAAGGAGAACAGCATTCCCAATCAATCCTCAACTATAATATGACACTAACCAGTGCCAATAGTATAATTCGAATACTGAAAATTCGGTGGTTGCCTGATCGTCAGTTTGTTCACTCTTCGAATACATTTCCACCAGCGCTACAATCAAATATGCTAGGGCAATTCTCTACACAGGGCAAATCCCCGAGTTTACTCCAGTTGTGTTCATTGTTTTTGGCTAAGATTTTCTGCAGTAAACAAGAAGCAAAAAAGGACTAAAATCACCTGAAGAATGCCACACCACCTTATGCGTCTCATGTCAACTCCATATGATAGATGGTCCGGAGCATGTGAGAAACCACCTTCATTGCACGTGAAGCTCGGTTTTATCATCAAAATATAGCATAATGCGGGCTATCGGGAAATTCATCATCAACATCAATTTTCAATTCATGATGACTTCCACTTGATCGCCTAATGGAAGATAGTGATAATTTACGAAATTTGTGCAAACACTGATTTGATAGTTCATTGTTATCATCCCCTCCTAGACATGGTCGTTTTTTCAGAACTTCAGATATTAATTGCCTTTTCAAGGCTTTAAATCCAACAGAAAATGTTCACGAGTCATTTAAATGCTCGAGAACAAGATATTATTTATTTGCGTTACTTTTCCTCCCTTTTGAGAAGAAAACCTAACCTTGTAAAAGCAGACCCCAGAAGAGGAGTTTGAATGTTCTTATTAGCACCTTTTTCACAGCAAGAAGTCTATTTGGTATTCTCTGAAAAGTTAAAAATAGAAGTATGAAGACTTGAGGGAAATTGAAATTACGTAAATCATTCGGTATTAGGACCTTTTCCTCATTTACAACACAATTGACTAACCTTGAGAGCCAGTGGAATGGCCATCCCCACAATGAACAAAAAGAAGGGCATTACAAAATCAGCAAGGTTGCACCCATTCCATGGCGCATGACCAATCACAGGCCATTGGCCGCCCGCGTCATCTACCAAGATCATTAGCTACATCGCATATTACCATAACACGTTGTGAGGTTTATAAAGAGGAAACTTATGTAAACCATATTCATAAAGTAAAATGACCTTAAAAATGTCATTAGGATTGTTAGTTGGCCTGTCGAATTAAGTACATCTGTACATATGTTCAGGTGATCCCGAGATGGCAGTTTTTCCAGCAAATCATAATTCTTTGAAACTTTGAAAAGAAGATTAAGTCTATTGTTCTAATTAAACAATTGGTTTGACGGTCATACGATGATTTTCACTTTGACAAGATAGTAGATTTTCAGCTCAGCCACTACCCAACGTTCTCGTTTCTATAATTTAAGAATTGTTTAAATAATTATGGAAAGGGTGAGAGATAGAAGAAGCACCGCAACAGTAAGACCACGGAAGATATCGAGCGAGGCGACGCGCTTTGGCTTGGGCGGCTTCTCGTCGGAAACGCCCGGCTCTGAAACGACAAGAGTGTGCCGGAGAGCTGTATCGGCTTTGATTTCCGCCATCACTGGATTATTTCCGGGACAAAAAACGGTGCGGTCACACGAGTGCTTTCGGAGGCTGAGCTCAGCGGATTCGCGTCCGAAGAAAAAATAAGTACAAAAATTCCGGGTGAGTCCAAACAATTTGGATTTATGTGCTCCTATGGGACCACAGTATGATTCCCATATCGATTCATATCTTATTCTATTATGATACGACTTGAGCAAGCCAACCCTCAGGATTCATAATACTGATACGTGTGTCAAGCAAAGGAAGACAACTACGAGACGCCGTCTAACTTTTTCTGACCAGCAGACGCCATCTAACTTGCAAAGCCCAATGGAAAAAGATACTCCTCCAAATATAACGCGAGTTACAAATTTACAATATAAAATCGCGCTCTCCTCGTTCAGAATGAGAATGAAAAGAGGGCACCAGGGCAGGAAGCGGGAAGAAAATTTTGAAGAGGACATCTTTGGTATAATTAGCAGGGAAGTTGTCACCATGTTACTTGGAAACTGGAAAAGAAGACAAAGAAGTGAAAGACTCTGAAACATTTGCAGTCCTTCGAATAAGCAGTAATGGAAGCGGATCACGGAAAGGTATTTTAGTTCCTACCAAAGCGCATTTCCCTATATTGTACCATCCTAGTCTGACTGGAATGATTATCCAACGAGTATTACTGCTTTCCCACTCATTGGTTCATCACTGTAGGCCATAATCACCTTCGAACAATGTTCAAAAATTGAAATCTCAGAGAAGTGAGGTGCTAATTCTACTTTGCTGATATCCCCTAAAATGAAGTCGTAGTGAACATGAGCCGATATTTCAACAAAGGATCCGAAGTGATTAATACGAAGTTTAATATTATGTTTGGCTGCGAGAGCTACGGGATACAATCTATCCAAGACCTTCCCTGAGCGTAATATTTCCCCATATCTTTTATACTCCTCCGATCCTTAATATAGGACTCATTTAACTAATTTGATTAGATTAAAAAAGTTAGGTAAGTTAGTTAATTATAAGAAAAGTGATACATTTTTTCTAAAACACCATAATCATCTTTCTTAATACCCCTCTTTCTCTTCTACTTGATTATAATTGAGAGAATATCTATAGGGGTAATTTAGAGAAAATTGATAAATATGAGAAATGAGTCTTATATTTAGGACCAAAACTAACTCAAGAATTGGGTCCTATATTAAGGACCGGATGAAGTAGTATTTTTCAATGAGAGAGCATTTTTCGTTGAAGCGAAAAAAGAAAAGGCATTTTTGGATTGTTGCGTGCCTTTGTTAGTTATTATTTGAAGTGAGAAACTCCGAAGCCCAATATCAAATTAGTGAAATTACATAATGGTGGTGACGGCGGCGAAAATGCTGATATTAGTTAATCCTGTTTTGTGCTGGGGAGTTGCCGAACAATCCGTTGTCGTCCAGCGGTTAGGATGTCTGGCTTTCACCCAGGAGACCCGGGTTCGATTCCCGGCAACGGAAATTCCGCTTTTTCCTACTAAATCTAAGGGCGTCAGAAATTTTTGCAAGTAGCCTGTCAGCGTTGTCCTGCCCACCCGTCCCATGCGGATGAGCGACCTTCTTACTCTATGGTCTCAGGGTTTTGTCGACTTTCCAAATTCCAGTTTCCACCGAACTTGCTTATGCATTCACAATTTCAGGTGTTTGGATGAAACCAAACTATAGTTTGGAGAATAGCTTTTGAATAATAGATTATGTAAATAATAAATTTTTATGAAAAAGTAATTCTGAAAAGTGAAACTGTTTGGATAGTTATTATCAAAAATACTTTTTATATATACAAATTACTAAAAAGCATAAGTTAATATGATAATTAATATATTTTATGATATATTTTAATTTGAAGGAATAAAATTGTTAACAATATATTTTTTACTAACATAATTAATAATACATAAGATAATGTAATTAATAAATAATTAATATGCATATATATATATTTATAAGATATAAAATTAAATATGTTTATAAAAAATAATTTAGGGACGTTAAAATCATATTATTGTTGAAATCTACTCTGATAGGTACAATTATACTCTCCAATTTAAGCTAGAAGTAGAATGGATTTACTTCTCCTGAAACTATGATTTTGACCCAAACTATGGTTTCAAATTATTAGCTCAAAATTGATACTGTTTAGGTGACATCTCACCCAAACCATGATTTTACCTCCCAAACCATGGTTTTGAGGGCACCCAAACAGGCTGTTCGACTCTTTGAAGAACGGGTTTCTATACTATGACAGGTTATTTTATGCGAAAACAAAAAGTATTTAACAGCATATAAAAGTTATCAGACTCTATAAAACAGATCCTCAACGTGTTATAGATCTATAGTCCTATTAAAATTTAGGAGGAGGTTGACTTTGAAAAAAAATTAGAGAAAACAGAGAAGACAAACCTGGAAAACGGTTCATTTGCGCAAATATAACAAGGTAAATTCCGAGCACGGCTTTTATATCCAGGCGAGTTCAAGATTTCGAGGAAACAAAACACGGGCTTTTTGTTTCCTCAGGCCATAAAGTTACAAGGCCATCAAAGTCGTAGACATTTGATTGAAAATTGTTGGATGCTGAGCACAACAAACTTCTGTGTTTTTTAACACAGGGAGACAAACTTCCTAGGGAATTGACGGATATTGAACGTACATGATTTTATCATGCAGAAGCTTTGAACCCATATTACGAGGAGCTTCATCGTGGATTCCATTATTCAATCACCCTATGGATTTCCTATAACCGCAAACGGGAAAATTCCCAGAACAGCAAAAAATTCTCAATCGGAAATGTTGATTTGCCTCAAATAGATAGAAGCATTATAATCATTTCATAGGTCCAGTAGGTCAAGGTAAGGACCCCCCCCCAAAAAAAAAAAAAACCAAACAATACTCTTCCCCCTCGAAAGAGTATCAGCACATGAAAATTTGATAATTCGGAAGTTCAGATCCCCCGTTCAAGCAGTTCACATCGACAGCAACATCCCCAAGATCATCTGCACCGACATGGCATAACAATCAATTACCTCATCCTTCCAACATCAAACTTCATGCTATCTATCTTAATAAATAAGCAATGAAGAAAATATATGAAAACAAAACCTTCATATATGGTCCGTGCAAAATTTACATAATCAGGTATTAGATCTCTGTATATGATTCCACCAGGCCTCGCATCCAGCACCACAAGAACACCTGACAATTTTATTCAATCAAAATATATCATTAGTAGTGTTAATCCATCTCAGAGCACAAGATCAAATCTTACATAACCTGAGAAACGAGGGGGAAAATCAGTAAGGCAAAGAAAAGGGGAAAAATTCTTAGCCAGACATCCAATATCAACTACCGCTACTTGATTCTGTTGGCGGAGTACTGTAATAAACATCCGCTGCTAGAAAAATTAGTCACTCTGCGTTCGCTTTTGAGTAGAATTAATTAAATACACGCAATAATGAGGGAAATGGGTTAAAAAAGGATATTCACTTTTGCTTAGAAGTTATTTGTGACAGTCATTAAATTGACATCAAGTCAACTTGAAGTTGAACTTGATATTAAATCCAGAACCACATTAAACATCCAAGCACAAAAAAGTAGAGACATAGATAGTTCATGCTTGGACTTCAAAACTTTCAGCCGCAATACCCCCTTAAGTTTCTTCATTTCCATCCTGATAGTTAAGACAATGATTTCTCTGTCTTGAGACTCTGAACATACTTCAAGATTTGCAAGTAACTGTAGGCATGAAGACTCAAGACTATGCATAATGCCGTAAAGAGACAGGATCCAGCCAAAAGCCTTCAGTGTCCCATTTCTCTTTGCCGCCACAAAAGAAACAAAGGTGAATAAAATGAGTTTGACCCACAAAAGTGTATTTATCCTAGGGTATCATGAGCTATTACAATAGTGACTTGTGAATAAAAAACAGAAAGCATAAATCAATTTTGAAGCCTTGTTAACCACCATAGTTCAGGCTTAGGCATATGCTTAAAACAAATTCAGAATTTGTAGAGTTAAGGCAGCTTGGCTGGATGTTACCTGGTGCCACCCAAGGTTTGCTGGAATTGTCAGGCAATGGAGCCAGCCAAAGAATATTTCGCAGGTTCATTGAATCATCATATTTCACTTTGGACCCTGAAAATACATTCCACTCAGAAAACCAAATGCTTTAAGGGTTTGAGCATTAGAAAATTGTAAGACAATCACTTGTAGCACTTCAAAATTTTTACATTTTCATTTTAATCTGTTGAAGCATTCATACTATTCAAAGACATGTGAAGAAGCTTAAAATTTTGTTTTCGCTAAAGTACCTTGCTGACAAAATCCCATATTGTATGGGAAAACTTCATCATATTCTGGGTATTCCTTAGCGTGGAATCTGCCAAATGTGATATTGCAAAATTAAGCTTAAAAATTGAATTACGTTTTTAGATACACAGTGAATAAGCACAGAAGAGAAGTCGCCTGTAAACAGAATAAAAAAGCAGGCGTACTATGATAAATATATCCACTTACAAGATACCGAGCCTTCCAGAATTCACAGCTAGAAATAGGTGACCATGGAATAGATCGAAACGGTTCAGCGTCACATTCAATCCGATAGATGGACCCCGATCAACAATGACATCAAACAGAAACTTTAGGTACCAGTTCAATTCCTGCAATTCAAGATCGTTGTTATGAATATTATTTTGTTCCTTATCTTTTCCGAAAAGGAGTGAGGTTTTGTTACACCAACCTCACTAATAAAGCGTCTGCCATATGGTGTTCTAGTGAGCTCACATCGACTTTCTTTTGATCCTTCAATGTCAGGAACCTTGCACAACACTAAAGCCATTATTCGCTAACCAGAGTTGCACTTTCGAACAACGTCCAGAACGATAAAGGGAATAACATAATAAATTTAAACAAGAAGCCGGAGTTATATGTCATCTAACAGATGATGAAGCTTCTTGGTATGCTTAAATATAAAAATTACTAGTATAAGTATTGTATGCCTGTGTTTGGTATATGTTAATAACAGAGCAAAGCTGTCATCCAAAATCCTTCTCCACCGACATGGCATTCTCCCTACTGTAAGCGTCTCATCCCCACTCCAGAAGGAGAAAAAAGCCCTTGTCAGTTAAATGGAAATCTTGCATTTTTTAAGTGAAACATTTTGCTCAGGATTATAAATGCATCTGTGAGCTGCATAGCATACTCAGTTGTCCAAGACAAATGAGTCCGATGTTATTGTGTCAAAGGGCTTCCAATTGAGAAAAGCATACTCACAGGAATTATGGTTGGATCGAGAAGGCGTTGAATAGCCGCCGGGTCACCACCAGAATCCACGGCGAGACGTGCGAGCTCTAAGACCGGCTCTGGAGGCCACCAAATTAGCTCGTTTTCTTCTCTCCGACTCCGGACAGTGGATTTTGTCAAAGCCAATAACCGTCGAGGAGAACGCTGGCTATGCTCCAATTTGACGCCATTAGGAGAAAAAGGAACAAGGAACTTGAAGCAGGACCTGAGCTCTTGCGCCACGACAGGATTGACGCTTAAGGATTGGGACTTGGAACCCAACATAGAGAGCAAGTCCGAGGGAGTGGCTCTGGGGGTGGACAGTGGAGATGAAGAAGAACGCTTGGAAAAGAATAGAGGCGAAGAAGACGATGCTGTAAGAGAAAATGAGAGGAAAAGTGCAAATCTGAAAGGGAGGGATGAGTTGCACATCACCATCTATACCCTTTCCCTTTTCCCCCTCAAACTAAAAGTGGAATTGAAACGTGCAGCCCTAAATGCTGGTTCAGTCTGCACACCAGTTGCCCTCCTATGAGCATGCGACATCTCAAGCCGGCAGAGCATGCGAAGAATACAGATGGCGGTTCGACTCCTGAGGCCACGTGTGGCGTTGGCTGATTTGTTCAGTGGTCTCTTGCTCTTGATTGTCGCCGCTCGCTTTCCTCTGTTTTTCTTTATTTTGAGCCTCGTTTTGTCTTGTCTGTTCACAAGTTACCTGCCGGCGATAATGAAAGACGGGAGAGTGAGGTAGCGTTCATAGTTCATGCTAAGTGTGACCTTTTCTTTTTCTGTTTTTATTTTTATCGAAATACCATATGATACGGAAAGAAAAGGGAGGATTGACGGCTAGATTTGTATAGAGCCAACTGTGGTTTACAGAGAATGCGAGGCAGAGGAACCGCTTATGGGATTCCCAATTATCTTTGCACTGAGGAGTCGCTTATGGGGTCCCCAGACCGGCCTTCGCCCATCCGAGATATTTGAATTACCATTGCAGGCTCTCGCCCTGGACACAATGGTAGGTTTGGGGCTGGTAGGCTCATGATGTTGTTGATGAATTCATGTGTGGCCAATTCACGTCAGGTCCCAGGCTCAATTCCGTGTGACCCAACCATCTTACAAAGAGCCTGTTCTGAATGTGATTTGATCCTCCAAGAGCTACGTTGAAAGCCTAAAATTTCAATTTGAGGCTTAGATCATGTTTAGGTAGCATTAGAAAGTCAAGTTAAAACCCAAAGCCAATTTTTGGTGCTTTCAGAGTTATGTTGCATTTACCATTACCAGTATCTAATACCACCAAAAAAAAAAAAAAATTCACCTATCCAAATTTGCCTCCTTTCTCCCGTGTCTTTTGTTGTTTGTTTTCAGTCTTTTCTCTTTAGCCGAAGCGTGTATGCAAGCTAGCAAGTGTTTGGCTTCAAATCGCCATCGTCGCAGTGCGTTCTTGCCCTCAATAGCTAAATCAGATTCTTAAGCGTCCGTTTGTGTTTTTAACTCGATCTCCTCTGCTCCCGAGTTAAGCTCTTTTCAAATCTATGCCTATCCTACTCTTCTATCTCCTTTTCACCTATTCTGGTCTTGCTAGCATCTCCCATTTCGCCTATCAACTATCACACTCCTGGAGACTCGTTTATCTTCAAAGAAGCATGTATTTCGAAGGCGAGGAATCAGTAAGAATTTATTAATATGAGATTACGTCACAATCTTAGAAGGAAGCACTTACTTTGAAATATGCCTTAAAATACACGATCAATTATCTTGAAGTTGTAATATAGAGAAGGGCGAACCTATGATTACTTCGATAAAAATTTTGATAAAATGCCTCAATATTTATAAAAAAAAATGCATGTATTAGAAAAACGGGAGGGTGTCCGATAATTTCAGTACATTTTAACACATTTACGCTTACCACAAGTCTTAAGCCACCCGAAGCCCATGATTTACAAGCTGCAAGAAGGGGTGCCTTCTGCTCATGTCCAATCCATTGAAAATCACGGTGACCAGAATTGGCAAGAATACTTACAGAGGAAAGAGAACAATCAATAGAGTTTGATCAATGTTATGATTCCTCATAATATGTTGGTGTTGACTGAACATACTGCTCGTTCTCATCCCCATCATCATCATTATCATCCTCTTCAGATTCTACCCAATTGCTAGGGTGATGCTGAGAAAAGCCTTGACCATTGCCTTGCATCCCATCTGGAAGAAGAGTTTCATTATTTAGATATGGCAAGTGCAGCAATGAAGTAAGCCCATTGACAAGTGGAGTCAGCTCACCTTGACCTTCTTGGACACGATCTTTCTCAGTTGGATGGTAGCTAATTCATCAGTCAAGGTACATTAAATTTGACAATTTGTCAAATGACAATGCATGCTAAAGTTACCAGCAGTCCTTTTAACAGTCTACAACATCTAAGAGAGAATAATGCAGTAAGGAACTGCATTCAATGCAAGCATTTCAATGAATAAACCCAACAGAATAATGCAGTAAGAAATTGCATTCTTTTTTTTGGCCGTCAGTAAGAAATTGCATTCAATGCGAGCATTGCAATGCATAAACTCAACAAAGTCTTCATTCTTAGGGTCTTCTTTGAGGTCCCTTTAAACTGCCCCTAATATTGAGTGAGACAATAAACGGTGATGCTTCAGATATTAATGGATAGAAACAGAGGCAACACTAGCATTGAGGATACGAATTGTTCTCAACAAAATTATTTCTTGCGGCTGATGCTACTTCTGAAATCTGCATTGTAACAATCCTTTGAATCTCCCTCTGTTCATTATCATTCAAAAATTTTTCTCTTTGTGCCTGTCTTTCCTCCATACCACTAGTATTTTTAGTTGCACTTCCTGCCCCAAAGAACCCAAAGCAAATGAGAGTTGGGATTCTATTCCATGTCATTCAAATCATGATATTTAACTTGCCTGATAGGTCAGACCATATACGGGTGTGATCAGATGGAAGCTCAGATACATTTGTTTTACAATTTTCTTGCCGCACATGAGATCCACCCTTTTCAGTTTGAGCATGGATTCTGGTAGATGCCTGTGGAACTTCTGAGGCATCTTCATGTAGCTGAGATACCAACATGGTTGCCAAGACAAGTGTGACGTCAAAATTTGAATCAGGCCCATCTTCCAAACCAAATTTAGGTGCCATTAAAACAGGCCTGCAACCCATAAGCATTATTATCAGTATAGAATATAAAAACTTTGATAAGCCATACTATTCATAGGCTGTATAAGTGTAGCTCATTTCTAGACTCTATGCAATGCATGAGTCCCGCATCTAATTAAAGAATAGGGTAACATCAGGTTGTCAAATACTAGTATCTTGGCAGATACTAGCATAAAACACGAGAAGCAAGATAATAGGTTTATAATTTACATCAACAATGTCTATCCCACTAGGACATCAAAGCTATGTTTGGAAGAATAGAAGAGAGAATGAAATGAAAAGGAAAGTGATGGCAAGGAGAGGAAATTCCATCCTACTGCTTGAAGGATTAACGAGATAAAGAAGTGAAGGTAAGTTTGAAGTTCCAGAACAACCCTTATAAAATTTTTCTAATCAATTGTGTTTATGATTAGATAGTAATCTACGAGTTTTTAAGAAAAAAGATAAGATCATTTCTTTCTTATGCCCCACTCTGTTCTAAATAAAATGGAAGGATTTGGGGGCGAGAAGGAAGTAAGACAGTTCTTCTCCATAAGCTTAAAAATTCCATCAAGGGAAACTATTCCACTTGCATCCCATCCTCTTTCATCTCCATCATTAACTAGCATCATAAAACACTACAAGAAATGTCTGCACAAATTTTACCCCTCTTTATGAATTGGGAAGATAATCCTAGCAGCAAACCACATTTGGAGTTTGTTGGAGTCGTGAAACGTGTTGTCATCCACACTCATCATAAACTCTAGACCGTTTATATAAAAGAAGTTCAACTCTTTTTTTTTTGGGGGGGGGGGGGGTAAGGGAAGCAAATAAAGACGATAACGGTTGGTTCAATTTCAGAATGCATCTTACTCTCCAGCTTTCTCAAAATGTAAATGGATGTCAACTTCACAGCCTTCACAGAATGAAAGAAAAGCCTGCAGTATGACAAAAGAAGATCATGCCCATAAAAGCAATTTACATTTTTCATATACAGTAGGAAGGGAAGAGAGAAAGGTTACCCAAAAACAAAAAGCGGGAAAAAAAGAAGAAGAAGAAGAAGAAGGCATTAATAGTAAAAATCAGCATGTCAAGTGACAACGAGCCTTATCCAACAGTAAGTAGACTTATTTATACATGACCTGTCAGCCCAATAAGATAGCTTCACATGCTTTACCTTCAGTTCTTTTACACTGAAAGTCACATCAACAGGGTCTCCATTATGAATATACTGTAAAAATTCCTCTTTAGGATCAATCCACAACTGGGTGTGTAGCAATGAGTCATTATCTGTCAAAAGGACCTAATGAATAAATAATAATATGTTTCATAAAGCCATCCACAGAACGTATTTACCTTTGGTTGGGTCCAAATAACTTCGAAGTTCAACAGCCTTTCCACCAATTTCACTTGCAGCATCAGAAGGTAACGAGGATGGTTCTGTTGCGATGATGGTAATCTCTTGGAGAGATGACTGAAAATTAGCTAGTAATCTGTTGAGAATTTGAGGCCTCACAACAAAGTTACTTGGGAATTTTTGCCTATCAAGGGATAAGTGCTGTATGTCAGATTCGGTATTGCATGTAATCCAATAGGTTTTCCTCATACCTGCAGTCAATAAAAAGGAGAACTTTCAAGCCCCTGCTCTACATGGAACATCGATAGACACTCGAATCAAAACGCCCACTATATCACCTAAGCCTTCAGTTGATTTTGAGTTGAATTGGCTAATATACAGATTGAAAACAATCATATTGCTGAAGTGCTTCAAAGCTTCCCAATAGGAAGTACGTTTTGTCATAACTCAGAAAATAACCCTAAGCTTGTGGCAATTGGCAGGGGGGGGGTGTTTAAACAAAAATGGACACGGTTGACGTGCTAGATAAGGCTGAGCCTACTTTAACGTCACAGTTTTTCTACTTAAAGGAAATCCTGTAATCAGTGTCAAGAAGGAGTTTACTTTCAACAGTGATAATCTAGTTAGGAGTGCAGATTAGATAACTTCAAATCCAAAAGCGAACCAGCTGCATTCCAAAACTTGTTATAGGGAGAGTTGCTGTTAGATGCCATAAATTTATTCATGGTAGTAGTCAGACTAAATGACAAAAGAAAGCATGCATACAGGCAGTGAATCTGGATTTTACCATTGCAGCATTCCAGTATCCACTGCACTTTAGAAGCGTCAGGACCAGGCAGTCTCACTGTTAAACGATCAATATTTGTTATAGGGGTCCTGAAAACTGAACAAATAGCCTGGCCAACGTATGTCAATGATAAAAATTCCGAGATAAGCTGAAACTAAGTGACGAAATACCATCTCTCTCCCACCTTCAAAAGTACACTAAATTGCGCCAGGTTTCCCGATACTGTGTAGACATCAAAGAAGCCTGGTTTGAAGGTAATGGATTGATATGCTGATCGCGATGAATTGAGAGCGTGGAAAACAAGCTGTAAGCAGGGAATAGAAAGGGGGAGAAAGAAAGAGAAACAGTCAAATAGGCAATTATAGCCGGCAATCACCACGTCACTTGCCTGGCCTGAAATACTAATTGTGCTTATTCTGAATGCCTGAGTCGTTTATATAAGACTCGGACTTAAAAGGAAGAGGTAGATGGTTTTATTAACGCGCAACAATGAGGTCTACAAATGAGATTTTCTGCTGGGGAAAAAAAAAAAAAACTAGTGGGCCAACCGAAGAGTGGTAGAGTAACCCAAAAACTCATCCTGGATTGTAATCAAATAAAACTCACGAATAAATGGGATGGTCAGCATTGGTCTGAGCCTATGCGAGCGCGAGTGATGATGAGAAGTAGAGATGAGTTACTGGGAGAAAGAAAAAGAGATAGGGAAAGCGAGAGAAATTGAAGTACCTGAGAGGAGGAGGCTTGAATAGAAAGCTCATTTCCGATGCGGGCGAGACAAGTGACGCAGCGAGCAAAGGTTTTCAGGGCGTTGTCACTCAACGCGAACTCCATTAACCGACCTCTGGGAGTCGCGGGAAGGATGATCCAAATTAGGGCTGGCTCCTTGGCGGGAACGGTTAAATTACGGTAACGTCCTGGACCCGGATCCAGGCATCCAGCACCGTCTGCTGTTCGACTTGGCGAGTGAATTTATAACTAAGTAGAAAAGAATAATTTGAACAATTTGTTTTTAAGCAAAAATCTTAATTTAATCACGGGCTGTGTTTTTTTTTTTGGCCAACAATCATGAGCTGCTAATCAATGGTCACTGTCTGAGCAATAATATGCCGTCAGAAACGTTTAATACTCAGTTTTTGGGATGTCTCTTCGACTCCCCGTGTTCTTTTTAATAATTTATACATAAAAATAATTTTAACTCTAATCATTTAGTAAATATTTTCAATCTTGTCTCTAAATTTATTTTTTTTTTAAAATCCAGTCCTCATTGCGTTAACAGAATTTTTTTTTTTTTGCTGAAGTACGTTAATAGAATTTATTATGCCCGTAATCATATCTATAAATTTTTTTTAATTTATTTTCCCCTGCTTTAATCCGAATGCACCCTTTTTTCCAACCATTCGAATGACGCCCTCCATTTGGGGGAGAGAAATACCTGCATTTATTATCCCTACCATTAGATTAACATCTAATGAATAAGATTTAATACACTATAATAGTATTATTATACTATTAAATAATAAAAATATCATGAAAAAAATAAAAGAATTATAAAATATTTTTAAAAAAAATCTACAGTTATGCACATTAATTTCTAACTACTTCAATATATATATATTTGTTGTTTGATCAATGTTATAATAATACTATTATAGAGCGTTAAATCTCAACCATTGAATGTTGATCTAACGGTATAGATAATAAATAGAAAGGAAGCCAAACCTCTCCCTTGAATTTGATGCTGCCTGTTGATTTAATTATATTTTAGTGCCCATATATTTCAAAATCCTAATTTTATTGTTAGATCCGGTTTTTTTTTTTTTTTGGTGAAATAGATCCGGTATCCTTTAGTAGCTTAGCTAGTATGGATGCACATGCGGATAAGTTCTTAAAATTATACCATGACACCCACTTACAAAGAGTGTATTTGAAAAAATGTTTTAAAACACTTGTAAGTACATCTCATGTAAGTTTAGATATAATTCTTCTTATATATTTACTTCATATTTTATAAATAACGATTAAAATATTACTTATAAACCATTCTAAAGAAACCAAAATTATTGTGTGATCTGTATTTTATTGTAAAAAGCAATACCAAGCCCTCAAACAATTACAATATTATCGACGCGCACACATGTATTAATAAATTTTTTTATAAACAAGTATGATGAATAATGAAGATGCTTGGATGTATAGACCATGACGATGCTAAGATATCTTTTCAAATAACGGTATTAATATAATCATGTCACTAACTATAAATTATTCAATAAAAATATAGAAGTATTAACATAATGACGCCAGTTATAACAGTGAGTCGCCGAAGAGATAAAATAAATTGAAATCTTTTATTTAAAGTGAGATAAATTTCACCGGAGGCCGTCGGAGGGAGTATAACCAGTATCTTATTATGGTTAAAGAAAAAAAATCTGATGGGAGAAGGTCGGGGTGGGGAAGCCTTGGATGGGAAGAATCAGGTTCCCACAAGTGCAAGGCGTAAATTGTGCGTTTCTCTCAAATGAGAATATGCTTGTTTGGATATGCATGCTTGCTGATTGAACCAGACACCACTTGAAAACTTTCCCGGATTCTTTTATAGAGCTGATACGGTCCACTTTTTTTCCTCTTTTTTTTCTTCACAATGCTCGCTAGCTTCCTCACTGATCCACCGCTTTCCAAATCCAATCACTTGCATGCATTCACCACTTGGTCTGAATTTTGCCACTACCATGCACTGTTTGGAGACGCATATATAATTGACCAGACTCGAGGAATGTCCACACCCCACACTTTGAAGAGGCCGTCTCGTGAATTATATATTAATTAAAGACCCCTCTCACCATTTGGTAGCACTTGATCCGCCCCCGTGCTTCAAAATCCACTTCCACCTCTCAACTTGCCTCTTTATGCACTGAGGGCCCACTTTTATTGTTCCATCTTTCAACAACTTTAGCTATCTTGACACGTGTCCCTCCACTCTTCTTTTACAATGCTTCCCTTGCTTTTTATCTTTTTATCATGCTTGGCCCGACCAGCATCTAGACACCCGCAAAAATCAAAGTGATTCATGGAATATATATGTATGTATGTATATGAAACGGAGCATCATCTGATTGAGGTCTCTGTTTTAGATATAACCAGCACAATACGAAGCACTCCCGGCCTAAAAACAAAGTATGATACAAAGCACATATGCGTACCACACATTCACGATCCCTTTTAGTCTCCAAGTCAGAAAAATTATGTAAACTTTAGGTAAACACCCTCACACACAAGGGGCAGGTTAAGCACCGGAGAAAGAGTCGCATACACTGTAGGATCATTAAGATAAAAATTCTACCTACAGAAAAAAAAAAGGACCCTCCTTTTTAATTAAACTACACTAAATCCGTATTGTGTTCTTCTACATCTACTTGTTACTACAAAATCACCCCTCACGCTTGGCGATCGTACTCACATGACTGCGCATCCGTTCGGATTGTCGTCGCTAAGAACTCAAAAGAATCCGACGGCCGCAATGTATACGGTTCGGAATCGTACGGCGAAGGCTCCATTCCCGTCTCGTCGCTTGGATGTACGTGGGCGCACGAATACGATCCTTTGGGGTTATAATTCGCTGTGCTGTAGCTGTTGCCGGCATATGTCGTGTGACAGTTCCCCGTATACGCTGGTGGTGCATGGTAATGATGTGGTGGGTAATGATGGCCAATGTCATGACCTGGAAGATTCTGATTGCCTGTGCTTGGAATTGGGACCGCTTCCAGTACTTGAACCTGTCCCTGATTCGCCGGTGCATCGCCAGAACGTTCACCGCCCCCGGTTCCACTGTTATTCCCCTTCTTCTTCTTTTTCTTCTTCTTTTTCTTTCCACCGTCACTTCTCTCGTTCCCTGCTTCATTTTCGTTGCCACCCGGCAGTGGGGGCTGGTTACCGCCCGATACAGTCACAACCTGCTTCACCTCTGTTATTGGTTCTTGAAACTGTACACCGCCTTCTCTTTCATCATCGTCTTGGTTGCTGTCTTCTCTGCTCTCGGGGTTGTTCTGTTTCTCTTGGTTCTCAGATTTCCCTTGCTTTTTCTTTTTTGAAGCGGACTTTTCAGGCCACAACTCTGCATGCTTCCCTGATTTTGTTAGCTTCTTTATCAGCGTCTTGCCGTCTACGTTGCCCTTTACCGTGACTTTCTGTTTCCTCAAATCGATGTTTATGTCGTAAACACCTGAACCTCAGGGCAGTCATGAGGAGAAACTTGACATATCATGTAAAACGAGAATTGTCCACCAGAACCCCCCCCCAAAAAAAAAAAAAACTATCATAAACAAAAGTTATGTAAAAGCTGGATTGGAGAAGCTTAGAAGAGTAAGTTGCATAGGAATTTAATGTTTGGAAGAAATTAAATGAGAAGCACCACGATGGACCTGAGGGAAAAAAAGATGGAAAAAAGAGACTTTAAAGATTAGTAGTAATACCATCTATACTCTGCAGTATTTTCTTAACTTTCCTTTTGCAGCCTTCGCAGTGAATGGAGACCTTCAACACGTATGTCTGTGTACATGCAGAAGGAAAATGTTCAGAGCCTGATACACTCGACAATTGATTAAAAAGATGAATGAACCATAATGTTAACTGAACAGTGCCTTGCCTTGCATTTGAGCTCTATCTGTTCATCCACTTCTTTCACCTCCACTACTTTTGTCTCTGTCGCAGCCATTCGAACTTCTGATATATAAACTAGACTTCCGCCTGGGGGAAGGGTTGTCTGAAATTGATGGGATGGGAATGCTTAAAAAAGCAAGCAAACAAGGCCTTAAGATATTGGCCTGAAACAAAAAACACAAAAGGAAGGTGGTTATGAAAAGAAGGGCCTTGGTAAGGTGGCAGTGGGAGGAAAACAGAGTAGACCAGAGAGTTCGGTCTCAAAATAGCGGGATGTGGACAAGTTTGATGACATTAAATTTTATTGCAAGTTTTTGTGTTGTGGACACCTGTCACCATCAATTTAGCATTTGATGCCTCATCACACTTTTTCCTTCTTCTGCTGGCCAGTGTCTGATTCCCCTTGATTGATTTTTTTTGTATAACGTTCCTCCATTTGTCACAGAAAACAGTGTTAATTAAATAAGGAGTCTAGTAATTTCGTGTTAGCTTCGTATAATACTAGAATCTCAAATACCAATAGTAATTTTGATGTTTTTCGCAGTCCAATAGCAATTACATCGTATTCTTATGAGCGTCAAATAGAAGCGCGCAAGGTTCTCTTGCCTATTACCAAAGCAACTCGTACCTATGTTGCTTTGATCAACTGATTACCCATTGTGACTCTTACGATTTCATCTTCAGAGCCAGGAAGACTAGTTCCAATGGCCTTTGTATAACTGAAACCAACTTCTTTTAATATTTTGTGCCTTCTGTGGCTACACATTTTCAATCTCGAGTATGGAAGTTTTCTACGGGGCAATAGCTACTTGATTCTTTTTGATCGTATGAAAGCTTACAACAGCATCACTTCACGTTCCCTGGAAGTGAATGCAAATACTTGACAAACCTATGTTTAAAATACAGCCTTTGATCTACTACCTGTAATAAACATGCATCAACAATCCTCACGCGAAAGAGAAGGACAAAAATTACACTGATTCTATATAACATATAATACAATTGATAAAATTTCGAACTAGTAGAAAAGAATCTAAAAGTTCTCCTTGTGAAAATCAAACTTGGTTGAGGTTTTCCTGGAAAAGTCCTGAGAAAGCCTTCTTAGATCCCCAACTAATCCATGCGCCCCACAGTAAAAAACACCTGAAAGTACACATGAGAAAATTGGAAATAAGTCGAGGAATAACCAGCATTAGACGCAAAAAGAAGCAATTAGTTGCAGAATATGGATTTCAGAAATCAAAGGGTAGAATCAATACTCACCGACTGTTTGGTCAGGGTGCTTGAGGGCCACATGCTTAAAGACATTACGCCAATTAGGTCTAGCAAAATGGGTTTTGACCCTTGTTCCTGAAACTATGTCAACGCCATTTTTAGCATGGTGGAGAGATTGAAGCATTGTGATCAGTGCCGATCGAGCATCTCCTTCTTCATAGACGCTCGTGCAATAGTTATGAAGCTCGATCACACCATCATTGTCGTTCTCTGTAATCTCGTTCATCACGCCCTTAAACCACTCGAAGGAACCTTGCTCACGAGTGACCCAATAGAAATAGGCCCTCTTGGTGACGAAAGGTTTCCTCTTGTGGCTCCTAAACCCATTCTCTACCGTTCCTTCTTCCGTGTCACTCTGCTGCTTAATGTTGTTTAGCACGTCTTTGAGTATGCTGATCAAAGGGGTCGCACCAATTCCAAGGCCCACAAGAAGGAGGACTTCATAGTTTTTTGTAGTCTTGTGCCGGAGCTCCGTAAGGGCCATCAATCAAGAGCCTCGGCATCCTGCAATTGACAAGTGAGTTTCGACGGAGTCAGCGAGAAGTCATTTTTGACAAGCATATAGCTTTCTAGCTAGTTATATCTTTGAAACGACATTACAGATGGCTGACCTGGGTTTGTTGTTTCCTTGTAACATGTCAGCACGTAGGAGACCACTTTGGCCATCATTTGCTGGCTGGCATGCCTGCATCAATCACGTGGAGAACGGGAATTTAGTTATCAAAGATATTTGAGGAAATATATGTCCAGTTGACCAGTTCAACTAACACCAACTTCCCTTTTTCCAAAAACAGTTGTGTGCATTAAGGTTTACCTTGGCGAAAACAGCTCTGAGCTGCGATGTCCAGTCACCCAAAGTCCGAATGTGAATGCTAACGTAGTCATCTCCTGGAGCTGATGTAATAGAAAAGGGATGCCTGCAAATGCCACGTAAATGAAACTTAGCCAGTATCCTCGTATTACCCCGATTTTAGACTTAAATAAATATATCGTATATGATTAACATACCATTGAAATGGGGAGACATCTGAGCAGTTGACGTAAATGTATTGGCCACTGGTGTACTTAAACCCTTGTGGTTTAGACATGTGCAACGCCAATACATTCCCCGGGTAAACTGCAACCTGAGTTTTCAGAGAAGAATTAAGTCATTAAAAACGCCACCAGAAAACCGAAATCAAAACATAGGGATTTTTTTAACTAAATTAAATGTACCTTCAAAATTCTCACAGTTTTGTAGCCCGACCTAAAAGCACGAATCAGTCGTTCGCATGCGTACAGTAACATTGGAACGGCGAGATACATCCATGTCTGCGCCGAGAAATTTTGCATCAGCAAAACCAGCAAAGGATTGGAAGAAGATTTCAAGCAAAACACAAAGGGAAGGTTGTCGACCCTTACCGTTCTCTTGTACCACTTCTTGGAGAGGTAAAGGAAGTATCCATGAATGATGAAAAGCACGTAGACGATGACGAAGAGATGGTGGGAGTACCAAAAAGCATTGAAGCCGGTGAGCTTTTTGATAGTTGTGGGGAGGTTTAGCCTATTCCGGCGAAACCAAGGTTGGGCCAAAATGTAGGCTATGGCCATAAGTACGAGCATTACCAACCCGGTCCAACCCTCAGTCCCTTTAACGAACCACCAGTAATTGTTGGGCCTCTTATCCCCAAAAAATTGCTTCATGGGCTCATACTCGGAGTCCGTGGCATGCAATAACCTCGGAAAGTCGCAGGTGAGATGCGGTATCACGTGCAGCCCGACCCCAATTGCAACGCCGAAGGCTATCACCTTCATAAACGGATAGACGCCCACGGTATTATTGAAAATGAGCAGTGTAATTAAATAATTATTATGTACCATCAGATGAAGTAGCATTGTGGGAAGTACCTTGTGAAAATTAATGTTGTCGTCAAAGGGAATGATGGCGCCTAGCTTGGGCCTGCTTCGAAGCCAAGTAATGGTGTTTCTGCAAACAGGTAACAGGATGAGGGCCATGTTGAACTTGAGAGTCTCGGCGCCACCTTTGGCGGTTGAAACACAGTAGCCCATGACGTGGAACACAGCCCGGTGCTTGTACTGTACGAATTTCCAGGCAAAAAGGGCGGCGCATATGGAAACCCACAACGCTATCACCCAAATACGTTTCCAATTGTCCTCCACGAAGTACCTCAGCCGTCGAAGCAACCTCTTGATGGGGTTGCTCTCTTTCGTCGGCACTAGCTTCTGGCTCAGCATCTGGCTCATTACTCTACTTCCCGACGTTAAGTGCGCCGACTTTGCTGGCGCTTGCAGGAGCAGCATTTCCAAGTTGTACACCTGCAACGCATCAACTGTGAAATTCTGTTGGGCCTCTACTTCAGCCAGCCCAATAATAGTAATAATCCCAGTAAAACATGGATACCTCGATGTATCCCAGATTGTTGGGGTCCAGTTCCTCCATAATCAGTGCAGCGTATTCTTCCACGCGATCTTGTATTTTTGACAGCTTATTCGCGGAAGCGCTTAAGCCGATAATCTGCACCGTGTTTGTTCAATAATGTTACTCGCTGAGGATCCAGGAAAATCAGCAGTTGAACTTATATGACTTGCATTTTTTTTTTTTGGTTCTCTTTTCGTGATAAATCTCACCTCTTTCACTTCTTCCTCCGTTATTCGTCCGTCCGCATTCTTGTCCACCCTGGCATATTGTCGAATAACTGTATTAAGTTAGTGAAATAACGAATGAAATTGCATGTGTCCCGAATTTGACATCTGGCAGTTATCCTTTTTACCTAATTCCTTTTGGCCCTTTTTTTTTTTACCTAATTATTTTGACTTACAGATTCCGCCGTATAGTTCCTTTTTCAAAAGTTGTCGCTGTCTAGCTACATAAATTTCACCCCTCCACTCAACCCATACTCGATTCGTCAATCGTCATTCTGTTTCATATTTATTGGCCTGTTTGTTACATATTCAAAGCCTTCGCCCTCATTACAAGACCAGCTCGAGGGCTTACCAGTCAATTTACCTTGCACTTTTTCTTTAGGTAATGGTATATAAAATTTAGTCAACAACTGCACTCTTTGACCCTCTGACGTATGGCTTTACATGCCATGTCATTACATTGTCCTACGCGGAGTAGTTTAGCCATCCTGCCCTTGCGAAGGCAAAATAAAACCTTAAAAAGAGTTCACGGCCGAAGAAACTCTTTTGAGCAGTGTTTCTGTACAGAAAAATAGCAAGAGTAATCTAATTTTGTTTTTATATTTTTTTCTTTTGTCTATATAGTTATAGTAGTACACTAATTTTGACTACTGTTCTTTTCGCCTAACGACGATCCAGAGTCCTGACAAAAAAATCTCTCACCCTTCCCCAGTTTAAGCAATAATAATATTGTTAATAATATCCTGCTTCGTTATATTCACTAAGTGCTCGAAGGAAGAATGCGGTCAAAAATAAAAAGCTTACATGTCGAAAAAGGTCTGGAGCCTTGAATCAAAGCTCTGGTTCGTGATTTGTTCCCAAAATTCTCGTAACTCATCCTTGGTTATGGAAGCAGAGGTAATGCCCCTGCGACGAGCTAATGCATCGAATAATTCACCAGCGAACTCACTGGACTCCATTCCTGATCATAAGCAAGTTAATTTCCAGCTAGTAAGAAAAGTAGGCATCATACTGGAGCTGCTTAAATGACTGAAGGTGAGCGAGAAACAGGAGCATCCGATCTGTTTATCCATACCTATGCAGTGGCTAAAGCGGGTTTTGGGAAGTTTTCCATCAACAGCTAACTCGTCAAAGCGCTGCTCCACCGGCGACCAGTCGTCGGATCCGATGCTCTTTGAAATGAACTTGAGTCCTTGTAAGGCACGAGCAGCTCCAGACTTGGTCCGGTCCATCTTGTCGAACCTGTTGTTGGAAGAGGTCATGCGTCTGAGCTCCTGCGAGACCTGTCTCAATTTGAAGGACAGCTGAGAGCCCAGAGAGGAAGGCCTCTTCTCGAGACGGCTGGCCAGGATGGCCGTCTCGGGATCCCCGCCACGTATGTTTTGGACGGAAACAGAGTCATCGCGCACGTCCAGCGTTATTTCCACGTACTCTTGTTCATCCTTCTTTGATCTCTTATTCTTCCTCTTGGTGGACACTAATGGACCACTAAGAGGCCCACTGAAGCCTCCCGGAGTGCTTCGGCCTCCCGTGCTCGTCTCCGTCTCCGACCAAGATTCCTGCTGGCTGTCCTGAATCTCCATTGCTCTCGGTGCTGATGATGATCCAGATTCTGTGACTTTCTACGCAGTATATGATCCAGTGTTCAATGTGGAAGGGAAACTAGGGAGAGGTTAGAGTGGATGATCAGGGGGTGTGGGGCTCAGAAATTGGAGGGAAAAGGGAGGAGAGTCGAGGAATATTTATAGAGAGAGTGGGAAAAAGTAAGCTGAGAAGGGAGTAAAAAAGGATATGGAGGAAGGGGACAAGTCAGAAAAAAGGGGAGAGTAATCCAGGGGCGGGTATGTGGTTTTGACGAGGCGAAATGGTTATGTGATTTGTTAATGCCTGTTTGTTGTTGACGGAGGGAGTTGTTGGGGTGCCGCTTCTTTCTTTCCTTCAAATTAATCCCACTAAAGAACATGCTCTGAATTTTCATTCACGTTTCCTCTCTTTAAAAATCTCTCTCTCTCTCTCTCTGTTTTTTTTTTTTGGTATTTTACTAAGCAAAAACCAGAAATTGCAATTACCGTATTTTTAATTAAAGGTTGAATTTTGCGAATTTTATTTTAACAGAATAATCCGGCTTCTAAATTATCTATGATGGTAGTTTCTAAATTTATTCTCAGGGCAGCTCGTGCAGAAGAGTAGAAGACCAAGAAAAATATTAATTACTGATATGTCTTGTAAAAATTTTTGTGTCAAATAAATAGGGTAATTAGCTAACTTACAGGTCATGGGAGAGGACTTGTGTGATTTTTTCTTTTTTTACCATGCCATGATTTCTAAGTCTTCCTCTGACATTTGTAAATCAAAACAGTAATTTTATAACTTATTCTCTGCCTTTTCAATTAAGTTTCCGCGAAAGGCCTGCTAGTAATAACTTAATTTTAGGGGATTTGCCAATAATTAAATTCTTTGCCTGAAATTCAGTTTCCCTTATTCCTTATTCTCAAGTCAGATGTAATAATATTTTCCCATATTTTAAAAATAACTGACAGATCATCTCATCCCAAAAATATGTACCTGCTTCTCAAAATTACAGCGCATTTTAAGCAAGGAGAAAAAAACCGGACTGGACCGGCCGGTTCAACCGGAAAACCGGTGAACCGGTCCCCAGTCCAGTCTGGTTTGGAGAAAAAACCGGATCTGTTGTGAACCGGTGGGGAACCGGTCGAACCGGTAAAAACCGGTTGGGCGGTTCACCCGGTTTAAATTTTTTTGGTTGCCCAGCATACAAAACGGCGTTGTTTGGGTTCAAAAACGCAAAAAAAAAAACTTTTTCTTCCTCCCTCGTTCAACCCGGTCTTGAGCCCCTCGGTCCTCCTCCCCCATTTCTGAAAATCAAAATCCTCTCCCCCCCCCAAATCGCCGAGATCTCTTCCCCTTTCTCCTTGTCCCAGCCTCTTGCCTTAAACCCCAGCAATCCATAACACCGCCTTGTTGTGCCACCGTTCTGTTCACTCATCACTGACCATGGCACTCCCTCCTCCTTGGCTTCGTTCGCTGCTCACATTGCTTCGCCTTCGCCGTTCGCCTTCGCAGCTCACGTCGCAAGTCCCGAGTCTCCATAGTCCATCCTCTACTCACTAACATCCTGCTTCACCTTCACCGTTCAGGACGTCCTGCTTCACCTTCGGTTTAGGCATTGAATTGTAGCCTTGTGGGTAAGCTCAACACCTTTACTTGTTAGCTGGGTTGTTTTTTTAAGGTTGAAGAGCTGCTGCTCTCTGGACTGTTGTGAGATTTGAGAAGGGAGGAGAGTGTTATTGTTGAAAAAATCAAATAGATCAAGATTGTTGTTGTTGAAATAAATCAAGAGTTGTCGCTAAAATAAGTCAAATAATATAGCTGTTGTTGCATTACACAATTCTCGAGTTCATGTTCTCGAGTTCATGTGCAGGATGATGATCAGGACTAGTCGGCCACAACCCTTTTCTATAAATTTTAATTTTAAATGCCATAATAATATGGTTGGTTTGATATAACTTGGGTTTTCATCTTTGAAGTTTCTGATAGTGTTTTTGGTTCATTTAGTTTCATAAGATTTGGATTGAGTTAACATGACACAGTAAACGAAACTTTTGATTTTGATCATTTTTCTTGACTTGATCTTTTAGATTAATTTTGTACAGAGGAGAAGGTACCATACTGCATCATAATTTTGATTATGTTGTTCCACCTTAATGTTGTGAATTAAATTTTATTATTTTAATATAACCGGTCCAACCCCGGTTCAACCACGGTCCAACCAGTGACCCTTGACCCACTATCTCGACCGGTTTAGTTCCCGGTCCGGTTTTTTGTTCCTTGATTTTAAGTTTAAACTGGTAGAAATAAATTTTTTTAAACACCGAAACAGTTATATTGTGCAAGTTGAACGCCAGAGTTCTTTTCCCAACAGAATGCCACTTTTTTTTTGGCCAAAAACAGAAGGGAAAATTGCAATGAAGTCCCAAGCAAAAAAAACAATTAAAAAATAAGTCTCAGATATTATCATTTTCACGGTAGAACTTGTCATTATAGACTGTTCAGATTGTTATTGAGACTTTTTAGTAATTATTTTTTTTATGAGATTTGATTGTAATAATGCCACAGTTAAATGACAGGTTCTTATGCCAATATAAGAATTTTTTTTTTTTGACCAGCGCCAATATAAGAATCAAATCCTTGATTCGTGGCCCAGTTGCATTAATTTATTGCCCTGAGGTTGAAATATGCATCGTAGATATCGATTTTTCATGATCATCCATCATTCCACCAATCAGGCAAAAGAAAATCTATCATTTAATCGAATTTTATTTTTATTTTTCTATCCGGCCACCACGACTAATAAAAGAGGGAGGCACAAACGAGACTTTTGGCATGTTCTGGGTAGAGAAAGCAGAAGCAGCAATGCACACGCGGATATCATTTCCGTTGTTTTTTCCCCCCTAAATCAGAGGAGTGGCTATTAATAGCTTAAAAGTTAAAAGTTAAAATAAGATCCATTTTTCATTATATGCAAAATTTTGTGTAACTAGGTTACAAATCTATTAGTATAAATGAATCCCATTTGTTTGATATACTATGCACTTGGATTGTTTATTGTAACCCCCCACTAAATTGTCTTTTTTTTTTTTTTTTTGCCTGAAACCACGTTGATAAGTCAATGAATTAATAATTAATAATATTAATATACAATGTAAAATAATCTGAATATACATATAATATTTTTGCACAAACATATAATATTTTTGCACAATATAAATATAATATAAGATATATTAAAAAATCATGTTATTTATAAGTTATACTGATCTCTCCAGTCCTATTTATAAACTTCAAATTTAGGAAGGGATATGATCAATTTTATAACTTTGGTTTGGGTTTTTCTTAAATTTAATGCATTTTTTTAATATTACCCTTCATTATTTTTTTTTATCACATTTTTCAATACATTCTTTTTTTTCATTTATTACGAGGTCATATTTAAAAACAAAAGTCTATTTCTAACATATTTATTGTTTTTAACTAATCTTGACTAATTATTCATTATTTGTGAATGGGATGGAGTAATTTTGTATAAAATATATGACTGACAGTCCTTTTTTTTTTTTTATAATTGTGAGGAGAAATTGAAAGTAAACATTAGCGTATTTTGTTTATACTGCTCTTTGAATTCAGAAACGGTGCAACGTTGCTTTAGCAGCGCGTGAGGCATCAGTTGCCCTTGTCTCCATCTAGAATACGAGGCCACGGGAGTCAAAGTGGTGAGTCGATGGCTTCGTAATCTTATCTGGTATTTCATTTATATGATTAGGATCTAACTAACTGGTATTAGATGAGGGAAGAAATTTCTTATAATATTTCAATATTTTAATATTTGTAATTAACAGTTGTCTTTTGGAACTTGCGAAATACTGCCTCCAGTCCTATTTTAAAAAACTAGTTAACTAATTTGAAGAGATTAAAACAATAAGTTAAATTGGTTATTTATAATAAATAGATGTTGTCTTTCCCAAAATATTCTTACTAATCAAATGTACTGATTAGAACTATCATTATTAGAAAGATTATTATGAGAAAAATGCATAATATGAGAGACAAAGTAAATTGAAATATTATATTTATGACCAATATAAAAATTAAACTAGATCTTATATTAAAATCATGCGTAGTAGCTAACGTATTTGGATGTACTGCAGCAAGTTGCGGGAATTTGGCTATTAATATTCAGTGTTACCCTTGTTCCCATAGATATAGGTTTTTATAATTGGCCTCGGCAAAAAGGTAAAAATAATACTAATAAGAATCCACATGCAATTAACCAGCTAAAGTCTGGCAAAAAAAAACACGCGCACGCACGCGTTGAATTTGCTATTCACAAGTCCTTATCCTTTATCCCCATGTAATTATCTTGTTCTGGTGGGCCAAAAAAAAAAAATCTAATCATCTTGCTTCGAAATTCGGAAGGCATGAACATGGAGACCAACACAATGCCACGTGTCCGCAAAAAAAAATCTACATTGTTTATTTTTAAACACTGCAAAACACTAAATATGAGTATTTTTATTACAATAAATATTCAAATTTTAGTTCACCATATTATAAGAAATTAGCTTATTCTGCTAATAGATAATAACTATATATTGTTTAATTTAGTGGTCAATTGGTGCAGAAATACGGGGCCGTTCAATTATGTCTGAATGACAAATTATTCTTAATCGAAACAGTTAACGGAGGATTATTTTCATTCCACACGCAACTAAAAAATCCATTTTTATATCATTGGAAGACGAATAAACAGAAGAATTGTCGTGCAAAATAATGGAACGTTATGATAAGTACGACATGCAATACATCTGTTATTCAACGCAAATAAATGATAAATTGACATTTTAAAGTTAATAACGGTGGCGACCCGAGTGATTCACCGAGTACGAAAACAAGAAACCCCTGTTCAAACCAGAAATCGGCTGGAAAAAAAAAAAGAATCAGTTTTTATGAAATGATTCTCAATACATCAGACTCTCTCCCCACCTCTATTTTTTTTTTTTTGGGCCATCATCAGATTCTCTGATTCTACATACGGAGTGATGTTTACAATAAGGGTTGATAACTCGTGAGATCAAGTTGTGACGTGATTCAATACACAACGAGATATTTTAGGACACTTGCTAAACCATGCATGTGAACATGTGATTAGATAAAGGCAAGCCGGCAACCCAGTTCCCTAGTTCCATATAATTGATCCTAGGCATGCTCTTAATGGTCCATGCACAGCTGATCGAAGTCAATGTTCAAACAGCGGCTAGTTCTAAATTTAGACTGCATGTGAAAAATACTTAGACACATACTTAATGTCCAGCAGTACTTATATAGTGGGCCTTCGTTCAAAATAATTTAGACAATTTGCATTTCTATCCAAATGGTGTGTTCCGTGTGATCGAACTGCACCAGCAACTCGTTGTGAGGGGTGATCTCTAGAAGGCAGAAAAGTCAAGATTCGTGTTGACATTTTGCCCCCCCTTTTTTTTTTGGGTGAGCTTTGGAGCTAATTAGTCGTGGGGGGGTTGATATATATACGGAGGACAAGAAAAATGACATCGGGAATGAAGGAAAACTCGCCGGTTCAAGAATAGGTAATAATAACGCAGGCTGATAGTTTTCAGCGAAACCACCATTTATAGTCTATGTTCTCCGAACACACAAAGGGCATGAGAAGGGAAGTGGTCAAAAGTGGGTGAATGATTGGCGACTTATCTTGGTATGATGTGTCAGCTTGGAGATCCGTATCGTCTAAATAGATGGAAGACGGAACGCGTTTGGTGCTCCGACGTTAATTTTTCCTCTTTTCACGCACTCTCACGCAAATGGAATGATTAGAAATTTTGTGTGATTATCCCATTCAGGAAAACCAAGAGAGGAACTTCAAAGAGCGAAAACGACGAACGGGGCAAAACCGGTGTCAAGACTTGAGACTGGAAAAAGGCCAAAAGCCAAACGTCAGTATGTGCCTCGTACATACATGTCTGGTTGGGGTCAATTCATTAAGATGCGAAGTGGATAACAGCTGTCGTTAAACCTGGTCGTCTTCGAAAATCCCATGCGGTGTCCACCTCCGCCAGACGCCTTGGTGATGGAAAGCAGTCAAATTAAACCAGACAAGATTCATTTTCCGGCTCTCTCGTTTTCTTTGATATTACCTCCGTGATAACTATAAAAAAATAATTTACAATTTAAATAGATTAATAAAATTAATTAAGTTAGTTATTTATAATAAATAGGTATTATTTTCTAAAATATCTTACTAATCAAGCATATTAGTTATAACTATTATATTACAAGGACTATATTAAAAAAAGATAAATATGAGAGATAAAATATGGGGATTTATTACAAAACAAAAAAATATATTTAAATCTTATATTTAAGATCAAAATAAAAATAAAATAAAATTTTATATTAAAAATCGGAAATAATATTACTTTCTATAAAAAAATTACAATTTAGATGACGTGATGCGTGTTGGGAATTAGATACCGTGAAAATTTTTAATTTTACTTGCCATAAAAAAAATACTATGTCCTTAAGATAGGACTCAATTTTTGATGGTTTTGTCCTAAATATAAGACCCATTTTTCATATTATCATTTTTCCAAATTACCCCTAGGATACTCTTCAACCATAATCAAGTAAAGGGGAGAGAGGGGTATTAAGAAAGATGATATGTTATTTAGAAAAAATGTGTCACTTTTCTTATAATTAACTAACGTATCTAACTTCCTTAATCTAATCAAATTAGTTAAATAGGTCTTATATTAAGAATCAGAGGAGTACAAAATATAAAATGCACGGTAGTTTACGAGGGTCCCAATTGATTGATAGCGCGGCGGCTCATTTCATGCCAAAAAAAAACGGAAGCACTTGCATGATCAATCTATCAATATGCATAATGCTAGTAAGGCTTTTCAATATAAGAGTTGATTTAATTTTTATTTTAGTCTCAAATATAAAATTTTAATATATTTTCTCTCTTATATTTTTTTTAAGATAGTCCTTGTAATAATAATAGTTCTAGCTAATATACTTGTTTGGCAAAAATATTTAGAAAAATAACACATATTTAATACAAATAACTAAATTAATTTTTTTAATCAACTCAGATTAGTCAACTAGCTATTATATTAAGAAGCTAATGTAGTACTCCTCCGGTCCTTAATATAAAACCCAATTATTGAGTTAGTTTTGGTCCTAAATATAAGACCCATTTATCATGTTTATCAATTTTCTCTAAATTACCCTTATGGATATTCCCTCAACTATAATCAAGTAGAAAGAGAGAGGGACATTAAGAAAAATGATTATAGTATTTTAAGAAAAATATGTCACATTTCTTATAATTAACTAATTTACTGACTTCCTTGATATAATCAAATTAGTTAAATAGATCTTATATTAAAAAATGAAGGAGTAATAAATAAAAGTGCAAGAAATCTTACCATTCAAACTCAAGTTCGGCGTGATAATTTTTTTTTTTTTCCTAAAAGTAGTAACCAGCAAGCAGGATTGTTAGAGAGCAACGCCATATTCGTTTTTGATGAAATTATCAAGTTTTTTTTCCTTCTAAAGCATATGTATCTTTTTATTGAAGGTCATCCTATTTGAGGTACTGTCGGGCACTAAATATAAGCACTTCTCTTAGCGGGAATTTAAACCTTAGTTCATCACGTTATAGGAGACTAACCCCTTTCGTTAAACCCAACCCTCGTTGGTATGAAATTATCAAGTTGTATGGCCGCTACTTACCAACTTGATTGCGAAACACACACATATTTTAAAGGTATGAAGATATAATTTAGATGTTTAGATGAAAACTAAATTATCATTTTAAAAGTAATTTTACAGCATATAAAATAAATATATAAAAAGAATTTTAGTTTGGCTCGGGTAAAAATAGTTTTTTTTAGGTGCTTGCAACCCCATCATGCTTTTTCCAATCACCTTCTTGATGGACTTTTTTTTTTCCTTCCCAAATTTCTTTATTTTTATCAGAACCTTTTCTATGGACTTAACGCAAGTATTCAGTTGGGCGAGTCCATCTAGCAGGCATTCATCTAAGGCTCTCAAGGCCCATATCCTACATCAAGTCTTTAGGCGATATGCAGTGAAAGCCCAACTAAGCATTCAGATCACACACAAACACAAATGTAGGCGTTAAGTTCAGATTAATGCGAACTCAAACCTCAGTTTTGAAACTTGAGATGAGTCGTACTACTAATGTTGATGTGTGGATATGATTTGAATTACAAATCTGTACCCTCGTCAGACACGGTGAGCAATATCCAAACATAGTACACAACATGTTATTGTTTAGACACATTGATCTATCCTACTCAGAAAAAAAGACACACAAATTTGCATCGGATTCTCTTACCTTTTTCTTCAGCTCCGTCCCTTTGTTTCTTGTCCTGCATGTCCTGCTACGTACTTATACCATATTCTTTATTGCTGTCTCAATTTCATGTCAAAAAAGAAATCCTCGTCTCATTTCAGGGCTTGATTCAATCTCCCTTTGATTCTATCCACCTCACAATAATTCAAGTAATCTGTCCTAATAAATGTGACGCGAATAATAATATAAAATGATCCAACAAACTAAATACTTTCCGCTCGGCCACAGATTTGTCCCAGTCCCTTCCAAATACGGCTAACCAGAACCCGATTTCCGTCTGAGTTGTTATTTTCAAGTTTAATCAATGGGTTCTATTAACTCTAATGAACATGTCATTATATAACACATCAATCTTCAGACAAGTATCAGCATCCATAGATTTTATATCGCGGAACGCTTCACAACCTCAGGCTCCTTCCGTCTAATGCATTAAATAATGTGTATGGTCAGACGATATAAATTATAAAACTGGTGGATGGAATCTGCTGCCAAAATAGGAAAGAACACGACACTTTTGTTATTCTCAAATCAATGAATTCAATTAAGGAATCTAATTAAGGTCGTGAAATTGGCAATGTGACCATGCCGCTTTTCTGTGTCTCTGTTTTAGGTGCGTGTGAGCGTCTTTGGCCGGGTTAGGCGTGGACACTGGAAAAGAGACAATAGTTCCCCCGAGGGCAAAAAAATCAACATCACTCCCACCAAACCGTGGATACCATATTTCGGACCACAAAAAACGGCAAAAGAACAAGCAATAGAAAGTTAAAAAACCTTTTTAACCAGATTTTGGAAAAAGATTAAAACCCTTTTTAGCCCTTCATAATAACACAATCAAGATACTGCAGATGTCTCTGGTATATGTTAATGTCGCACTTTTTTAGTTACGCTGCCAAACAAGGTCACATGTGAAGGTGATGGACTGTTTGTTCCCTCCCCCACATCGCCATCCTTCTTTCATCATTGTGGGGTTGGAGATCTCTTTGTACGGTCACCCGTCGATGGTTAGGATGGCCCCAAAAAAGGGGTCCCACTCTCTCCCCACCCCACTCCCGTCGGCCTTTTGGCCCAGATCAATATATTATATTATTATATGACTTTTAGCTGCCACAAGTGTAATATTCAATCTGGAAGACCATGACTCAAATCTCATGTAATAAAAGCATTTGAATCCTCAACAATAACAAGAAGTCGAGAAGATGATGTGTTGGGGTAATTGTCTGTTTGATCATGATGAGCGGGAGAAGGAGCCTAACTTTTTATCTGACGGGTGGCCCATAATCGCATATAAGACAAAGGAAACAAGTGAAACAGGAGGAGGGAAATATTTTCCAAATCTGTGTTACGCATTAAGAGTGTTTTGCAGGGAAAAGAAAGAGAGAAGAATTTATGAGCAGGTGAAGTAAAGAAGACCCTGCACAACTACAACTGCCAAGTTCAGGGGTTCCTTGGAGTAGCATTAAAGACAGTGTTCTGGATCTTCCTCACACTACCGGATGCCAGCACCACCCTTGGAAATCTGATGCAACAAAAGGGAAAGCAGATTTCATGAACACAAAAGTTGCATTCATGTCTTGATGATTTTTGCTTGCACGAAAATGGCTTCTGCTTCCGAGGCGCTAAGCTCCATCCTCTTCATCATCCTCTTCCTATTGATAAGCCTATCTTTTCAGAAAACCTACATTTTGTCTGTGGATGCTCTGTTTCACCCGGCAGGAAACTTCCACATCCATGTCCTATCAGAGAACGGACAAGAAAATGACATCCAGATTAAGAAAATCTCTGGACAAGATGAGAATAATGGGAAGGGTCTTCTGATAGCGGAAAGGTTCAGAGCTTTGCTCGGACTCCACAGTTTCCAAACCCGAAGGTCATCCAATGGCGATTCTGAGTTTCTCTCTCCATCACCTTCTCCCTCACCTACCACTGAACTCGAGGCTCCATCTCCATCTCCATCCCCTGTTCCGTTACCGCATGTGTATGCTCATCACTTTCCTCCACGGCATCGTTCCCATTTCAATCCATCAGCTCACAAGTTTCAACATAAAGATAGAGGGAAAGCTCAGGCAGTACTAGTAGGTGTTCTTGTGTCCGTGGGGTTTGCTACAGTGATTTGTGCTGTTGGGCTTATCTGGTTTTTCAGAAAATGCAGAAAGCATGCAA
Organism: Neltuma alba; assembly: GCF_004799145.2. NCBI lineage: Eukaryota > Viridiplantae > Streptophyta > Magnoliopsida > Fabales > Fabaceae > Neltuma > Neltuma alba. The sequence goes on along the minus strand of NW_021636989.1, from coordinate 242,839 downwards.
AGAAACCCAAAAGGACGATGCCACTCTGTAGCAAGAACGGAGGAAGCGGCGGTATTTATGAAAACTCGTCAAGTCAGGTGGGTTTGAACTCGACCATAGATCTATTTTATCTGAATGCTTTAGGCGAAGATATAGAGCAACACACCTGCAGCTTGAAACAAACCTCTGAAACAGTAAACACAAGCTCAAATGATATCTCCATCCCAAAATGTGCAATTTATGAGAAGATGGAATTAAATCAAGAAGTGATCAGTTCAGGATATGATAATGCTAGCAGTTCTTCCACAAAGGAAATTCTATCTGTTCACGAGGATGCTGAATCAGTGAAACATGAATCCGAATCTGATGATGGTGAAGATAAAATTATTACAATGGAACGCAATTCATCAGAGACTGAAAGTTTTCATTCCTTCGCCGATTCCCACTCGTCAAATGTCAGACTTTCTGATGCTTCAGCGGGTAGTGTGACTGAGACGGTGTCTCCGTCGCCTCGAGTATCTCAGTCTAATTCTATCAGCTCGCCGATTCCATTCACGAAGAAAATTCCTCATTCGCCCCAAACCTCAACTTCAATAATAGAATCTCCTCAATCACGATGCATTACCAAACAGGAAGAGCAAAAGATTGAAACTCGTTCACAACGTCCCCAAGCCGCCACGCCTCCTCCGCCGCCGCCGCCGCCTCCTCCAACTCTACAAATGCCCTTGTTTTCTTTGCATTCTCTTACTTCTTCATCAAGAATATCCTCCGACTCTCCACTTTCTTTATCATCCCCAAGAAACTCGGATTCTAACTCAGCATTGAATATAAGTGGAGGAAATGAGTCGCCTAGTCCTCTTCAACCTCTCCCCCCGAGATCGCCACGTACCATTCCCCCACCACCATGTCCACCATCGCCCTTCAAAGGTAACAACAACGCAAAAACTCCACCTCCTCCGCCATCTCAGCTTCCCCAGTTTACGCCTCTGGGGAAAGATGGAGCCCCACTACCAAAACTTAAACCACTTCACTGGGATAAAGTAAGAGCTGCCCCGGATCGCACAATGGTTTGGGACAAGCTGCGAACAAGCTCATTTGAGTAAGTTGTTCATTCGTGAATAATGGTAATTATTATTATTTTTATATCGTCCTGTTAATCCTCATTTTCATCAATTAATGAATTTTAACCAGGTTTGATGAGGAAATGATCGAGTCACTTTTTGGCTACAATTTGCAAAATTCATTGAAGAACGATGAGACAAAGAGCAAAAGTCCTTCTCCAAGCAAACACCTACTCGAGCCAAAGAGGTTGCAGAATATCACAATCCTCTCAAAAGCGCTGAATGTGACAGCTGAACAAGTATGTGAAACCCTGATACAAGGTAATAATGCTAGTGCGCTGTTAATAAATTGTAATCATTTGCTATAATAGGAGAAGAAGTTTTCTTTATATGTTCCAAATTCCAAAATCCTCCAGTCTCTGTCCGCAATGGGGGGCACAAATAATAAAGTGATAATTTGCTCCATGCCGGGAGCTGAAGGATATGGCACTCAATATTATCCAATAATCATTAATGGTCTGAATCTTCTGACTAATAAGTAAATTCCACCACCCACTTTTGATTTAGATTATATAATAGCACGCATGTGGATTCACAACATTTACTGATGACAATCAATTATCAAATTAATACTTCTGAAGTTGAAGATCTTGTTCTTATGATCTTATCAACTGATTAAAAAAAAAAAAAGGCAAGGGCCTCGCTTTACAACAACTAGAGGCACTGGTGAAGATGGTACCCACTAAGGAAGAAGAGGATAAGCTCGCGAATTATAAAGGAGACGTCAACGATTTGGGATCCGCGGAGAAGTTTGTGAGAGCAATGCTGAGCATACCCTTTGCCTTTCAACGTGTTGAAGCCATGCTTTACAGAGAAACTTTTGAGGATGAGATTGTCCACCTCAGGAACTCTTTTTCAATGCTCGAGGTAATTATTAAGATTAGCAAGACAAACTTGTTTCATTAAAGGTTACCGACCTATGATTTCTCTCTTCGTCTTTTATTCAAATAGGAGGCGTGCAAGGAGCTCAGGTCAAGTAGGCTCTTCCTGAAATTACTTGAAGCTGTGCTGAAAACAGGAAACCGTATGAATGTTGGGACAATAAGGGGAGGTGCCCGGGCTTTCAAGCTCGACGCCCTTCTCAAGCTAGCTGATGTTAAGGGAACTGATGGTAAAACCACGTTGCTCCATTTTGTTGTTCAGGAGATTGTTCGATCAGAAGGAATCAGAGTTTCGGATAGCATTATGGGGAAAATCAGCCAGAAAAGCAAGAACAGAACAGAAGAAGAGAAGGAAGATGATTACAGAAGAATGGGATTGGAACTTGTTTCTGGTTTGAGTACTGAGTTGTACAACGTAAAGAAGACAGCGACAATCGACTTAGACGTTCTTGCCAGCTCTGTCTCGAACCTCAAAGACGGAATGGCTAAGCTGCAATATCTGGTACAGGAGTTACATGCGGATGAAAAGGGCGAGAACTTTGTGAATTCGATGAAGGCTTTCCTGAATTATGCAGAGAGAAATCTGAGGGACCTGCAAGGAGATGAAGATAGAGTGCTGGCTCGTGTGAAAGAAATCACAGAGTATTTTCACGGGAATGTGAGCAAAGAAGACGCAAATCCACTCCGAATATTTGTGATTGTAAGAGACTTTATGGGCATGTTGGATAATGTATGTAAGGAAATCAGAAGGTCCCAAGCTCCCCGCTGCCCAAATCCGCTCGCTCCATTCAGGTAGATTAGAGTGTATACTGTATGGTGTGTTCATACTTCATAGGATCAAATTACCGACAGATTGAGTGTAACTTTATTTTGATTTTGTTGGAGCGTTGGAGCATTTGAACCTCTCATTCCAAGTGTTTCACAATCCTGTGGGGCGCTGACTAATAGTAATACTATTCTCCTCTCATCCTCATAATTTAAATTTAAATTTGTTAATTTTTTACGAAAATTTCGTTTATCTTTTTATATGACAAATTTAGCCGTCAATCAAATAATGAAACCGTGCCCATGCAAGATGAAACGGTCCCTACTTCATACATACGTTTATATGGCATAAATGCCCTTGAGGCATCTCCAGGCAATGTATTATTGCGTGGAAACGAAACTCTGCTTTACATTGCCTTACACTCTTACAGGCTTAGACGTAACACTGACTTTTGACCCAGTCACGTAAATATTGCAAAGAATACATTTTTGTCTTAAGAAATTATGAAGTATTTGCAAACAATTTAAAAACTATAGAATTGACTTTTAGAAAAAATATCGAGACAAATGAATGAGCTTCCTGGCATTAAGATGACAACTGAAGGATTGCTCTGCTACAATATCAGTATAATCGGTGACCATACGCGTCAATTTGAACAAGTTTCTCATTCTTAACGAAATCAAGATGAATAAACCGTCTAATAAATCTCGAAATCACGTACGTTTGGAGAGTTTTGCCGCTAGTCTCCCACGACAAGTCCTCAGGTCAGGCCTCACTCTGATAGCTTTTCTCTTGTGCGATTTTCTAGGAGTTGGCAGCATCGTTAACTTCCTATCGAGTTGCATTTTTTGGAGCCTCTGGCGACGAATCTCAGGATCTGCCCAACCTTTTCCCCAGTCCGAGAATGAGGAGTATGGTTTGCTGTGGCTGCTTTTCGCCGCAAGCAGCATATCCGCCTCAGGGTAAACATAGAAAGCTTGCTCACGATTTGACTTGACGAATTTCAATCCCACTTCTGTTGGTTCCGGGTACTTAATCTGCACATGACTCTGCGGTCGTATAGTGTGATACAGTTAAAACCTCATCACAAGTAATAAAACTAACTAATGCCTAAGCACAGGCAGCCTGCAGGTAGACATCAAATCATATGCATGGCAGGCAAGATATGCAATTATTTTTGGCACAGGATTTTGAGAGTAAGTTAGGCTAACTGGCGTAGAGACCCATTTTATGGCATTACTTCGTGGTATCACAATATATTACCTCCTTCCGGGATCACTCAGCTGTAAAAAACCGGATTTTAAATTATAGTTAGAGCGTTTCTCAAGTTAGTTTGGTCTCACTTGTATATATGCTAACAGTTTCAGAATAAGGACAGATCCCCCCCTTTCCTCCAACTTCCTCTGCGTCATGGTATTAGAGCTGAGAATTGCTTCTACTCTTTGGGTCAATCAATACTCCAAGCACATTAGAAAGAACGCCTTGTTTCTCTTATTTGAAAATCCTTTTCATTCCTTATAATTTGATTTTTAGAGATAATCAATCCCTAGAATTCAGGCAAGAAGTTCACGAACATGATTTAGTACTATGAACGGGAAGGCATTTTTCCAGCTCGAATAAGTTACCTTGTCATCTCCTTCCCTGATGTATCCTTTCTGTTCCATAACTCGAGCGAGACCTCTCCACCATAACGTATCAGTGGTCAAAAATTTTTGAGACTACAAATAGCAATCATACGAAACAATTAAAATTCTGTTACCTGCTCCAACACCCAATTAAAACAAGATTACAGCACACACAAAGTGAGACCTGCCCCCTTATCTTCCTAACAACCATATTAAGACTAAGCCTCCCTTTAATTTTTCTTCCTTCAGAGTCAAAATGTATATCGTCATCATATAAGCCATCCACATCAGAGCATTGTCCCTGAAAAAGCAACATTATTAGTTCCATTCCTCAAAGAAAGTAGAAAATCCAATCACCAAACCATGTGAACTTCATATCACTGGGGTTTTTGGAAGCAAAGAAAAGTTTTCACAAAACTCAATTCTTAGCAGCGACTTGAGAAACTACACAAAACAAAGCAATTCGTCAATTTATCCAATTGAAGTTTAAACGAAGGTAAAAACACCTAAAGAAGGCTGACACATGCATGACTGATAAATATTGAGTTACCAGTACTACCATAATGCAATTTCCTGTGCAAGATAAACAATTAATGACAAGTGCAATAGGTATAAAAATTAAATTAATGTACATACATAATGTTCAGCTACCGCTTGGAGTAAAGTACATGCCTCCTCTCTCAGATTTTGCATTTGAGGTGGTCCATCAACACACACATCACATCTGTATGACAGCATGTTCGTTAGAAATGCCAAAATACAATGGTTTAAATGGAGTGGTAAATTAATATCACCATAAGACCGTCAAAGCCACAGCGTTAAGAGAAAAGTAGATTAGGCATGTAGCTCTTATTTACAAAGTCACATGAAGTGGCAACTTTAATATACATACAGGATTTCCCCTTTCATAGCATGGCAGTATTTTAATTAAATTCCGAAAGACTCCACAATGGTGGGGACATAGTGGGCATACATCAGACACTTTTGATTATGGAAATCCTCTCCAAAGTACTTCACGAGAGTCTCAGCCCTACAAGAGGAAGTATTCATTCCATATCTGCATATATAATAATATATTCTTTGGTAAATGCTAATACAAACAAGACAGTTGTAAAAAAATATGGTCACAAATTCAAACCTGAAACAATCAGACAACATGACATAGGCATGTTTCAACTGATCTTCACTTCTATGACTGGGCAAAAGTGACGGCAACCTTGATAGGTTCGCATAAAGAACTGGTTGTGAAATGATAGGGACAAGGTAAGTTGCCAAAACCCCAGAGAACAAAGAACAGCAAAGTAAATCTGCAACCAAGGTGATGAAGCATACTAATAGGAGCTGCACTTGAACTTACTGCAATCTGCTAATTTACCATCTCGTCCAGCCCGACCAGCTTCTTGGTAATAGGCTTCTAAACTCTGCTCATGTTAAATTAAACTAATGATATAGGATTGAATGGAAAAAAATTGAAGATTCAGGGAGTAAAAACACTAGACACAATTAATTCGACAAGCATGCTGTATATACAGGTTCAGATGGAAAAAAAACTAAGAATCTGTTCCATGCCATATAGGCCAGGTTGAGCTGCATTAATGCACAAGGAAACACGGATAAACTCCAGGTATTAGAGAAGACAGAGACAGACCTGTGGCCAACCATAATGGATGATTCTTCTAACATTCAATTTGTCAATCCCCATTCCAAAAGCTACTGTTGCAACAACAACCTGAAAATAATAAAGCATGTGTACTTCGTCATTTTACAAAAATTAATACAATTCTGCGGGATGAAGACAAGGATTTAAACTTTGATAAGTTCATATAAACACAAGAACACAGGGACACATGTAAACACAAGTTAGAGCCATGTCTCCATAAATACCATCACAGCCCTTTGATAAAAGACTCAATTTTTTCTTATATATTTAGGAAAAAATGAATAGCAAAATGAAGAACACACACAGTGAATATGTGAAAATGGGTCCACATTTCATAATTGGATAACTCAAGCAATGTTAAACAAACAATTACACAGAAACAAGAGACGCTCTGTTGTATGTCCATCATACCTCTAGTGTGTTTTCATGAAAATCCTTGTGTACCCTTCTTAGATGTGATTTGGGCAGCTGAAGAAAGAAATTGAGCTCACAAATCAATTTAACACCGAACAAGAGGCATCATTTCACAAGTAACATGTGCAAATTTAGAATCCAGGATATGTATAATAACATATTAAAAACCAAAAGCAGACACACAGTACAGTTTAAAATTTCTTTGCTTTAGACAAGCCATTGTTAAAATATAACTCACGGTGTTGAGCACATAGGTTATGCTGCCGAACAAAATGTTTCCAGTAAATTGACATGATGGAGTTGTAAAATTTTAAAACTGATCCAACAAGAAAACAAAAACAACAAAACCATAAAGGAGGCCAAAAGATTCTACTAAGCCTTTCACTTTGACTTTTCATGTAACAGCCAGTGGCACCAAGAGGAGACTTGGTCAATTCTCACTATCTTAATCTTGGGTTTTTATAAGTGGTAAACTATGAGTAGTTTGTCTTTCTTCTTTGATTAGTTAGACTACAAAAGGACTACAAAAGTTTACTGCTTGCATCTCAAGCTATAAAACCTTTTCTCTACTATAAATATATGTAACACAAGGTCATCTATTGGCTGCTTTTTGTATCAAGAGTGATCATGAAGCTTATAGAAGTTTGTCATCAAAGAGTTTTTATCAGTTGGATTCTCTCGATTGACTTTTTCCTCTAGAACTACGTTTTATAAAAGTTCTTTCAATCTCAAGGGTTGCATATTTTGTAACAAGCTTGGTGCATTAGTTTTAAATGCCTCAACCTATGGGGCAAGTTTGTCTTCTCCTTGTTAAATCAGACTATAGAAGTCTCACATTGGAGTATTCAAGCTATACAACCTTTTCTCTACTACAAACTACAAATACATGCAATGCACACCTCCCTTAATATCAAGGCTTTTCAAAATGCTCTCTCTCTCTCTCTCTCTCTCTCTCTCATTTTCAAAAATAGGCAAAACAACAACTGTGTATCCAACCTGAAAAGTTCATTTAATCAAGCAAGTTGCATGTAACATGTATAACCCATACCGATGCATTATAAGCAGCAGACTTCACACCAAATTCACATAGATACTTTGCAATGTTCAGCGTTTCTTTCCTGGTGGGTACATATATGATAGTTGGTCCTCGCTCTAAAGGCCCTTCAAGAAGTCTAAGTCTTTCTTCCAATTTCTTGGGTGGATCAGCAATCTCAGATAACTTCCATTCCTTTTGAGAAGGTTGTCCACAGAATTCACCACAGGCAACTGAAAGTACGCAAATGATTAAGAGACAATAAATAATCACTATTATTTAATAAGACTGATATTTTATCCACTTCCGCATAGAAATTGCTGTAAGTTTCTACCGCACTAGTATAGACCATAATGCTTATCAGGAGACAGATTAGTACCATCCCAGTCATCCACACTTTGAAAGATCTCAATGTCGTTTTCCAGGTACTCGACTGACAATTCTTTTCCATTTATAGCACCACTAGTGCTTCTTGAATGCAATACATTAATACCTCCTTCACTGTAATCATCTTGGTCAGCATCCAAATCACAAGGAGAAAGACTGTCAACCTCTCTGATTCCGCTGGCATCAGAGCTAATGAAAACATCTGGTGATTCCTCTGATATAAAAACTTTTTTCTTGTCAACTGACTTTTGCTTTTTACCATATAGTTCAATTAGCTCATGAAAATCTTTCCCATACGAAGATGAAGATGTCCCACTATGCCTTACCTGTACGAAGCCACAAAGACTGAGAGATATCATGGAGCAACAAGAAGCTATAAGCAGTGTCCCCCCCCCTTCCCTTCCTTTTCTCCTTTTCTTTATTGGGTCATGATAAGAAGGGATAAATATACGTGTCATAGGCAGCAAACTCACAGTGAACCGTAAATTAGGCCGGAAAAAGGAAGTGAGAACAATCTTTGTTTCTTTTGACATATGTAGTGACTTCAAAACATCCTCTCGAACCAGGTTGGTGGCTGTAGCAGTCAAAGCCATTAGAGGTATATCAAACTTCAGGAATTCTAGCTTGTGAGTACTGAAATTTTCCCTTAATGCAGACAGCCGTCTGAAACAAGAGAACGCTTGATTATAAGAATTGAAGTACATGTTATAGTAGAGACAATTAAAGGATTACAAAACATACACTAAATGAGGAACATAAACCACATCTTATTACCAAATATGATAATAGAATGATCAATCATATGAGTGATGAAATCACAACAGCAATTAATGCATTAAATAAATAAACCGTACTTTATTATCATCAGTTGATATGCTCTGGTACACCAACCAATAGAAGTACTAATAATTATTGAACAAAGTGGAATAGAAGGGGAAAACAGACCTGTAGTCTGGCCGGAAATCATGGCCCCATTTAGAAACACAATGCACTTCATCAATTGCGAATAAAGCAATACCATGACTTCTTGCAAGCTTCTGTAGTGGTTCAATCAATCTACACGAAACTAAGTTGCAGTTATCAGACATTTTAAAAAATAATGATTTTTTTTTTTTTTAATCCAAGAGAAGAAAGGACAATCCATGTGACTTGAAAATATAATTAATAAAGTATAAACCTAAACCTTACCTCAGAACTGTCTCTGGGCATACATATACTATACTATACATGCCTCTCATTGCCTTCCGTTCAACAGTATTGTCAGGTTGCCCAGACCCAAGAAAGCAGGCGCTGATCCCATGTCTTGCTAGCTTTAAGCATTGATCATGCATCAGGCTTATTAAGGGCGAAATCACAACCACCACTTTCCCAGATAGCAATGCAGGAATCTGAAAGCACAAAGACTTTCCTGCCAAAAAGTAATTATGAATAGAAGTGCAGTAGCAATGGAGTTGTGACAAGCGAAGTCAAAGAATGATACCAGATCCCGTTGCAGCCAGGACAAGACAGTCTTTATGAGCTACCCAGGCAGTCAGGGCTTCCTTTTGGAAACTCTTTAAGCATGAAAAGCCAAAATGCTCCTGCAAGAGATTGCTAGCTTTCTGCTCCCAGTCTGATGAACCATCCAATTCATCCAGGGAATCAGCCTTACAATTTCCTGACAAGATATTGGAATCAGCATCCATGTCAGAGAAAGGCTCTGTGACCTCTTCCACAGTGCCTGAAGGAACTTCCAACCTACTGAACGGCACACCACGTACAATATCTATCTTTCTTTTTGTTGATTCATTAGTGGCTTGGAGATGGTCCAGGATACTGGACTGTCGAACGTAACTTGCGGAATGGGATGAGGCCAAGTCCCCTTTTCTGAGGCCCTTCTCGTTGCCCTTATGAAATTTGGAATTATTAATCCTAGAAGGAGATGCCCTACCGCTATCTCTACCAGCATTATTCAGGATAAACTCTACGGCACTATGAGTAGATAGACCTACTGCTTTCAAAGCTTCCATAATATTGGCATATTCAAACCCCATTTCTAGCATTTCTGCAATGACTTGATCGGAAGATACGTCCTTACCATCCATGACATCCCCTGACGACAAGCTTGCGGAACTAGTAAAATGTTAATGGAAACAAAGCTCGGTAGAACTACATAACAAGGGCATAATGTTACATACTTAAATTAGGGGGGGGGGGGAAGGAGGCTTCCCCTGCGAATACGGAAGCATCTTCAGGAGTTTCAAACCCGGCTTGAGGCTCAGTCCCAAAAAAAATCCGGATTGAGACAGAAGGATTCAAATTGAAATGAATAATATCGTTATTCTCCGAACTTCGTATCAACCTCAACGAAGAGTTACCATAGCAATCAAGAAGACATATTTAATAACCACTCGAGGGAATTTCACAGTGAACTTTCATTGCTCAACAATAATTGAACACGGAAAGTGTCATCCGACCTTCTAGCAGAGACCAAAATAATAAAAAGGCAAGATTGTGAAACGACAAGTAGGACCTCAAGATCAAATAGCTTCTGATTTGCAGCACATTCCCGCGTTTACCAGCAAACCAAAGTAGAGCTTCATCTCAAAATTTCGAGGCCTGGAAAATAGAAACTCCTTGTCCAAAGCGGCAAAGATTCACGATTTTTAGGATATTTAGAAATAGAAATAGCGGATCAAGTTCTAACGGGAGAGCCCAAAAGGAAAAACGGCGCGTTGGATTGAGTTAGAAACGGTGCGTTTTGGCCTCTCCTCTTCGTGCACGCGCGAGAGGATCCCAACGTGGTTTGGCCCTAGGCTTTGACTCTACCAGACGATGTTCGCTTGCTCGGTGTGCTGAAGGCTAGGAAGTTTCTGCTCGTCGCCCCTCATGAGCTATTTCTTGGTATTCATGTCGTTCTTCAGTTCATCTTTTGCTTTCATTTTTTGCAACGCGTTATTTCGAATCACCTTTGTTTCTTAGTCTTAACATTTCGTTATTCCTTTTTCTTTTCTTGATTCGGACCGGACTTGTTTTGCAGAGAAGGCTTGCTCATTCTGGCGGTTGCAGAAGCTCTCTCATGCGGGCCATAGCGGTCGCCGCTACTGGCTCGGGTCTCTTGTACTCCAACGGCGATGCTAACTTGAGTGAGAACGTTAACCTCTTTCGTCGACTATGAGTTGAGCACTCCTGATAAACATTGTGTGGTGTTTTCTTGGTTCAAATATGGATGTTTCTCTTTGAGTTTGTTCACACTTAGCAAATCAGTATATGCCTAATTTGATAATTAACCAACGTTTCTGCATTTCTTGGCTTCCAAAACCATCAGATATCAACTAACTGTCATTTGCATATCTTCTTACCTTGGCTTCAAATTTAGGAGCGTCGACGACGGTACACGTCCCCGAACGGTTGCGAGATTGGCAATTGCTGCCTGAATTTTATCCTCGAAATTTACCTTTTTTCTTGGATCATGATCTCTCTGGTATGTCCTCGAAATTCTAGAACTTGGAATTTAAACTCGTTCCTGTTCAATGCATAGAGGTTTATATCACCTTACTGTCTAAAATTTTTAGGAATAATTCCGCTATATTCTTATAAAGTCAGTCCTGCTTCATCATCTGACATACCAAAGGAAGCTTCTGGGGTTGTAGCTGATGGCGCAAAGCCTTGTGATTGTTTGGGCAGAGATACCATTGCAAATGCAGCTGCTAAGGTTGGTCCAGCTGTTGTAAATCTTTCAGTTTCACAAGGTATGTGTTTTTCAAATTGGCATCTCTTCACCTGCATTATTTGAAATTTTTGGTATGCTATGGCGTTTACCTTGAGATTATGCATGAACTTTGTAGGGATTTATGGTATGACTACTGCAAAAAGTATTGGCTCTGGAACTATAATTGACAAAGATGGTACAATATTGACTTGTGCACATGTTGTGGTTGATTTTCAAGGCCTGAGAAGTTCATCCAAAGGGAAGGTTTGTGTTCATGATGGAGCATATCACTCAAACATATATGTTTGCAACAATGGCAAACTATAACTGTCGTAGATTTATATGATACACTTGTGAGAGCTTGAATGAGCTCAACATGATGGGCCTTAACTTGAAGCCAACTGCCAGCTAGATGATAGGCATTTTGTATAGATTCTTATTCTGGATACTATCAAATCATTATTAGTCCCTGATCCGTTGATTTTGGGGTTGCTTAAGTATATGTGGTATATCTTAGCTCAACCAGCTAAGATATTTTGTGATGCTATGTTCCCTAGAAAACTGACTAGAAATGGGTGTTTGGCTAGCATACTTTAGGATTGCACACAGATCTGTTTTCAAAGAAGTGTGACAATGTTACTGGGAGTGGGAGTAATGCATGAAGAATGGCATTGTGTTTTGGTTGTTGCCATATGGGGTTAATCTTATCATTTTTGTTTCCCTTTTTTGCTTGGCTGAAGGTGCAATTACAAGGATGTTAACCAGTCCCCAGATTGAAACATGCATTAAACATACTATAATGACTTAGTTGACTAAACATCTTGTTATAGCATACGTTAAACATGCTTGATCTTTTGATGTTTCGTTATATGGTTATTTCTTCAAAATCTTCACATGAAAGTGTCATCTCTTATTTAAGTAACTCCAGGCTACAAAATCATTCAAAATTGTTCATATAATATGTGTAAGATTGAGTATGATATTATGCATTGTTATTTTGTAGTTCGACATGGTTAAGACATCATGTCACAAAATTAAGAACTTATGCCTATGGAAATTGTTTTCTGACTCATAAAGTAAATGGCTGAATTGAAACTGTGAACAACTTTACAGGTTGATGTGACTTTACAAGATGGGAGGACATTTGAGGGTACAGTGGTGAATGCTGACCTTCATTCTGACATTGCTTTAGTTAAAATCAATTCCAAAACCCCACTACCAGCAGCAAAACTTGGTTCTTCTGGCAGGCTCCGTCCTGGGGAGTGGGTATTGGCAATAGGCTGTCCACTTTCCCTTCAGAATACTGTCACAGCTGGTATTGTAAGGTGTGAAGAATAAAAATTCTGACAATGACAGACGTAACCCTAGTTTAAGTTATTCTTTTGTTTCTCATTTCATCATTATCATCTATAGCCATTGTTTTCAAGATTTAGGAGCAGTAACCTACCATGAGTCCTTGAAGTTTACTGTGGTTAAGTAAAAAGAAGCTTAGTTCTGTGATTTAGACCAATGAAATTCTAATGCTCTTGATCATTCTTTCCTTTCTGGACGTAGTTGTGTCGACCGTAAAAGTAGTGATCTGGGTCTTGGTGGCATGCGAAGGGAGTATTTACAAACAGATTGTGCAGTTAATATGGTATGTCTTTATCTCTTCTTCCTCACAAGCTACCACCCTACCATGCGCGGCATGCAAAACAACTGAGAACTTGCATAAATTTTCAATCTACCTGTATGTTTCTTCTGTTGTGGCATAGGGGAATTCTGGCGGGCCTCTGGTTAACATTGATGGAGAAGTTGTTGGTGTCAATATCATGAAATTGATAGCAGCTGATGGATTGAGTTTCGCCGTGCCAATTGATTCAGTGTGTAAAATTATAGAGCACTTCAAGAAAAGTGGGTATGTTATTATATCTAAACTATCTCACTGACTTGGCTGATTTGTATTGTAAATTGATGTTAGTCTTCCATGTTTGTTATTTACAACGTTTAGATTTGGTACTCTCAGTTATAATTTATGTTTGTTTTTCCATTTCTAGAAATACGGTAAAAAAATTTCAGCTAGAATTGTGTATAAAAGATTTTCCTGTCAAGTTCCTACTTGTAGATTTATTCTTGCATACTACCATGTTGAAGGGACAAAAAAGGTCACTGTGTTTTACAGGAGGGTTATACGGCCATGGCTTGGGCTCAAAATGATTGATCTTAATGAGATGATTATAGCGCAACTAAAAGAGAGAGATCCTTCATTCCCTAATGTCAGCAAGGGCATTCTTGTACCTATGGTAAGTCCCTAATTGATCATTTACGCTAATGGTAAATGTTAGTGCTGTAAGCTTTCATCCTTTTACTTGCTATAATTCATGAGACTGATCGTCGGAATGGATGTTAACCCGTAGTTTGGTACGTCAAGGATGTGAATGCTTCTAAGTTATTTGTTCGTCGTTCTGATCTTCCAAGGCTTTGACTAGGTAACTCCGGGGTCTCCTGGTGATCGAGCTGGTTTTCGTCCTGGGGATGTTGTCATTCAATTTGATGGGAAGCCCGTAGAGAAGATCAAGGAGGTATTGAAATTTATTGTTGTGTTATTGCTACTCTAGTTGTGCTACTATAGTTACTTGTGAGGATTATGGTGTTGATTATGATGTAGTGTCCATATTTGATATGCTCTGAATCTGAAGACGTTATACAATTATTTCAGGTGGTTGAAATTATGGCGGTCAGAGTTGGCGTGCCCATTGAAGTATTAGTGAAAAGAGCAAGGGATAAAGTGGCAACTTTAACTGTTATTCCAGAGGAGTCCAATCCCGATTTGTGAGCAGTTAAAAACGTTCCATTTTGCGTTTCGTAGTGCTGTCCGTTCAGCCGCAGGAAAATAGCAGCATTTTCTTTTCCTGCAAAATAATATTTCTTAATTATTTTTTAAAAATAAAAGCACTGCTTTCTATTTTTAAAATTATTTCTACTTGACCCCACACAACTTGCAAACATTTTACATAGCAAGGTCAGAAACTAGTGCGTATCTTGGACCTCCAGCGTTTAATCGTGTTTCCATGTCCGGAAATTGGGACTGTGACATTAACCCGGCAGTGATTTACAAATTGAACTGAACGACCACGTGGCCGTCAAGAACTCATAGTCGTCGTTGCGATGACGGAATAAAGCTGCAATGACTGACTGTGCGTCCATCGGACGGTCGCCATTCATTTGCATACTTGTAATGATGATAACGTTAAGCCCTGTACATAATTACGTGTATTTACAACTTCTACTACGTTCCGCACAAGAGGGGTGACGAGAAAATAATATTATTCACAATGGCCACCAAAGATTTATACATGACTCATCCGATTCTAGAATATTTCTCCTGGCTTCAAGAAGTTATAATATTCAACTTGGCTCATCTCTCCACCATTTACCGGATCAAACTGGCATCGATAGAAGCTGCATTGAAAATCCAATAATTCCATCAAAGTTTATTCTACAACATGATAAATAGTTTAACATTGCATTAGTCATATGACATAAGCGAAAACATTTGAATCTACACGAGTCTTGCGAGATTGACATCAGACACTAAATTTTAGTCACGTTAAGAAATTGAGGATATACTTCTGCATGCTTAATGATGCTGATTTTGAACAATATGCCCAAAATAATACGATAAAATCAGAGGTCACAAGATTCCCCATCACCCAAGCCAACATCGTATAACAAGTCACAGCTTAATTCGGCTTTTTTCTGTCGTAAGGGATGCCCTTTGGCCAAAAACTTTAAAGCACAAGCATTGATTAATCAGAACAGGGAATGTGCAGGGGTAGAAGAGAAGCAAATGTTAAGGTTTTACTTCACAAACCATATTTCCAATATGATATTCCAGTCAATAAGTCAAATATATCTAAGAAACAATTTATTTCTGAAATACCTTCCGTCCATCCCAAGTATTACAACTGTGTTCTTCTGATGGCCAAAGGCGACAATATATTGCAAACCTTCGTGCAGGCGAAACTGAGCCACGGACCATTCTGAGCTAAAATACTTGGGCAGAACACCTGTAAACTCAGAATTGAGATTATATGTGCATAATCACTCCTACGTCATTTGTCAATTGTAAGTACCAAAAAATGCACCCAACGTCATCCACAACAAAAGCAAAATTATTCATTGTGTACAAGTGAACACACCTTTTATAAATGAAAGAGATGAAACTGCTGACGGATTAGCAGGATTAGACTCGGATGCACTCTGCACTCTCTCATGTCCCAATAGTCCTGAATCAACTTTCAGGTTAAAGACATGAACAGTTCCTTTGTCACTTGAGACAGCTAGCCACTGTGCAGTAGAAGAAAAGGCCAGGCTGTATATCTCTGCTCGATCTGCACCCCTCCTTACCTGAAAATATCATCCAACTAATTTAGAAATGCCGTACAAAATGGTTACTTAGACAACCTAGTAGAAGCCTCCTGAAAACAAAAGCGCAGCCATTAGCAGGATATGAACAATAATTGACGATATTAATAGGCCAAACAAAAGCACGTTTCCAATCCAGTTACTGATTTGTTTTGGATAAAATCTAAGTGGCCTGCATTTACCTTCGCAGCCACAAAGTATCCACATTCAGCAAATTAGTAGGTGTCTAGCGTATCTCCTATTTACATCAACATCGGGGTACCCGAGAATTTCTGCGGAAAATATTCACCTCTCACGCACATGCATGACTCGTTAACAAAAACCAGTGAGTAGTGAACCGTCCAATGTAGGATTACACATGTATATCCATAAAAGCAGGATAACAGACATGTACGTTGGAAAACAAGCTTCCGATAATCCAATAAAACTACCTCTTGGAGCAATGAACCATCCAATGTATTGAAAATCCTGACCAGGGTTCCCTTGCTGCTGGCGGTGGCGAGCAACCGCCCATCCTGCGTAAGAGCGAAGCAAGCTATTCTAGAATCGTGCGCCATTATAAACTTGGTCCGCTTTGAGGCATAATGCTCCACCCTCACCTGACCCTTCTGCAACCCCGGACAGACCAACACCATTGTCCCTGAAAGATGCGAAACCTCACAAAGTCCCTTTGGGTTGGCCGTTGTCTCAATTTGGTGCAACAATTTAAGATCTGCGAAATTATATACGAATATTTTATGCACCAGTACCACCACAATTCGGTCCCTTCTAAGACGAACCCCTTTGACCTCGGATCGAAACGATAGCTCGCCGATGCAACGGGACTGATGATCATCCCAAATCATTACTTTGTTACTTGGGTAAATAGGGTCAGCTCCGCCACCAACAAAGGCAAGTATGTTGCAACGAAACAACATCTGAACTAAACCGATTCCACCACCTGCACCAAAGTCCCGTCGAAAGATCTCGCGGAATGGATCGCAATTGTAGATCCGGAAACCATGGTCCGTGCCCGCGGCGAAGCAGCCAGAATCCTGATTGAAGGAAATATGGAGGAGGGTCGGAATTCGGGAGGAATCTGGATTCATCACGCGGTTGGGAGAAGTAGGGTTTAGGGAGGGAGAAGAAAGAGGGCCTGGAGGAGGAGGCTCATCAGGCTCCGATTCGGTAGCCACGAGGGTTTGCGGAGCGTGTGCCATCAGGGTGAGAAAAATTCCTAATTCTAGGATTAACTATGGAGACAAGAAGGATGGGACTGCACAAGATAAAACAACTAGGATTGGGAGGAGGACGATGATGGTAAGGTGGTTCCTTCCAGGTGGATGCTCCAGTGCGTCCAAGCAATTAGCCCAGAAATATTTACCCCTTACCTGTCCCATTTGCCCTTCAAAATCAAAACGGTTCGTCGTTTTCTCTAACGACAGTCATTACCCGCCGGATGAGAGAATAATCCGAAAAACGAAAGGAGGAGCAAAAGTAATGCGAAAAACGCAATTATGTGGGGGCACATTACCTCTGTTTCATTGCGTAGAAGGAATGCTATGCACCATGGTAATACACTCTTCAAATAGATACTAAAAAAAATATACCTTGACTTATAAGATGTTTGATTAGAAACCAAATTATAGTTTTAAAAATAATTTTATTTAGAATTTTGTCTTAATTTATATAAAAGCACTTCAAAATTTAGAAAGGTGTCTCTAGTGAACTCCTACAGCGACCAAACAGTCATAAAGTTTGATAGCTCAGAAGTGCTACATTTTGGGGACGGCCTTGGCGGTTAAAACTTGCGAGAGGCGTGTAGGTTCAAAAACGAATAAAAAACTGATTGAAATAAAAATCAAATCATGTTAAACAAAACTAACTTTTAATGTAAGATTTGGTTTGGTCTTTTCATCATCTAAAAACCAATTTGTTTGCTTGGTTTCCAATTTGCTTCAATTTGAACCAAACAAGCCGCACCTCCTTTTGTTTTTTTTTTTTAAACATTTAGCCGACTCTAACATAAGGCCCAAATACCCAAATCCAAATGACCAGCCTTTGTGCCGTCCATCGGAAAGCGAGCTGTCTCGCGGAGCCATATCTGATATCTTCTTTGGCAAGAGGTTGTAAAGAGGAACAGAGGCCGTTTTGATATTCAGCCGTGTCTTAACAATGCACAATAACGTTCCCTCAGGAGATTAATGAAATAATTTTTGGGAGTCGATTTTCAGAATAATGGATGAAGGAATATCTCTCACATCAAACACCACATTTGATTCTTTTACTTGTTTCCTTCCATTTTAATGAATTACAAAACGAAAATAGGAAAACCATCACTACTAGGAAAACCATCACAGGCTATTGCAACATGTCATCGTCAGGATCAACGAATCAAGACAAACCACGGCGAACGGAAGCCCCAAATAGCATAGGGTATATAAGAAAATCAAGTGGGAAAAAGAGGCAGAAGAAAGCAAACAGGATTTCACTGTCATGCTGAGTACATTTACATTGTCGAGCCCAAAAAGCTCAGATAAGCATCACTCACGAACAGCTCGCTCTCGGCCCCAAATACAGGACCCCCCCACATCTTTGGCCATGATAGTATTTGTTGCTTTTCCCATCGCCAGGGGAATTCGTCCACAATCAAACTCGCTCGTATTTATCTTCAATTAGGTGTATCCGTTGAATATAGTGCCATTTTATCAAAGTGGATGATAAGGCACATAGCCTAACAAACCCGTCAAGTTGGTCACAACGTCGTTGCACCTAGTCAAGAGGCTTATCATCTGCTGTGATATATCAACTGTATTAGCAGCAACAGATGCAGTTGTGTTTATAATATTGGAAGTATTTCTGGGTGCCATTTCCGAATTATGCAAATTATGTTGGGGGACTTTCGTATACTGGGTTGGAAAGGGAGGAATAGGCAACGGTGGTTGAGTAACGACCTTTTGAACGTTCTTACTATTAAAATCCATTGCAACAGAAGAAGGTGCACCACCATCTGCCAAACTAGCACTGTTGAAGTTGTTCCTATCACTCAACGCTAATTGCTCTCCCCTACTACTTTCATCCCCGCCTAACATGAATTTTACACGTGGAGTCCCTTTATTACTACCTCCATTACCATTTACCTGGCCTGACTCATCACCAGAGGATTTCTTCAGACAAGATTTAAGCTGGATCGTTGGCTGTGGAAAAGGTTGCTGAGAGGACACTGATGTTTGCCTCTGAACCACTGCAGGATCCTTTGCACGAGGAGTCAAACTAGTGCCATCATCTCCCCTTACTTTGGCAGTTTCGTCTTCAGCTGCAGAATCCCCTAATTTCCGGAGGTGGCACCTCACAGCCACATTGCCAAACAAGGAATTGTTGCCTACAGCATATTTATATGCAGCTTGAGCATCATTCTTACGCAAGAACACAACACGACATGTCGAAGTCGTCCAAAAGACACGGAGACCTGATTGATCTATAGGCCCAAATCGAGCAAACCTTGCCTTCAGCTCTGCAACAGAAGGGAGTGAAGTCTGGGGAGGAAACTTGATCACCAGCATGGTGGGTTCAATTGCCTTAGGCGGAGATTCCACTTTCTTCTTTATTGTATCTGGTTTCACTAATTTGGGTGCAGTGGAAACCAAGGACTCTTTTCCCTCTCCTCGCCGGGCTTCAAAAGTTTTCTGACTGCCCACCTTTTTCTCTGCAGCCAGAGCCTTAATATCCTTGATTTTCTTTAATCTCTTTGCAGCAATTTCTTCTTGACGATCAGAAGGAGTCCTTTTCCGCCCAGCTTTCGTCGGATCATGTGGCCGAACAATGTTTTTTACAGGTTTTACAAGTGGTGAAGCTCTGACACGATCATCAAGAGGACTGTCAGATTTTACAAATGGCGAAGCATGGCGAATGTCAGCAGATTCATTATCTGTTGCAGGTGCAGAAGCCAAGCTTTTCTGGTAAACAAGAGATCTGAACCGCAGAAAAAACTGTCTAACAATTGCAGGGGTCTTTCTTTCAACACCATGAAAAGGATCTAAAGCAAGAGCTTGCAGATCACCCAAAAGCTGAGGTAATTCATAATTAACTTCACCTGTGCCATCCAAAGGAAGCAAATTACTGGCATTAACATCCACCTGTGCTTGTTCTACCTGAACTTCCTCTCTAGGAGGCAACCCAACAGAAACTGGTTTTCCCATCAGTTTTCCAGACAGAGGTGCAACTTTCCCAGACATTGAATGTTTCTCCGCATGGACAGAGGTTGTTCCTGAACTTGGGTCCTTTTTCTTTTTCTTTTTCTTCTTCTCCCCAATAGCAGAATGCTCAGAGTGCAAGCCATCTGCAGGTCGCTTATGGACTTTCACCTTCTTCAACATACCATCATCATTGACTGTGGGATGCTTTGCTTCAATTGGGGGAATCCCCTTCGCTTGACTTGGGCCATTCCCTGCTTCAGCTGCAGTCTTAATTCCCTGATATGATGGCTGAGATTCATCAGGTGGTCTTGAGAGCTTTACATTCCCTTCATGTTTAACATTAAGAGAAGTTTCACCTTCCAAATGAGAAGGGTGAGATGCCTCACTAATGAGGCTTGGCACTACAGTCTCCCTAGACAAATCCAACACACCAATGCCTTTGCTAGCGACATCCTTCTCAAAACTTCTGACCATTTCTGGAGAAACCTCCTCCTTTCCCTTCTCAAGAGTCGGCTTCACATCTGCATATACAGATTGGGATGTAAGATCATTGCCAAGTTGAGCCTGACCAGCCACGGCTTCTTTAAGATCTAAATTTGAATTTGCACCACCCTGGCATGTGAACCCTGTTTTTTCATATTTGTCCAAAATTTGAGGTGCCATGGACACGGGTGGCGACCTTTTCTGAAGTACATAACGGCCAGCTGCATCAGGTGCCTCCTCTTTGTAAGCTAACTGAACAGAGTTTGTGGGCTCATCTCTCCGCTTGAAAAGGTACCTATCCTTCTTTGAACTGTCCTTAACTTTCCCATATTTTGCAGAATTCTTCCTCCCACCTAAAGTTTCCGGCATCACCAGTGGACCACTCAAAGGGGCTGAAGAACACAACAAAAAACAATTAAAATAAAGAAAGAAAAGGAAACATTCTCATATTTGGGAGGGGTCTTAATCAGTTAACATGACCAGACCAAACAATAACTGTTACTAAATTGACCACAGCATGCTAATACCATGGAATAATAAAATTCAAATACAAACATAACTCCACAAGATGTTAAACATAACTCACACATATTGGAAAAATCGCATATTCTTACTCTAATGCATATCTACACAGATTGAGTAACTTTGCGAGGAGACATATAACTAGGAGTAAAAGCTATTGAAATACAATATCATCTAGAGATACAGCTAGAGAAATATGAAACTGGGAGAGAGACAGATTCCACTCGACTTCTGTTGTCAGTAAAACAATTTTTTTCACTGATCGTTTTTTCCCCCACGATGCGGCAATAGTAGTCTCAGAAGCTGGTTCTGTGGCTCAGAAAAGTTTGTGCCTGACGAGGTAATACTCACCTCAGCCTCTCTCATGGCATTAGTAAACCACATTCATTCAACAAAAGCCTTAGGGCAAGTAATTAAATATCAGCAATATTTTGCGCCTCAATTCTTCCTTAGCTACGGTACAGGATTCCTATTCTATAGCTAGGTGGATGCGGCCTTATCCTGATTGCGTTCCTCTTAGTTTCCTGATTACTATGTGTGGTAAGGCAAAACTCCTTTAGAGGACCACAAACTCTTCTGCTAAACGGTGACAAAGTCACGAATGCACCACGCTTTAGCTAAGAAATGAAGGCAGCATGCAGGGCCGGTACCAGCCACTCTTAAGAGCCGGTCTAGCAAAGTCCCCTTGCTCTGGTTCTTCTATGACGCTTATGTCTTTCAAATCAAAGAGGAACTCTTCCATACTAAAATAATTGCTGAAAATGCCATCATTATCAGTCAAAGCAGGAAAAAAAACACAGCGTCATGTAATTCAGCTCTCCTAAATCATTAAATGTGAAACAAAGACTATGAATAACTAGTATCAAACCAAAATGGAAAACAAGGAAGAGCGCATACCT
Organism: Neltuma alba; assembly: GCF_004799145.2. Taxonomy (NCBI): domain Eukaryota; kingdom Viridiplantae; phylum Streptophyta; class Magnoliopsida; order Fabales; family Fabaceae; genus Neltuma; species Neltuma alba. The sequence continues at coordinate 220,796 of NW_021636989.1, read as the reverse complement.
TTAGGAGGCTCCCTCCCAGGTTGATTTAGTGGATTAACCTGAGAGTGAGAAGGCCGCTGTGGCTGCACTCCAAAAGCCTGCGCATATGTCTCATCATATTGCTCAAACACTGCCCTCCGATAGGCAAAAGCTGTAGCCCTATTCTTAACAAAGCTAATGCTTCTTTGATCGCCACCAAGGGGAGCCAAGGCCAGCTGCTTCACAAAAGCAAGAGTTTCAACAGGCTTAAAACTATTCCTTGCCCCCCTGATCTGACTATCAGAATAGACTCCCCCCGGTTCATAGTCCTGCACATCGACAGAAAAGTACCCTTGAACATTCGTGGGACGGAAGTTGCTGGCGTTCCTGCATTTACAAGCCAAGCCCAGGCCACATCTCCTGCTTGCTTCATCAACTGCCTCTTCCACGGCCTTCAAAAATGTTCTCGATTGTATCTGCTGTGATTTCTCAGCAAAATTTGAATCAAATGGAATAAGCTCAGCTGGCTCAAACCAACCATAACTGCTGTCACCAAAGAAAGCCACCAACACATGGCCTTCTCTCTTCGATCGACGTACTAGAGGAGACGCAAAAGCTTCATTATATATGTGTCCCGGCCACCAAGGATGGGATTTCACCTTTCCCCACACCATATCACCCACTTCAAACCCATATCCCACACCCCTTGACACTCCAGCTCTCACTGCGCCATTTCTTTCAGCAGCAACGTAATCATCAAACTCAGATAACAGAGATTTGCTCTCAGAACCAACAAACCTCTCTGAATCCGCTTGTCTGCTATTTATATGCTCTTCTCGATCGTGTCGAGCATGAGACCAATCCGTGTGATCCTTAAATTGCTCATTCTGAGCCTCGCGTCCAGCGAGAGAATCGTCAAACCGATCAACGGTAGATGCCTGCTTAGCCGGAGAGACCATAGATCCCCCATCATCACCGTCTGAACGAACCCTAACCCTAAACTCTTCCATCGAACTGACTGCTGACTTCTCAGATTTCACATTTCGGGAAAGCCTATTATCACCATCGCTAGCCGCATCTCCCGAACCAGGCTCGGACGAAAAATTCTGAACTTCGTTGGTCACTTGAAGGTTCGAAGACTTATCGTTGGGATTACCAGTACCGGTTTCAGGAACCCCGTCATTCTTTACAGATTCTTCTAACGCATCTGATCTTCTGTCAAGTTTATCATTCTGGTTCATCACTGATATCAGATGCCAAAAAACCCGAAACCCTGCCAACTTAAAACATACGAGTCAGACCACAGAAAGCATGCCTTTCTATGGCTTTCACGCCATACACCAAATCCAAAAACTCCACCCACAGAGAGAGGAGGCGCGGGGTTATCTCAATTGATTTCAAACCCTAGTTCACTAGAATCACCTGGAGACGGGAAAAGAGAAGAGGATCAAACGCCGCAAATGCAAGAAATAGTAAATAGCGGGTTCCGCTTATTAATTTTCATTTCTCTTTTCCCTCTGCGAAACTGACAACCCAGGGTCTTCTTTACCCCATTTTTAATGGGAGAATTGTAATGAAATTTTAATTAAAAAATAATTATTAATTATTTTTAATAATAAATGAGTAATTATTATTTATTAAATGAGGTTTTAATTCAAAAAAAATTATTTATAATAGGCAAAATTAATCTTTTAGTCTCTACAGTTTTTACTTATTTATAACTCAATTTTTATACTTTGATTCGGTTATAACTCCATTCATAAAATTTGACTCACTGTAACTTGGTCTTTATATTTTTAGTCATCATATAATTTAGTCCCTCTTTCTATTTAATATAATTTTATTTTTTTAAAATGTAAGACTGAATTATAAAATGACTAAAACTATAAGGATTGAGTTGCAGCGAGTTAAACTTTAAGCATTGAGTTAGAATCAAATCAAAATTATAAAAATTGAATTATATTAAATCAAATTATAGAGACTAAATTAAAAACATATCAAAACTATAAGAATCAAAATATTAATATTCCCTCACTAATAATAATAGGTGAGTAATTATCATTGATTACTCTAAAATTTATTATTGTAGGCAGCTCGGTGATTATTAAAACTTTTTAATAATTATTTTTTTCTCTGGACTTTATAGGAATTCTCATATTTTTAATTGTATTCTTGTAGTTTTTAATCAAATAATAAAGTTATAATGATATAAAAAATTATAATAACTTAAATACATTAGTTGAAACGATGAGAATTTAAAATTTATTTTTTATTTAAGTTTTAAATAAATTCTGAATAAAAGATGAAACTGAAATTATAGTTAAAATAGGTTTAGTAGGTAAGATAAAATCGTTGTATTTTTTATTTAGTATTCATGTTTATTTAATGAAAAGACTAACATTTTTTTGTTGTGAAATTAAAAAAATGAAGACCTCCACAAGACAACACCCTCAGTGGACGTCGGCGTGCCGTCAATCAAACGCCGCACAGAATCATCATTAGTACTAATTAACCCCGCAACGGCCGAGGGTGTGCATCGTGAGGAGGAACAAGAATTTAGTTTAAAGAAATAAATAAGACCCAGAAATCAAAATCAAAATGAGATTTAAAAACAAAAGTACCAAACCGTGATTAATTTAAAATGTGTTAACAGTACCAACAAATTTGGCCACGACTTGAAGAAATAAAACAAAAGTCATTCATTACTATTCTTTTTCTTTTTTAAAAAAATGGCATTCCTTCATTTAAAGTTCATGAAAAAATTGATGATAGATTATAAGAAATAGTATAAGTTTTTATTCTTGATATTCTACTTTACCATCGTATCAGAAGGGTTATTTTTTGGTCCAAAATCAAGCATCTTTATTAGTTGCGCTAATGGCAGCCGGCAGGCAGCGTTTTTTCCCAAAAAGCATAAATGGCAGATAGAAAAAATTTCAACTAATTCTGGGCCAGGCTGGGCCGTCCACCATACATATAGGGGAAAAAAAAGAAGAAGCAGAGAAACCCAAAAAAAAAAAATGCAGCTGTCGCCTTCCGTTGCCCGAGGGCCTCCATTGATGCTTTGCTGCTAGTATTTCCAGTAACACCAAGATTTTCTGATTCGAACTCGAAGCACACCGAACGACGGCACTCCAAATTTCGGCGGCTTCACAGGTCGATTCCACTCATTACTACCACTCTGAATTATCCTTGCACCGTGCCGTTATTTCTGTTAGTACTTATGCTATTAGAAATTGGTTTTAATATTCTTAATGTCCCCGGCTATAAGTTGGAACTGCCCCACCCAGCAGTCAAAGAGCTGGGATCGCCCTTAATTGTCCGCCGTGTCTTATTTTTTCGGGTTTATTCATTTTCCCGCGGAATATTTCCGAATAAGCAAAGGGACTTACTGACTCAACCAAATACACAGAGAAGGCAAGGAAGTCAACAAAGCTGAATGTCGGGCGATGCATGTTGTGTGCAAGTAGAATAGTGGGTCTAATGTATATGTTTGCTAATTTCACCCTTTTAGGCTTGGCCAAAAAATTTAACCTTTTTAGGGCATGATCCTAATTAACATTTGCTGATTATGCTTTCCTAGGGTTGTTCTTTCCCACCTGGCTCTTTTTTTTTTTTTTTCCGATTGGCAATGACACCAGATATAAATTCGCGTGTCGACAGTGGTGGCACCTTGCTGTATATGAACATTACCGACTTAAAATGGATCATGCTCGAACGACCTCGGGGAATGCCGAGGATAATGTGGGGATTCCAGATGACTTGCGCTGCAAGAGGTCGGATGGGAAACAATGGAGATGCACTGCCATGTCCATGCCAGATAAAACCGTCTGTGAGAAGCACTACATCCAAGCAAAGAAGAGGGCAGCTAATTCTGCCATGAGAGCGAGTCTGAAGAAGGCTAAGAGAAAGTCATTAGGTGAGAGTGACATTTATCTTGAGAGCAAGAGTGAGGATTTTGACATTCCACTTGCTAGCATGAAAATTGAGCAGCATTCGGCCTCTGGAAAGAACAAGGCATCAAAAAATCAGTTCCGTTATACAGCAGAGGCACCGACCACAAGGACCACCTCTGCTCGTAATGCTCTGAAGCCAAATGACGATTCACCAGATGAGATTCCCCAGTATGAAGAAAATTGGATGCCTTATGAGTCGCCACCTGCTTCTCGAATGGACTTGCCCAGGAAAAGATCTCAAACAAATTTAGATGTCAATGCTGCAACAGTGAGTTGATATTAAAAAACTTGCAGTTGATTCTTCTTCTTCTTTTTACCAACTTTTGTTCTTCTCTTTTTCTATGTTAAAAAGATAACGAAGCAATATAGTAGTATGATTAAAATAATGACCCTTCCCCCGGGGGGACATTGCGACTAGGACCATCTTTTAGTCCTGTCAACTGCTTGCAGAAGAGTAAGTTCCTAAAGGTGATGGGAACTCTCAGCGACTTCATAGTTGATATAATACATCTTCTGAAAAAAATCTGAACTATTTGGTCAAGGTAAAATATGAAGTCTATGGCTTTATGCTGCTCTTTTGTCTATATTATCAAAAGTCTTCAGAATTTTGTGATAGCTCTGGAATCTTGCTTGCTTGTCTTATCCAATCAATTTTACACCTGTGTTTGCCAGTAGGCTCTATAGCTAGGCATCACAAAATATAAGAAACTTCAATTAAAGTTGGGGTCTTAAATCTCTGAGAAGCATTTGACAGCAAACCTTGTCCTCAATATCTGATTGTCTTGAAAAGATGAGGTTTAACTGCAATGAATAGAATTATCAATATATTATGGTCTCATTCACTGGGAATGTTGAAAGGATCTGTAACTTGACTTGTAATTCCTGTTGTCAATACTCAGTACTATCAATATTTTGCTGTTTTGTTTCTGGATACTGATTTGGAAGGTCATATGCCAGGAATACTCGGATGGAAGTACAGATTCCTCTGGTGAAACTGGTGGGCAAACTTGCCATCAATGTCGAAGGAATGACAGAGACAAAGTTATTTGGTGTTCAAGATGTGATAGGAGAGGATACTGTGAGCACTGTATATTAACATGGTGGGCATATTATACTGGTGAAGACACCCCATTTGTTAGTTATAAATTTCATTTTATATGGATAGGGAGTGTTTCTTTTATGACTTCCTTTATTTTAGCTACTCAGACATGTCATTCGACGAAATTGAGAGGACCTGTCCTGCCTGCCGTGGCACCTGTAATTGCAAAGTTTGCTTACGTGGTGATAATTCAATAAAGGTATTTTACCTTCTCTATTATACCATCCAGTGAAGTATGCCTATGAAATTCATTGTACACAGGGTCTTTGCCATTTGGTTCTTAGCTATTTTCCTTTGGAGATTTAGGTTCGGATTCGGGAAATACCTGTTCTAGACAAGTTACAATATCTCCACGTGTTGCTGTCATCAGTACTTCCTGTGGTAAAGCAGATCCATCATGAGCAGTGTTATGAAGTTGAACTCGAAAAGAAGTTGCGTGGTAAGATACATGATACATCTTCATGTTTGCTTGAAAATTCAGTGGCTTTTGACAATTTTGCAATAACGTTATCTTCTCCAGGGATTGAAATAGATCTTCCCAGGACAAAGCTGAATGCAGATGAGCAAATGTGCTGGTAAATCAGCAACATATCAAGTTTTTTGGCATATATATTTTTTATGAAATTTTGCTTCCTCTAATTGGTTGATTTAATTGTGCTGAGCAACAGGTATATTTCCTAGTATAGAGTTTGTACAGATCATATTTTTATTTAATTTGATTTGTTGTCTGGCAGCAACTTCTGTCGGATACCCATTACTGATTATCACCGGCACTGCCCAAATTGTACATATGATTTATGCCTTAATTGCTGTCGAGATCTTCGAGAAGCAAATGTAAATGCAGAAAAAGTAACCCCAACAGATGAAGCAAAACTTTCAGAGCAGAATTTGCTATATAAGTTACCTGATTGGAGATCCAACAGTGATGGTAGTATTCCATGCCCCCCAAAGAAATATGGTGGCTGTGGTTATTCACCATTGGCTTTAAGCCGCATCTTCAAAATGAATTGGGTTGCGAAATTGGTAAAAAATGTGGAGGAGATGGTTGGTGGCTGCCAGATTAATGAAGTTGGAGGATCAGAAACCAAGTTGAATGATCTCAAACTTTGCCAATATTCCCACAGGGAGGCCAGTGATGATAATTATTTGTATTGTCCGGCATCTGAAGATCTCAAAACTGATGGGATAGGAAATTTTAGGAAGCACTGGAAAAATGGTGAACCCATTATTGTCAAGCAAGTATTTGATAGGTCATCAAGCTGGGATCCAATGGCCATATGGAAAGGGGTTCGAGAGACAGCAGATGAGAAAATGAAAGAAGTTGAGAACCGAGTGGTTAAGGCCGTGGATTGTTTAACCTGGTCAGAGGTACACACTTATTTGATGATCGAGATTGTATGGGTTGTTTCTTGTACTGTTTATTTGTCGGTTAATCAGTTTTGTTGAAAATGCTGATTTTTGCAGATAGATATTGAACTTAACGAATTCATGAAAGGATACTTTGAGGGGCATGCCCATGAAAATGGTTGGCCACGGTTATTGAAGTTGAAGGATTGGCCTTCGCCTAGTGCATCTGAAGAATTTTTATTGCATCAAAGACCGGAATTTATCAGCAAACTGCCTTTACTTGAATATATTCACTCGAAATGGGGCCTTCTTAATGTTGCAGCTAAATTGCCTCATTACTCCTTGCAGAATGATGTAGGACCCAAGATTTATATATCATATGGGGTCAATGAGGAACTTGGTAGTGGTGACTCAGTGACCAATCTCCACTTCAATATGCGTGACATGGTATGTTTTTGGTTGTTTATCTGAGAGATAATAGTTGGTCGTTATTCACTATTTTCTTTCTTTTCCATTATTGAGTTGGAGTGTGAAACAAATTAATTTGCAATAAATTATGATAAGTAGGGCCCTAAACCTCATATTTTGTGTTTCTAATTTTGAATGCTTTAGGAATTTAAATTTGATGCTAAATTATTAATTTACGTTTGATTATGTTTCTGTCACCGTTTATGCATCTATCAATTATGTGGCTTAACAATTTATTCTGTGCTGTTTGAATTTAAAGCCCCCGGACTTGTACAAAGTATACTTAAACTCCAATAAATGATGTAACAATTTATCTCTCTCTCAAAAAAAAAAAAAAAAGTATTCTAGAGTGAAATAATGGAGTTTGGATTTATCAAAAAAAAAAACAGAGAGAGAGAGAGGGATAAACGGGCTACAGGCAAAGTAACTGATAGTAAGATGACATTTGCTGAGTTTGACCAGGTCTATCTTTTGGTCCATACAAGTGAAGTGAAGCTGAAGAAGTCGCAGGGAACAAAATGTGAAAAGATGCAGAAGTCATCTGATGCAAATGAGTTGCCTGTGGATCCGCAAACATGTTCAGTGGGAAGTCCAGCTGATTCATCACTTGGCACAGAAAGAAACGAACTGGATTTGGATTCAAATGAGAAGACGTCAATTGTCAATAAAGAATTGGAAAATTATTCTAGTGCTGAAGGGGATATGATCAATTCTGAACTTCCAGGCTGGGATGGAGATGTTGCGGAGAAAACAGATCCTGGAGTTCTTTGGGATGTCTTTCGTCGGCAGGATGTTCCAAAGCTGACTGAATTTCTAAAAACTCGTTGGAAAGAATTTGCGCAGCCAGATGATACAGTAAATAAATTTGTAAGCTGTATTGAAACCTTATATATCATTCTTCTTTAGTGGTTTCTTTTGTGCACTACCTTTATTTCTGGGTATGGGTTTTTTTCCCCCCTTAATAGTGTTGCTCACTGTACTCTTTGGATTGAAGTTTACAAGGCCTCTTTATGATGGAGTTATTTTTCTCAACGGACACCATAAAAGGGAGTTGAAGGAAGAATTTGGTGAGATAGTGTGCTTTCTCTTTACATGCTATTATTAAGAGATAGATAGGGAAGCGCTAGGCTGACAAATCTTGCACACAGAGAATGACAGGGAATCACTAGTGTATGTGCTAGGCTGGTTTAGGTGATCTAAGTGATGTCTGAATGTATGCTGCCTTTAGTTGAAATCTGAATAGTGATGTTGCCTGTACTGCGTCAATCATTGTGACTTGAAGTAATGGAGCCTGGATATAAATTTCTGAAGAATTCTAATTTTCATTTCCCCCCTTTCATTTTAATGTGATGGATATATTCCTACGTAGGAGTGGAACCATGGTCGTTTGAACAGTGTGTGGGGGAAGCTGTATTTGTTCCTGCTGGGTGCCCTTTCCAAGCAAGGAATGTTCAGGTGAGGTCGTTTTTCATTGTAAGTTATTTTTTAAATTGCTGCCCTGAAATTTTCCCCATCTACTAGAATCAAGGACACTGTTATTAGTAAAAATGGAAAGAATCAAAAGATGTGAAGTTATTGTTGGTTGACCTTGTCCAATAGACCTATATGATTAATCTATCTAGTATATCATAAAGATTTTGATAACCAGTAATGGAAAATAATCCTTTTAATTAACTATATTTTTTCCAGAATTCACTTTAAAATTTAGTTCAAGCTCTTGCCAATAGAGATTCTACTTTGGTTTGTATTGCTCCTTTGGTCCTAAATATAAGACCCTTACATGTGTAAAGGTCTTATATTTAGGACCGGAGAAGTACCTTTTTGAATAAACTGACCTAAATCCATTTGCAGTGAACAATTATTTTATCACAAGATACCTTTTTGAGGAACCTAAATGGAAACTTGTTTGTCATAAATCATAGGGATAATTAATCCACAGCTCCTTATAGTTTCAACTAATTTTGAATCAGGTCCTTATAATTTTTTTTCTTTTTATCAGGTCCCTATACTTTCACCTGTTTTTAATTAGGTTCTTGTATTTATTTTTCTTTTTATCAAGTGCTTATAAGTTCACCTTATTTTTAATTAAGTCCCTAAATTTTTTATTCTTTATTTTATAAATTCTAATAGTACTATTATATAAACATAAAATAGTATATATTATTTAATATTAGTTTATAAACAATAATATTATAAAGATATTGAATTATTATAATGATTTTAATTTTTTCAGCAAAAAAATTAATTGTTCTAAAAAAATTTCCTGGATTAATTAATTCTATTACTTTTTTATTACATAATTATTAATTTAATTTAATTATTAATATTTTATATTTCAGTATTAATCTATTTAATTAAGCTTATATTTAATTAATAAATAAAAATTAAAACTACATGGCCCTGATTAAAAATTTAGTGAAATTATAAGGACTTAATTAAAAAAAAATAAATACAAGGACCTAATTAAAAAAAGGTAAAAGTATAAGGACATGATAAAAAAAAAAAAACTATAGGGACCTGATTCAAAATTCGTTGAAACTATAAAGACTTGCGGATTAATTAACTCTAAATCATAATATATGTAAACTTTTAAAAAAAAAAAAAACTGAAATACATTGCGTCGCCAAGAAACAAAAAGAAGAATACAGGACTAGGAACAAGAAATTTTCTTCACCCTCCATCTTGAATGAAGAAAGATGGATATATGTAATCATTTCCACATTGTGTAAATTTCAGTCCACTGTTCAGCTGGGCCTTGATTTCTTATCGCCAGAAAGCCTCGGGGAGGCTGTGAGATTGGCTGAGGATGTCCGCTGTCTGCCAAATGAACATGAAGCCAAGCATCAAGTATTGGAGGTCAGAAGAGAGAAAATGCTTTGATTTTTTTTTTTTTTTAAAATCCGGTCCCCTTTTTTTGCCTTTAAATTCAGTCCCCCTTCCTTTTATTGCCGACCCTTGCAGCCTCCTACTAAATTGCTTGAGATCCATTTAATTTTTGTGGCTCCCTCGAGTGTAATTTGTTGGCCTTTTCTTGGACATGAGTGCAGGTTGGGAAGATATCTCTTTATGCAGCTAGTTCAGCCATCAAAGAAGTTCAGAAACTTGTTCTTGACCCAAAGTATGCATGTTTCTTCGCTTTTGCTCAAGTGCTCTCTCAACAAGCCCACCTCTTTCCCCTCACTCGATTTCTTCTTTCTCATGAAAATTTGATCCCTCGAGATACGAAATGGATTCATTACTGCTTTGACAGAAATGTTATATTGGTTTGCTCTTGTTATTCATTGATTCATTGTGAAAATTACTGACCCACCATCTCCATGACCCTTTTCCTCTGCTTTTAAATAAATAAGAGCTTAACTGTTGTTCTGTCTCAGACTTGGTGCAGATATTGGATTTGGGGATCCCAATCTGACTGCAATGGTTGCTGAGAACTACGACAAGATGGTTAAGCGGAGACAAATTTCTTGTGCTTGAGTAACGCGGTGTGGCAAATGAACTGGTGAAGGGCTCTGTATTATGAATAGTTATGTGTAAGCTATATTACTGAGCATCATGATATTTTTGCGTGTATTTTAATATGTATCCAGTCATCTAATTTCAGGCAAAAAAATCATCTCATTTGCATAATGGTCGCATGCTACCGACTATTGAATCGTGTATATGACCGATCACAAACTGTAATAGAAAAGAAAAAGAATCATGCATAGTCATGAGTGAGTTTCTGCTTGCTTTGTGGCTGATAATGATGGTTGAATTGATGTTACGCCCTCCCAGTAGAAGACATTCAAAATTTGAAGTGGTCTCCCTCTGGTCGCTGTTTTTGGCCAATTGCCATGCAAGTTAAACACTGCTTTGACAAAAAGGTTGTTGTCCTCAATCTTCCAATTTCATGAGACATTAGAGTTGATATCACTGCTTTGTGAATAAATTGTAAGCTTCTTGTTTTCGAAGCCCTAATCCGTGAGGGTGAATGAGTGAGCAATTCGATAGAAATGCGATTGCAAAGCTGGCCAGGCCGATTCAGGTGCCTGAGCATTTAGAGTAAAGAGCCTCCCGGCAGCAGCGCAGCATACAGCTACGTTGTGCCGCCGAAACGAAGGACTCTCCACTCCAAACTCCAGTTCGTAGTATTTTGCTTTTCTCGGAAGATCCTCTCTCACGTTTGCGTTTATCAGTCTTCCTTTCACGTCTGGGAGCTGCGTCGATCTCGTGATGCTCCGGATCACGGCTTCACCCACCTCTTCAGGCCCCCCAAAGGCTTCAATCCTTGTTTAAAACGAGCAAACAATGAGGGGATTATTAGTTTATTACTGTTAATTCAGTATTTCTCATAAGTTTGCTTATTTAGTAATTCAATACTAATAGTTGCCGCTTACTCACGAGAAATCCTGAGGAACGGGCGACACGATGACGCTGACATTGAGTTCGCCGGTTGAGCCGGGGGGACCGAATGCAACAACCGGCTCGTTGATATTAGGACGGCGCCGACCATTGAGAGGAGGCGGATCCAATGATCGTTCCAATTCTTTTTTCTTGGCTGCTCGGTATAATAGCGTCTGATCTCCCACCCAGTTTGCTGGGTATATGAATTCTGTTACTCGCATCAAAAAATTCAAAATCACCAATCCAATCACGATATCCCCCCTCTTTTTCTCATGATCGACTTATTATCTAGGAGAAATGCAATGTTCGTAGAATAAATTAATTACTGACCAAATCCTTCGTTACCGTCAATCCAACGATTGTAGCCTCCGATGGGATAAACCACGTCGAGCTTAAGATTCCGGCCAATCTCCGGCGACAACCCCAGAAGAAAACTGGTAATTCCGCTGAAGTTGGCACCCACTGCCACGAGGGAAGCCGACCCAACGCCCACGAGAAGCCGCCGCCGGAAGGTCATCGCTAGGGGTGCAAATTCCTCCGCCGGCGACCGCTCTTTTAAACTCTCTTCTCGATCACCCGAACATTTTGCCACGCAAAGTCGAGTGCATGCGTGGAAACTGGCATGCAATGCCATGATTTGCACGATTATATGAATTGATTACTTAGACGGCACTAGCGAGTATCATCAATAGTGTTGGACGCAAAGTTTATTCGTCGGCTCATTTCATTTGGGAGCCAAAATTGAAACTTTCTAATAGATGACAGGGAGGCCTTGTAGCTTCCCATTCGACGGCATCTCACGACCAAGAGAAATAATTAACAATGAAGTGGCAGATTCTGATTGTGTGTGCGGTTGTAACTCTAGGATAGCGCTTATCCGGTTTGTGTGGCCATCACTCTTTGCCGTCTGCAGGTTAATGATAAGGGGCAGCACCATCTTCGAAAGCCGTTTTGGCGCTTTTTCTTTCGAGGTACCAGAACAATGATAATAAAACTGGGAAGCCAAGCGTCCATTTTGAACTTGTCACTTCAACTCTGCTTTACTCATCTGGCTTCCAAGATTCACAGGGGAAGGGATTTTTGTTTAAGGAAAAAAAAATTAAAGAAAGTACCGAGAAATAAACGAAAGACCAAAGTGAATTGAAAAGTTGATCCAAATTAAAGGCAAAAATGATTCAAAGCCTGTCTTATTTTTGGTTGCCCTGGCCTAAAGGCGTTTCAGCCTTTTCCGCCTGGTTGGCGCCATAGAAAAGCATCACCACCTCCTCTGCACCAATCCCCAACAAGTCCAGAGTCGTTACATCCCCCCCACTTCCTTTACTTGCTGGCCCACCGTTCATTGCACTGTGCAAAACTCCATGGTTATTCGCATTATTACTGCTTCGACTGTTATGCTCCATCATCTTCGACAACGCCTTGCTTTGGTCCATTATAGCATTGAACATATCCACATTGTTCATCCCAAAGCTATTATTATTTCCTCCGAAATACTGAGATGATGACATATCAGCTTGTCCACTGTTCATGTAGTAGTGGTTACTATTATGCCCCAATGAAGAGGGTGCCATGCCCGAGCTGTTAGGACTGTTACTCATAGTTGCTCCCATTAGAGCTGCTTTCTGCAACAATGCCGTCGCTGACATGTGGGCCGATCCACCTCCTGTTTGGTGCTCGATTTCTTCCAACATGCTCAGGGAATTATTTGAACCCAGTTGAAGTGATGAACAGGAACTGTTGGACGAAAGACTTCTTGCGAATACGCTTCCAGTCATGTAATTGAATGCTTTTGCTGGGAATTCTAGGAGCTCCTGATGAAGGTGCGATATTGGATGCTTAATTTCATCAGAATGATTATAGTGGGGCGTCCCTTTTTGTGGGTTGAAGTTGGAGTTGATTGGCAGTGAAGAAACAGGATTTGGGATTTGATGTTGACCTTGTGAGTTTGAATATGGTCCTTCATTGTTGGCTTTGTTATTCTCCTCGGCCAACGCGTCGCAAAAAGCTCTATGGGTGATAAAGCTATCTCGTCTGCACCAAATGAATACGCAATGAACCAGTGAGTTGATTATTCGTGGCTAAAAATTAAAATATATAGAAATGGTGAACAAGAATCACCATATATATGAAGATAAAATATGCACCCACCATCGATGCGTGCATGGAATATAATGTATATTTTTATAGAATTCCTTCGCTCAAAAAAGGCACTAAATGCGTGTGTGTGTGTGTGTGTGTATAACGACAAGTTAGAATTTTCAGGATGGAAAATTTTTTGATGAACCTGGAGAAGATGGTGCCACAATCACATTTGTATTCCCTAGTACCACAGATCTTAGAATGAGCTTTCCAGTCGGACTGTACTGCGTATCTCTTGGAGCACTTCTCACACTTCCATTTCTTCTCGCCATGTTTTCTTGAGAAATGCTTCTTGATGCCAGTAAGGTCACCCAGTGCTCGACTTGGGTTATGGTGGACGCACGAAGGCTCTGGACAAACATAAACTCGCTTTCGAACTTCTGTGGTCGGCCTTTGCTTGAGCTTCCATGGCAGGTTATGGCCTCGCCGGTGCAATTGCAGATTTTGATCCCTTTGGAATCCTTTGTTGCAGATTTCACACAAGAATCGGTTTCTCGCCATTAGGGCGTTTGGTGATAGAGCAATCACTTCGGCATTGGGATCTGTACGCCACAGCGCAGGCACACAAACCCATCATTAAAAAAATTTTAAAAAAAAATAGTAAATGTTTGGTATGTCAAGTACGATATGAATAAAGTGACAAAAAAGGCTGATCATGTGGTGAGACCCATCCTCTGCGAACATAGATAAACGAAGAAATTAAGTTAAATGCAATATATATCTGAATCTTAGCCTACCCGTACGTACAAATTAAACCAGACAAAAAGGGATAAGAGTAGATGAATAAAATCCAAAGTCTCTCTCTTTCTCTCTCGGGTCTCCCTCTACGGACAAGGAAATACAAAACACACAGGCAAGAGCATTCACGCGAGCGTGTAGAGAGAGAGGTGAGAGACTTGATTTTCAAAGGCATATACATATATATTTGTGCGTGAACGTGTACGTGTGGTGCGCTTTCTGAAACAGTGGTGAAACTAAAAGGGAAGCAAAAAAGGAAGAGATGAACAGTGAGCAGCAATGATTGTGAATTCCAGACAATAATTGAGCTTCTTCGACAACTAACTAATGTGGCACCAATAATTCACCGAGAAATAGTTTCTCTATATGCATTTCTGGCTTAAAACATCTGACCACATCCTTCTTATATATTCCCGTACGAAGAGCAGAGATTCAGCTAGCAAACACTATACATGCCTTATGGGGAGATCAACTCTTGCTTTTTGACATATTAAAAACATGTCTTTCCCGATTTATAATTAATAACCGTTTAGATTTCGAGTAAACATATACACATATGCATGACTGCATTCAGAATCATTGATCAGCTGATGAGTCCTTCTGGGTGAGATTTGGCAGATTATAACTTACAGAATGCCAAATATACGAGTCGTCATTCATCAGCCCCATTCATTGAAGGGGAGAAAATTAAAAGTCAGAACATCAGAAAACGCTATATTTATTTTAAAGAAAAGGCAAGCTATGTAGCAAAATTACCTGGGTTTCCTGGGAGGTTTCTCTTCCTCTTAACCGGAGGAGGAAGTTGGGAATTGGCGTTGGAACCGTTGCTGTTAGTGGTGGTTGAAGTAAGAGAAGTTGGACTGTGAAACTGGTGATGAGCAGCAGTGAGTTGAGGACGGTGTTTAATAGCTGCATCTTCTCTGAAACTCCCACTGTCACAGCTCGTGATGTTTGACATTGAAGCTACCTAATAATCTATTAATTCAATCAACCAAAATCTTCCCCTTGGCTTTCTCCCTTGATTTCTCTCTCCCTCTCTCTGCTGGGCTACTGTTTCCTAGCTTCTTACTGCTATTTACTTGAAAAAGCCATGAAAAATGAAACTCAAAATATGGGATTTGTGCGAATAGAGGAAGACAAATGCCAGGAAACTCTCCTCCATTTATGGCTGCCACAAGAATACAAGAACCGGGCTTTGGATTTGCACTATGCTATAATAATATTAAATATACAATAATAATATATATTTCTCTGGGGCACACTTCTTTCTCGCTATGTACATGTGCCCCTGCTTTTCTTCGATATTACCCCCTCGTGACATTTTTGGCATAGTGTTTAGACCGCATTAGAGCAAATTAATTGCAAAAAGTCAAACCCATGAACTTGATGGATTGTAAAGCCTTTGTATGTGGTAGAGTGATCTCTTTCTGGGGAAGTCGCTATTTTATTTGAACCAACCCGAGGGGAAAAAATTGTTGTTTCATCATCAAGCTCACAGGTGCCTCACAAATAGAGATAAGACTTTTTTTAAATTGAATTTATATTTAATATAAATCATACAGCAAGATCATGAACAACATGATTTCTTTCTCAGACGTCAACAGGATTAGAATAATTGAAATTTTTTCATTTGGGTTTTATAATTTGAATGCTCGGAATAAGATGGTTGTGGAAAAAGAGGCACAGGACGAGATGAGCAAAGCCTCCAAAACATTTGATTAGTTGGTGGAGGGTGATATGGGTAGTCCACATAGTGAATGGGAGATGTTTGTAAAGACCCGCTTAAGGGATAGCGAGGGGGGCGAGGGCAACTAGTTAGAGAGTTTGTCAGCATTTGAGGCGATATTTTAAGGAGGGGGCATTGTTCCCAGGTTGCCCTCGATCTGGCGGCGAAAACCACGAGAGTGCCACTTACGCAAGAAGGAGGCGCCCGGAAAAGGGTAAGTGAAGTTACGAAAGTAGCCTCACCCGTCGCTGACAACCTCAGATCGTATCGTTCTCGAAGTGACCACACAACGAGACAACAATTCTCCTGTTCACGTGCTGCTTCCGGGTAATTTCACCGTCCCCACCGTTTTTTTACCAGGCAACCATCAGCCACCTTCCTCTTTTTCACCTTTTTATGTCAAACCCGTACGGCCTTTTGTCATTTGGCCTCGCCTCTCCATCACCCCATCTCGTGACTCCTCCTTCCCTTTCCCCTGTATATTTACTGGCCTTTTCATTTTAATGGCCGCTCGTGTGAATGCCTAATTGGCTGTTTCTTGCGCATATTAATACAACGTTCGATTCTTAATATAACATTTCTGTTTGATTTTTATTTTAGTCTTAAAGATAATATTACAACATATTTTATTTCACATATTTATACATTTTTTTCAAGATAATCCTTCTAATAATAATAGTTCTAACCAATATACTTGATTAGCAAGAATATTTTAGGAAAGACAACACCTATTTATTACAAATAACTAACTTAACTTATTTATTTAATCTTCTCAAATTAGTATTAAGACCGGGAGCAGTATTATTTAAAAATAATTTCATATACGAGATCAGTACGAGTTTGAATTTGGTTAGGCCAATACACACACACAAGAAGATTACTATAAATAAATCATTTGTAAATTCTTAAAACGATTGATTATCAAGTGTATTTTCCGTTGTGTTTATTTTAGCTCCACTGTGCCTGCGAGCATAACACAGAGAACAGGTTGAAGATTGATGAGGTTGTCGGTAGATTAATTTATTATTGTTAGTCTAATTTTTGTCCTATCCATGTTATGCTATCGCCACAGTCCACACTCAACAATCTAACAGAAGAAAATGCTTCTGGCCCAAAAAAAAAAACAAGCAAGCATATTTATATATAATGGCAAATAGAAGAAGTTGTAATCTGGAATGAATTTTAAACCTTGGGACGATCAGTAATCAGAATACGGCGTCGTAGAGAGCCATTACAGTGAGGACCATGCACAGTGCATTCGATTATTTCAGGCGTAGGAGACATGCATTGATGAGTTGATGGAACTTAGGAACCGCACGTCGCTACCCACGCCCTCCTTTCACTGTACTAAAGGGGATCATATGGCATTATAACGTACTCGCTTCTTCCCCACAATATTGTTATCAAAAAACCTATATTTTATTACTTAATTAGCCTCTATCTTTTTGTAAATATTGGGCTTCAATAATGGACCCCGCTGTATACCATTACATGTAAGATAAGTGATTCTTTTTTTTCCATTCAATTTTCTAGTTAAATGAGTACTCTATATTTGGAATCAACATTTAAAATCTCTGGAGAAAGACTAACACCAACAACTTCAGCAAGTGAACACCCATGCACGCATTTATATAAACAAACGTGAAACTGATGTTGAAGTTGACACATGCACCTGCGGACTAATTAATACTATTTCATGTCCTAATTATAAGAGCTAGTTGACTAATTTCAGGATATTAAAGAAATAAGTTAAATTAATTATTTATAATAAATAAGTGTTGTCTTTCCTAAAATATCCTTGCTAATTAAGTATATTGGTGAAAACTACTTTTACTAGAAGGACTTTTTTGTAAAAAAATATATAAATATGAAAGATAAAGTAGATTAAAGTATTATATTTAAGATTAAAATAAAAATAAAATAAGATCTTATATTAAGAACCAGAAGTAGTATTTATCATCAGCTCAACCATAAAAAAAAAAAGTAATTAGGATGCATATGTAAATAATGAAGGGGCGGTTTTAATTGTAATCATGCACAACGAAATTAGCAGTATATCGTTGAATCAAGTGGCAGCGCTAGTACTATTACTTTAATTTCCTAATCAATCTGAACAAGATCACATCGTACGTGCATATCTATTGATATGTTAGGCAAAATGGCCGTCCATAAAATCTCATAATGGAATCTCTAAGCATTGCTTTCTTAACTTCTAAACAAGGCCACAACCACCATGATTACACACCTTTTTGCTCTCCTTGAGTAAATTTCTCCAGGGCGGCATATAACACGCATGGAGGGCTCGTCTTTCTCCATCTGGAAGATCGGACGGCCCTCATTGCACGGGCGTCTCCAACTCAGCGCAGCATGGTTATTATCAGTAGTAAATTTCCGGACACAAGTTTGTTAAATCTATAGTCACGGGGGGATCACATCAAACATCTCTATCAATCTATCAACAAAAAAGGTAAGCGATTGTTTTCCCATGTGTTGAAAGAATCGAAACCCTTGTGGCTCCCTGGCTGTCACTCTCTCTTTCTTCTTAATTTCTTCTGTGCCATCAAACTGTATTTATAGTGGATCGCGTCACGTAGCTGGTCAAAATCATGATTTTATTATTATTATTATTATAAACTCCCTCGCTCTTAACACATGAGCGTAAAATAAATTAAATAATACTATCTATTATATTTAATATAAGATTTTGTTTGATTTTTATTTTGATCTTAAATATAAGATCTCAATCTATTTTGTCTCTCACATTTATTCAATTTTTTTCAAGATAGTCCTTCTAATAATTATAGTTATAGTCAATACACTTAATTAGCAAGGATATTTTAAAAAAGATAACACTTATTTAGGATAAATAACTAACTCAACCTACTTTTTTAATCTCCTCAAATTAATTAACTGGCTTAGGATCAGAGGTAGTATGAGAGGAATTCAATAATTTGTTTCCTTTTAAATCTCGTTGACTAAGTTAACCACGGGAATCAGAGGATTGTTCAATGAATTTAGGTGGGAATAGGGCTACAGGGTTAAATTTTGCTTTTCAAACAAGAGGCTATTGCCTCTTGTTCTCCTTGATATAATATTACCTCTAGTCCTAATTATAAAAATCAATTGATTAATTTAAAGAGACTAAGAAAGTAAGTTGAGTTAGTTATTTGTCCTAAATAGGTGCTGTCTTTCCTAAAATATCCTTACTAATTAAGTGTATTAACTAGAACTATTATTGTTACAAGGGCTACTTTGAAAAAAATGTATAAATACGAGAGATAAAGTGGATTAGAGTCTTATATTTAGGACCAAAATAAAAGTCAAACAGGATCTTATATTAAGGATCGGAGGTAGTATAAGAATTAGTTAACTAATGTAAAGAGATTAAAAAAGTTAGTTGAGTTAGTTATTTGTAATAAATAGATATTATAAAACAGTTTGTTGAATTAGTTATTTATAATAAATAGATATTATCTGTTTTAAAATATCTTTATTAATTATGTGTATTTTAATTACAAATTGATAGTGACTCCTTAACATATACAACCACTATAGAGATTATTTGAGCACAAAAGAAATAAATATTTGAGACAAAGTAGATTAATATCTTATATTTAGAATTAAATTAAAAACTAAACTAATTTTTATGTTAAAAACAAGAGGTAGTATATGTTTTAATTTAATTTTTTCCCTCAATGTGTCATTACAATTTGTTTTATTTTTCGAGTATTTTCCTATATAAAAAAAAAACCAGGAATCATATCTCCATAAAGGTCGTCAGATTTGCTGGATTCACAAATAGGCCCCCACCGACTTTTTTTCATAAACCTGAAGCTGGAGAACACATATACTCACTGACACTCCTCTGTCCTCTGCGCACATCAACAATTATTATTAGTTATATATTAACAATATTTATGTATGTGTGTGCAGGAATGAACATATTCGGAGCCGTAGCCGACAATCACGTCGTTTGTATATCGTGTGTTCTTTTTTTGGAATTTTGTAAACAAACTAACGGCCGTTGCAGCCTATATGTATAACATTAACGACGTAATAATAATTAAGAAGGCAGCGGTGAGAGTATATGGTCACATACATATAAGCTAAAAAGGTTGAGACGATTCCGAATGCATTTGTAGTTTGGTTGCTTGCATACTTCGTCGTCGTTATTCACCTTGCTTTGTGATAATCGATGACCTGTCTTCACCCCTGCCAACATAACCCCATCATCTTCATCTACACAACTGTATATGTCTGTGTATGTATATCACTCCTGATATACTCCTCCGATTCTTAATATAAGACCAAATTCTTGAGTTGGTTTTGGTCCTAAATATAAGACCCATTTCTTATAGTTATCAATTTTCTCTAAATTACCGATATGGATACTCTCTCAACTATATTCAAGTAAAAGAGGGAGAGGGGATATTAAGAAATATGATTATAGTATTTTAGGAAAAATGTGTCACTTTTCTTATGATTAACTAATTTCTTTAATCTAATCAAATTAGTTAAATATGCCTCATATTAAAGATTGGAGGAGTAGTTTCATCCTTAATGTAAAGATCACTTAATCAAATGGTAAAATAATTAAAAAAATAATAATACATATAAAAAAATGAAATGGGTTGAGATACTATACCCATGAGCAAATTTAATCATATACGAACACGATACAAAAAGTCAAGAACCGCCAAAGAGAAACTTCTGATGGAGCAGTCCATGCGATGGTACAGATGGAGGAAGGCCGTCCATACTCTGTCTCTCTCGCTGTCCTCCGAAGAGGAACTCGCGCCTTTCGTTTGTATTAGTGACATTTCCATTTATATATATATATATATGTGTGTATATATATACTATTCCATGCATGCATAACGTCTATTTTATTTATCCTTTGATGATTTTCTCTCGCATGTGTTAATTTGTCATCCTTGGCCGACTCACCGCCATTCGTCGTACACGCAATAAAGACAATACCTTGCATGCCGTGGTGAAAAAGAGTAAGAGCCTCTCAATTAATTAATTAACTAATCATTTACTTAGTAAAAGTCTCGGCCACGAAATATTTGATTGTAAGTAATAAAGTTCCTGCACATGTGTGGGGCATCATCATCGTTGGGCCACACACCTAATTAATTACTCCTCCGGTCCTTATTATAAGACCCAATT
Organism: Neltuma alba; assembly: GCF_004799145.2. NCBI lineage: Eukaryota > Viridiplantae > Streptophyta > Magnoliopsida > Fabales > Fabaceae > Neltuma > Neltuma alba. The sequence continues at coordinate 199,813 of NW_021636989.1, read as the reverse complement.
TGACTTTTTATTTGGTCCTAATTATAAGACCCAATCCATTTTCTCTCTTATATTTATGTCTTTTTTTCCAAGATAATCTTTATAATAATGATAGTTTTAGCCAATATACTTAATTAGCAAGGATATTTTAGGAATAACAACACTTATTTATTATAAATAACTAACTTAACTTACTTCCTTAATCTCCTCAAATAAATCAATTGGGTCTTATAATTAGGACCGGAGGAGTACTTATCTTCGTAATCTGACTTTAATCATCATGCATGTATATATGGGTAGTTAATCGTGAGTGAAGGATTCAATATGTAGCCAGATGGATTTAATTTATAAATTGATCTCCTGTTATAAAAGGAAAAATTGGCGCGTGCCCACTCTTTTCAGTAGTGTCATATTTAATTTGCATATATGAAAGTCCAAGGAGGGCAGGCAGGGAATGATTGAAATGATATAAAGAACAGGAAATAGGTAATTAAAATGGACTTTGCATGCATCTTAATAGGAAAAGAAATTAAAGTGATTATATATCAATCATGCATGTGGGTTACAGCCTTTGTATAATTATTACCCCTCCTGTCCAGCTCTTTTTCCCCTTTCTTTGCGGGGAACAAAAAAAAAATCTTTGCTGCTCACCAACAGAGGAAAAGCAAAAAAGTCATGTAATATAAAAAGAGTTTTCAATATCCTACACACATAATCCCCCTATGTAGTTCTTCCAGAATACACATAATCAATATTTTACAAGTCCCTCCAGTCCTACGTAGAAAGTCAGATTTACAAATCACTCGCCAGAATGTTCTCTCTAAACTATTCATTAACCATTAATGACATGGAGACCACATAATAAACATATGATTTAATCCTTTTTAATGATACAATGGAAACTACCATTTATACGTGCTTCTCTCTCCGGCATCCTTATTGTTGTTGAGATCTCGTGAGTTCTTTTTGTTGGCTCCTGTTTAACAGTGGTAAAAAGAAACCTCAGCTGATGAGTGCGTTGGATCAGTACTAATAATTAATGATGACTTGAGAGTGCTTTTCATGAGCTTTGAAGCTCTTTCTTTTTTCTATTTTAAATTTTGAAAAGCGTTGCCTTCTTTCCTGCCTTCATTCATTGATGCTCCAATTATAAAGCGAAAAGGATCTATGATGACGCATTTGGACAGAACAAAAGATTTCATCGTCTCTTCTCGGTGGAGTCACCTTGGCCGACAATCGCTTGAGTCTGCCTTAAAAGGTCTACGTGCTTTAAAATCATTATCTATACTTTCAGTTATTATTCATTAGCCACCACTTTGGATCATCACTCGGATCTAAAATTTAGACAAATTTTGGAACCGTGCTGAGAGTTAATTAATTACACGGGATACAATAATCATTCATGTCAACAGCTCAACCAAAGTTGAATTAATTATATGGGTAAGATATGCTGATGAGTAATCTCACTTCCCTGGTAAGGAGTAGTGGACGAGACCGAGTCCTATATATTCGGCAAGCCTAAATAATATGATTTATTATATAGATTTACTAGATACAGAGATTAAAATTGTGATTGAAGGTAAAAAGGAAGAAATGATATGTAAGAGTAGCTCAGGCCAAAAAAGATATGTGAGAGTAGCGGTGGAATTCATTCAATCCGTAGTCAAGTAGGGATATTTCGCCCTCACCCCCGTGATGGTCTGTGACTCTTGGTCGTACACTGGATGGGCCATTCACGAAATTGCCTCATGGGCCCCGCCTAAATATGGCGGGAACACTCCTTTTTTCAGCAGAATTACTCTTCTTTTGGTTTTTGGACCACCGGTATCGTTCAATCAAGTCTCCGGTATCTTTTTGAAGTAAAGTATTAGGGATTGAAATTATTTTATTTATTTGAATTTATTCATTTTCATTTTACAAACTCCTTATAAATTTACATCAAAATTCAGCACTTCCTTGTCAGTTTTTATCCCACACCAGATTTTTTTTCACCCTTGTTTTTGTTCCTGAATCTTTCTTTTTTATGCAGCTTTAGATGGAAGGCCGTTGCCGTTTTAATGGGAAAAAAAAAAACGACGAAAGGCACTGAAAAGACAAGTGGTGACCTGTCACAGCCACAGGGGATGGATCCAAGACCAAGTCATCGATGGTGAGGAATGAGAGCCCACAAAGGCGACATTTTATCTTCTTTATTTAGTTACCTCTTTGTAGCACAAGGTAATGGTGATTTATAGCATTTGGGCCCAAAGAAAGGTGGGTGGGTCCAATTCCACTCTATCATGTGTGGCATCTAGGCCCAATAAATGGTAATAGTTGATATATTGCCATGTTAGTTCGGAGTTAATTACAGGGGAGAGGCGAAAAGCAAATTCTTTGCTTAAAAGAGTAGAGAAAATGAATCCATTAAAAATCAAATTTAAATACCACGTTTTATTAACGTTCTTTCAAGCATGTTTTTGCTACTGACCATTTTCATTTTAATTTCGCTTTTATAATTACATGTGATGCGATACAGTGCAGCTTCTTATACGACAGAGAGCACTCATCTAATGGGGACATTCAAGTTGAGGGTAAATGACATAGTTGGTAGACGCAGTGATGGGAACTGAATTTGATGTTGAATACTTTATTAAGACGGTTTGTTTGGAGGTTCAAACCAGGCCAACCCCGTCTCATGAGGTCAGTCCTTACCAAGCTAAGTCCGTTTGCTTTATAATGTAACGAAGTATTTTCGAGGTTTGAAGAAAAGAAATGTTACTTCTGATATTGGAGATAGTTTTGGGGATTGGATTGTCAAAATAGTTGCATCATCATAATTGGAGTGTGAGTTTGAAACATCTGTTATGTTATGCGTGGAGGCAATTTTGTTTGATCGACTGTTAGACATTAAATATAGATACTCTTTTCAACGAGAATTCGAATATTGATTTACCAGTGTGGCTTTCACTGGACCCAACACTCATTAATTGCAACCATTCTGTATTTACGCAGAGGAGATTAAGATTAGACGAAGTGAGTCGATTGGGACGTGATACGCAGCAATACCTACTGAAACATCCAAAAAGTCGCATATTGGGCTACGGAGGTCGAGGGCCCACGACAAGATCCCATGTTGCTTTTAGCTTCCATTTCCTTTCCGCTGGTGAGACTGTGGACAAACAAAACAAGAGATTCTCGTGTCCGTTTGGTTAGCAGTGAAATCACAGGGGCTATCACAAGTATGCCTCGCATTAGGGACATGAATCATGAATCCTACCCCATATTCCACTCCAGCAGTCAAATTGGATCTCAAACACACTTCGTCCCTGTCTACTCTAGATTAACCTAATTGCCGGTCAAATAAGTTCGTAGGGCTTGCTCGTTAATAAAAACGAGTGCGTAATCCTTACTGTAATCAAAATATTTATGTCACGAAACCCTTGATTTCGTAATGTAATGAACGTATTAAATAAAATCCCACCAATGCATGGCACGTATCCAAAGATTTAAATGACAAAAAGTAACAAAGTTGACCAGATTTGATTTCTGGATTTGCATATAATTGGGGGTACTATACTACAATGCATGATGCAGCGGATGGCCTTCTTTTGCAATGGTATTTTCATTTGCCCGATTTAGATCTCTTATCTCGCCTCTTCATTACATATTTACTGCTCGCTGTTTTTTCCCGCCCCTTGCTTCCTGGTAATCTCCTTTATTCTCTCATTGTTTTGTGTTAGCGGTATCTGCTGTTGTAATTATTTTAATGCGTTGTTTTGTTTTCCTCTCTTTCCTCTGCTCGCTTGTTCCTCTTTATATTATTTAGCTATAAATCACATTGCATTATACTTCCTGAGTATCGATAATTTTTTTGGTTTACTCTCTCGAGGTACGGCTTCTAACGTAGAATCACCTGAACGAATTAAAGCATAACCACGCTATTTGCTAGTTTTATTTCCCGGCAATTCAAGGGCTCTCGACTTCGAATCTCTCGGTAAAATTCTCGTACTCTTTACCAGATTGGATGGAAATTCTAGTACCTTTAGAAATTGCATCGGCAGAACTTCTAGTTTTTTTTTTTTTTTGACGGCACTATAATCCGTTCATTTCAGGTACCCAATTATTGATCAGCTCTGTCGATTGTTAGGCTTTTGGATTTAGTGGGCGCTGCGCATGGTTAAATTTCGGGGATTACAGTCATAGGGTGTGATTTCCCTGCGATAATTGTGAAGGTCCACTGCATGTGTGAGTCTTAAGGGGTCCTCTGCTCTGCTGTGGAGGATCCCGTGCGAAAAGGCTTTCTATGAAGTATTCTATTTGTGGAGATTACCGGCTATTCTCGGGTATACAAGTTGGAAAGTTGCTCTAAGTTGTGGGTGTTTTTTGCGTATCAAATCCCGGTGAAATGTTTGCTTCAGTAGCGGATACAGGACATGAAAGCAGTGGAGTGTCAGGATCCATTATGATTCCAAAGCGGTTCGTCTGGCCTTACGGGGGAAGAAAGGTGTTTCTTAGTGGCTCTTTCACAAGGTAGGATTTGAGTTATTGAATTATTCATTACAAATCTAGTTACTTTCTAGATCATCCTCATTTGTTGCTCAACATGATTGATGGTTCCATAGATATGATTGGCCTTGTTCTTGAGTGCATTCTTATAATTGTTTTCCCCCCCTTTTGTTTCTGTATTGGTCGCATTAATGTGATTTATAACCTTCATGTGTCCAGGTGGTCTGAACATATACCTATGTCTCCTATGGAGGGATGTCCTACTGCATTTCAAGTTATTTGCAGCTTAATGCCGGGATATCATCAGGTTGTTTGGCCCCTATGCTTTGTCAGACCTGAGGAAATACAATACTAGCGATTGAAACTTTACGTCATGTTCTTATATTTGACCAATGGACCATTTAGTTTGAATGCACTTCCCCTCAAAGATAAAAGTAGGGGGATGAGATTGTGGTTCCAAAACTCCAGTCCTTACTGCTTGCACAAGTTGCGGGAAAGAAAACGGAGGGATGTGCTTGTAAACAAGTTACTTTAAGACATCGTTTTTTCTGCTTATCGAGTCATATTTATGCATTGTTAGATTTTGGGGAGTAATTTTCAGTTATTCAGATTTTCCATAGAACTTTTGCAGTTGCCTACTCTTTTGTTTTATATATAACTGAGTAGACAACATTCTTTGATGTGAAGAGGTACTTTGTTGTTAACACGACTATATGCGGAATATGGGAATTTTGATAAGTTCTACCAAGTTTCATTGTGCTGTTACCGTATAACTTTTTTTTTTTTTTGGCCCCTTCTAGTCATATCCACCCCCTTTCTTGGTATTTTTCTCTTTGACAGAGCTTTTGCAGTTGCCTACTCTTTTGTTTTATATATAACTGAGTAGACAACATTCTTTGATGTGAAAAGGTACTTTGTTGTTAACATGACTGTATGCGGAATATGGGAATTTTGATAAGTTCTACCAAGTTTCACTGTGCTGTTACTGTATAACTTTTTTTTTTTGCCCCTTCTAGTCATATCCAGCCCCTTTCTTGGTATTTTTCTCTTTGGTGTGATGCCAAATTAATCAATAATTGGTAGGCTAGGTACTTGTTCTGTTCTATCCTGTAGCAACTAGTTGAATATGGATATGTTAGCTTTTGATGGTATGCTCCATTATGATGGTGAAAAGTGACAGTAGGTCAACAAATAGATAAATTGTTGTCACTCGTAATTTAGAGTGGAATTTAGCTAACTTATTTTACATTCTGGCCTTTCTCATTACCAAATGTAATGGTGCCCTTTTATTATTATTTGTTTCTGCTTGAGGTAATTTATGATAAATTAAATGTTGAAATCTGTAAGTATAGTATGGTAAGGATAATCAATTCAAACTGATGAAAATTTATCATCTTCAATGATGTGCAGTACAAATTTAATGTAGATGGTGAGTGGCAGCATGATGAGCAGCAACCATTTGTAACTGGGAGCTATGGAGTAGTGAATACTATTTTCTTGACAAGAGAACCGGATGCTTTGCCTTCCATCTTTATTCCTGAGATGCCTGGCAGATCCCACATGGAGGTTGATAATGATGTCTTTCGGCTTGTGGTAAGCTGTTTTCCCTTCCCTCTCATTCCCTCAGTGCTTCTGATCAGATTGAATCTTATCCATGCGTTATTTTTCTTTAATGGGACGATCTGGTGCCAAAATTTTTTTGATCTCATATATTTTATGATTCCTTTCATTCCTTTTTCTCTCTCTCTCTCTCTCTCTCTCTCTATTCTCCTTTCTTAGTTTGGGAGATCAAACTGTAATTTCTGTAGCCTTAAAGTTTTTGCTTCATTTAAGCTCCTTTGACTGCATATATCCAGGAAGCTAATTTAAGGGTGTCAGAGTCTGATCTGGAGGTCTCTTGCCACCGTATAGCAGTATTCTTGTCTACATATACTGCTTATGAGTTGCTTCCTGACTCAGGCAAGGTTTGAATATTACTCCTCGATTTTTTGTTGTGGCATTGAATGGGGATTTGACCCTGATTTGATGTTGCTTATTTGCTTCTGGTTTGATTGTTTCAATCACAGGTCGTTGCCTTTGATATCAACCTACCAGTTAAGCAGGCGTTCCATGTCCTTTATGAACAGGTATAATATCTTTCTCATTACACCATTAAAAAACATATATTTGCATTTCCATGGTCATAAAATCACGCATGTGAAGAGGCCCATGCAATGTCTGAGCATCTACTTGGTTGATATTTACCTCACATGTATGAATCATAACTTAATCTGCTTACAGGGCATACCTATGGCTCCTTTATGGGATTTTAGCAAGAGCCAGTTTGTTGGAGTGCTTAGTGCTATGGACTTCATTCTAATATTGAAAGAGGTTTGTGGGGATCAGAATTTTCATGTGACACTGCTGTGCTAAATTCTGAGACATGCCATAATCTGCATGCTACAAGCTGATTTATTAGTTTGACTCTTTTAAGGCCCTTGCAATGGCACATGCATATATAATAGTTTCTAGAGTGAAGCAGCTTCATGCGGACCACATTTTTTGAAGTTTAATAAATTTATGTGGCTCTGACAGATGATAATATTTGGTCTGCGGAATTAAAAGTAATTTGTTCAGTGTCATGCATTCACTAACTAGTTTATGTTTATGTATACATTATAAGCAAATTTTAGTCTGTATTTCTGTCTAAATATCTGTCGAACTTGTTAGAGTAAGGTATTATGCTATTATTCTTATGGTTCTAAAGAGAATTGTCAGGGGAAGAATCTTGAAAATATATACATTCTTGAATTTCCTAATCTGATGGCAAAACCTCTTCTAGTTCTTCCATTATGTTTTTGGCATCTCTGTTATTGTGAATATGCATGCTCATGCCTTTTATAATGAATCATTTCTGCATTTTAGTTTCTAAACTTACTCTTATAGAGAATTCATGGTGCATTCTTGTGTATTCACAGTCTTTTTCTTACAATGGTAGACATTGAATAGCAATGAAGTATTGTGTGAGTGATGTGAAAGAAGTTTACTCTAAATTTAATGCTTTTGCATTAAATTCTGTTGGTAATTTAACCTGTGTAATTTCAGCTGGGTAATCATGGGTCAAATTTGACTGAAGAGCAACTTGAGACTCATACTATAGCAGCATGGAAAGAGGTGAAGGTACAACAAAGCAGAACACTGGACAGTGGGAGATCATATCCTCAGCACTTTGTTCATGTAGGTGCCTCTGTTGTGATTTGTGACAAACTGCTCAAATGGGCATATGCTATTCTAACTTTTTTTTGTTGTTGCATGCATTGGTTGTTCTAAATTTTCATCTTCCCTTAAATGTTTAGTGTTTCCCTGCTTGAAACTCTGGGATGCAGAATTTGGTATTCAGCAATTTTAGGAGAAATGAGTGTTAAAACCGATCAAATATTTGAAAGACCGCTTTTCTTTTCTTTTTTAAAGTAACTCAAGGCTTATGATATGTTATAATTTTGTTAAATTATTTCTTCTGGGAGGCAGACTGCTTTAAAATTTCTTAGATGGCATAAAAAGTTTGAAAGGTTGTTTGACATTATGAATAGAAGACATTGCTCGTTAGCTTCCCTCTCCTTAATAATAGCGTTCTTCATCTGAAGTATTTTGTCTCGTGTGATTTTTCTTTATGCTGAATTTATGTTTAATCTCCAGGCTGGCCCTCATGAGTGCCTGAAAGATGTGGCTTTGAAAATTTTGCAAAACAATGTGGCATCAGTTCCTATTATTCAGTCCGGATCACAGGATGGTTCATTTCCTCAGCTGCTACATCTTGCTTCGTTGTCAGAAATCCTAAAATGTAAGCTTCTAGATCTTTTTGTTTTGGGAAAATGGTTTAAAACTAATGCATGAACTTAATTTTTCAGGTATTTGCAGGCACTTTAAGCATTCCTCCAGTTCCTTGCCCATTTTTCATCTGCCAATCGGTTCATTACCTATGGGTACATGGGTGCCAAAAGTTGGGGAATCAAATACACAGCCACTTGCAATGCTTAGGTCAAATGCATCTCTTGGTGCTGCCCTGTCTCTGTTAATTCAAGGTGATTATTTTTCTTCTGTTGCTTAGAGATCAAGGTTTTTCTTGTTAGCAATTAAATGTTCCAGCAACATTTAGGTTAATATTGTTTTATGCAAAATATGCTTGAATTCCAACTCCATGCTGAAAACAGGGACTTATATAGTAAGTTCTTGCAGAAATAACTGTCGAACTTTAGGAAAGAAAAGAAAAGAATAGCAAAATAGACTCCTCTTGCTTTGAGAGGCTAGAGTTTCTTCCAAGCCATACTGAATTCTTGCTTGTCCCCCTTTCTAAACCCCCATCTCCTCTGCTCCTCATATGTTTCCCATCAAGAGCATAAACTCTCCTCTTCCTCTTGTCCCGTGTAATATTTAGCGTTTTAGTTCCTGTTTCTTTCTTGCTGGACGCCTCATAGGCAGATAACGCTGCCCTGGGCTCCCATGCACTATCTTTTCTCCACTCTCTTCTCATAGGTCTTCAGCACCCTTGGGAGGGCCTGTAGTTACTGATCCGTTGTATCGCTGCTCTTCTTTTTTTTTTTTAATCAAGTTTTCCATCATGTATGTTAAAACATACTTCAATTTCGAAATGGATTGAAAAATTGAACCGTCCTTTTCTCCATTAAACATCTTGCTACTATTTGAGAACTTGGATTTTATTTATTTATTATGTAATATTGGTGGTGTGGTTAGGAGCATAACAGTTACATTTGACTTATTTCTAGCTTTTGGTCTTTTATGTGAAATTACTCTCCTTTGCAGCTGAAGTTAGTTCAATACCCATTGTGGATGGTAATGACTCGTTGCTTGACATATATTCAAGAAGGTAATATCTCACACTCGTTCATTGTGCCCATGAGGATCCAAGTTTCTATTTTATACCTTGGAAGTGGTTTGATACGTGCCTGTTTTCTTCTCAGTGATATTACTGCACTGGCTAAAGATAAAGCTTATGCATGGATATCGCTTGATGAAATTAGCATCCATCAGGTAATATTTCAATGACACTTAATGTGCCTCTCTTCTGGAAAATGTTAACACTAGCAAGAATATATGAGTTTAGGGAACGGCGGAGTTAAATAAAATTCTTACTTGGTTTCACTTTCCTAATTTTGATTTGCATCTCATGGTCGCAGGCACTGCTCTTGGGACAAGATGGAAATTCACCTTATGGCTTTTACAATGGTCAGAGATGTCATATGTGTTTGAGATCTGATTCATTGTATAAAGTGATGGAGCGGTTAGCTAATCCTGGTATGTTCTTTACTGACAACCCCTTGCTTCATTTCTTCTCTACATTCTCCATATATTTTTGAAGAAAAAAATGAATATACATACATATATGTATATTGTGAAGCAAAGGAAAGAAAAGGAAGGTATCTTCAGTCACCAGTTTTCGTCAATTTTATGTTAACAACACAGGGGTTAGAAGACTTGTGGTTGTGGAGCCAGGCAGCAAGCGCGTGGAGGGGATTATTTCGTTGAGGGATGTGTTCAGATTCTTGTTAGGATAGTTTGGTGGATATATGGACTGCCATATACAGAGAAGGAAAGTCTGCTGTGTGGCAATGGAAAGGACTTACTTGTTTTGTAAGTTGTCTCCGAGCTTTGCCCTGGCCTTCCTGATCTGCTTATTTTTCAGTGTTTGGTTGGATGGGCATCTCGGCCGAGGCCCACTCTAGTTTTTAGGATAGAGTTTGAAGTGAAAAAGTTCCTAAATCAGGCTTCGTTTTTCTCCTTTAAACACATCATAACCAAAACATTATCTCCTCTGTGCCGGCACATCTGCAATGCCTGTGTCCTGTGCTAACAAGTTCGAGGAGAAAAAGGAAAAGGAATTAAAAATAAAGGGAAGTAGTGGATGAAAAATTAAGCTGTCTGTGCTACCTTGTCATTCGTTCGTTGTAGAATGTTCATGATGGCCGGTTTGTATTGCTTTTATGTTGCATCTCTCAACGCATGACTTGCAAACGTGCAAGTTGACTGCAACGAAATAATATTTCATTTTTCTTGTGAATTAAATCGACGATTATATGTGGTCAAGCAAAAAGAGGATGAGGACCAGCATTTGTTTCCATCCGAGTTAGTTAAACCAGTGCCAGCAGGTTCCACCCCTCACCCCAACCTTTTTTTTTGGGAAACAGGCTTGATTTTTATTATATATGGTTACTAAAGTAAATGCATTTAAGAAGGGTAGCTGTATTGTCGTCGAGTCCATGACTCATTTTCGTAATGGATGAACAACTGAGTCTAAGAAGGGTAGCTGTATTGTCGTCGAGTCCATGACTCATTTTCGTAATGGATGAACAACTGAGTCGTGCACTAATTTTCTTAATTGGAAAATTCGCGGTTAATGCATTCCGTTTCTCTGTTTTCTTCTTTTCTCTTTCCGGGCAAGACGTTAATATTTTTATTGAAAATTTATATAAGGATGCTTTAAGTCAATATTAACGAGTTAGTTTCTTTAATACCAGTTCATAATAAGATGATAAAAAAATGTGGCTAAAATTAGTTAAGAATGGGTCGTGATTTGACTTGGGAGCCTCGAATTCCACTGTCACAAAGGCGATCACTTGCTGTTTGCTCACACTGTTAAACATATGTCAGACGTTGAAAATAAGAGAAATGCACATGCAGTTTAAACATCGAAATGCAATCAACTGGATAATTTCTTAAAATTACAATGTTGTAGAAAATTGCATTGGGAAGCATGTTCATTGGAAACTAATCTAAATGAAACAGCAGATGCAAACAAACAGCATCAAGACTGTTAACTTCGAACCCTCAGTTACGCATCAAAGCTTGATCCACCACCCAAGCGCAAATTTATTATAAGAAATGTAGACGAGGGTGGTGAAATATATTATCACTAATACTAACTAGCAACGAAGCTTGCTGACATGAAATGAACATAATATTACAGGGGGACGACGAACTCAATTGAATTTTCCAGCATCATATGTACAACAAATTAACAATACAAGAGAGGATACAAATCAAGTCGGGATAAGAGCTAAAATCTGGGTCTTAATTCGTCCCATGCACATCTTAATTTCCCTGTATATAGGAAGGTTTTGAGGACAGCAGGGATGCAGGCTGTTCACGGCTGAATCTAATATCTGAGCAACATCAGCTGGTGGGTATTGCCGTTCAGTACAAGTCTGTTAAATAGAAATATTCAGGATTAGAAAGAACCGCAGTGCTGCATTTTTTTTTTTGGGTTACTTCTTATGCTGGTATTTAATTACCTGAATCATGATCAAAGTAGCAACGCATGATGTAATGAGCTCGGAAGGAACTTGAGTATCAACTTTGTGGGAATCATTCAGCAATTTCGGACCTGATGTATCACTATGCAGAGTTTCTGACGCACAGCAAATCGACTGATCATGGAGACCAAAACTGCCATTCACTTTAGAGTTGGAGGCCAATTGTTGATAATCAATGGAATCCAACGCTTGCCCTATCCTCATGAAAGCATCATCACCTTCTTTAGTCGAAGACAATGTCTGAAGCATCAAGAAATTTAAGTTAGAGAGAGCTTTTCAAGAGATTGTCCTTGGACAATGTTTCAAATTTCAATTCAATTGCACTTACTCAGCCCTGCAATATCACATCTTCTTTGGATTGAGGTTAAGACAAAGTGTTTAAAACAAATCAATTATGGATAAAAAGAAAAAGTAAGAATAAATTGTAAAGACAGAGAAATGCTAAGCCTCTGGTCTTATATTGCCAAAGTAGGCAGCGAAAATATGAGTGTTCAAAATCATTTTACATATAATTTATAATGACCATGAGAGAATAGGCAAGTCCACCAACCTGAATTGCAGCATCTACCATGGCATGTGCTCTTAGCCTGGATCCTTTGATAATTTCAATAACGCCTGATGCTAACTCTTGCGTTAGAGAACTATCTAATGCACATGGAAGATCATCTTGAACATTGAAACTTGCAGGGGTCTTCACCCAAGGTAATGGAGAGTTTCCAGTGTATGTATTTCGTTGCCTCAAGTTAAGAAGAGCAGAAGAAACCTGAAAATAAAATGACCAACCAATTGATATTTCGAGGCCCAAGTAAGAATGTTTGTATTGAAAGAAATAATAATTCACGGAAGCCACATGCCTGCCCACTGGCTTCCTTTAGCTGTACAAGTACCGTGGCGTAATGCTTCTTGAAAGACTCTGAATCTTTAAAGTAGTCTACGTCATTTTGGTTTTCCAATATGTCATTATTTGCATTTCTAAGCTCCATTAACAATTTTTCCTGTAACACCCAACCCACCCCACCAAACAAAAATCAGCAAAAATCAAATAACTAAGCTAAGTCAATCCACCTAAACACTGACAAAGCACCTAAACGAATAGGGCATAAGACTGGAAACATATAACAGTTTCCAAATGAACTGCAAAAAACATCTGTTCATGTTCATACAAACCTTTTTATCTAGAGCACGAGTCAGTTCAGAAAGGGCACGTATATCAGCTTCTCTGGCTTGATGATGTGTGAATGTACAAGGCTGAGCATATGCTTCCTGTAGTGTATCAACATTATCAATGGTTCCAACCTTTGCTTGGGCAACATGATTAACATCCTCCTGCAAGGTTTTAGGGAAAATAAATTATCTAATTTTAAAATTAGAATATCAACATCAACAATTAGCCTGTAGCTGTGGAGACCCAAACAGCTAACCTATACGAGTGAAGCACAGAAAATTAAACAGGACTACCACAAGTAGTTTAGGGTATTACTATAGCCGAGCTTAAGGATAAGAGAAAAATGGGCCAAACAATTCACCAGTGAATTAAAGCAGTGCGAAACATTTTCATTAGATGGAGGCAGATTCATCAAAGTTCAAACTTTGTAATAGTGGTCTCAATATCTCATGATGAACGGAAACAAAAATATTAGGCAAGAAAACCAATCCTCTAGCACCTATAACTTTAGGCAAGAAAACCAATCCTCTAGCACCTATAACTTATAAGACCTGGGAAAGGAAAGGAAAAATTCTGACTTAATGGAAGACCCCTCCATTGGCATTTAATTGCACCTAAGTCGTGAAAGTGATGAGAAATCAATACAAGCAGAGTACACGCACTCATACATTAAGTAACAAAAACTTCTTTCAAGGAAGGATGCAATGCGAAAGGATTTGAAGCATGGTGTATAGTTAAATACAGAATTCTGAGATTTCATATATCTAACCTTTCCCGCCTTTACCAAAGTACTTGAAGAGGCGGGTGGCTTCTCCAGGGGTCCACATGAACCGCCTATTACCCCACCCTCAAAATTAGAAATTTCATTTATCTGTAGCGGTTTGCCCATATGAGAAACTTTGCCAGCACCAATTTGTCTTCTCAGAGCTTCTGGCATATTATCCACGGGATTCACAGGCATGCAATCAATATCCTGCACCATAAATAACATTCATCAGAAAAGAGAAAAGAAGTACGTCTTATTTTCTGATTTCACAGATTTTTCATCTTAGATTAAAACTACATACTCATGAATGTCCACAATTTTTTCAATGAAAATGGCATGATAATAAGAGATGATATTACCATGACAAATTCAACCCCTAATTCAGGACGGTCAAATTGAACCCTGCATTTGTCATGGTCAACAGTAAGCACACTCCCATCATGAACCTCTCTTGATTTGGGGTGAATAGCAATTACTCGTTGTCCAACAGATAAAGGTCTCGCTAGATCTGTTGGGAGTCCATCCCTGATACCAGTGCGGAGTTCAGTGTAATGTTTCCTCACAGATTCCCTATACTGTTTGAGTTTTTGTCTTTCTTCATGAAGAAAGTGCTCAGAGAACCTGCGAGGTTTCCCCAGGGAACTGCAGAAACAAGCAAAATTGATGTCAGATATGTCCAGTGCTGTATGTACGTATGTAAAAGTCTACAAGAAATAGTGATAAATCAGGGTAATCAAAACTAAATTTCACACCTTTTTATAACACTCCACTCAACACGAGTTAGCCTTGGGATATTCCCTAATCCAACATGGTTTAAGTACTCCATGAATTCCCTTTTGGCAAACCACGGATAATCAATTGCACTATAAAACCACTCAAAAGTACACCACCTGCGAACCGTATACGATGACAAGCAGCCAGAAAGCTTTTCCTGAAAATTATACTATTAGTCATAAAAAGAACAAAGCATGACTTTAAGCTACAGGGAGCATAGTCCACTTAAATTAACATAAAAGCTTTTACCTTTAAATATGGAGCCCTGTCTTGAAGGTTGGAAGAGTACTTACTAGGTTGTTTTTTCAATATGTTCTCAGAAGATTTCTCTTTCATATTGAATGTCTTCTGTAGAGTCATCTTACGCCTACTTTTTTTATTTGGTAAACTAACTTCACTTGCTAGTGGAATTTCTGCAGTTGATACTGTTAAATCTTTTGGATCACTGCACAAGGAGCTCTCCGATGATCTGACTGGTTTCAATTGTTTTGGGAGCGCAAAAACCTGACCACTCTGTTTTCCTTTAACCATTGGTTTGTTCTCTTCATCAGATACAGCCTACAAGGCACACCCCCCATCTTTAATGAGTACATGATAAATAATTGAGAAGCCTCTTTTAAAGATGATAAGCTTTTCTTCATTTCCTTCAGATACACATTATGATATGTCCCCAGAAAGGACAGATATCTAGCCTTATATTATTGTCATTACATATATACATATTCTATTATTTACTGATAAAGTTATAATGATATTTTTGTGCCTCTGGACCAATATAGACATAGAGAGTGCATCAGACAAGGATGGTGATCTACTATGACAGAAATAAGTTCTTATAACATCCATACAGATTGAGCGCTGATGGTAAGAATCAGAACTTGTAGGAACATTTTTAAAAATCAAGTGAAAACTTGAGTGCTTTAAAATTTTAATATGAAACATCAGTCCTAACCCCTTTAGGAGTTCTAATCTCTCGTACTAAGAAAATGTCAAAACCTAGACACATAATCCCATGTATTGCCCAGGGCCTAAAAAATAAGCTGCTGTGAAGCTTGTTATAAATTGTCATATTTTATATTGATTGATATAAAGCATTCCTCACGTGTACGTGTTTGTGAGCATTTGCTCCCTTCCCATATAGGTGGCTAACAAGCACCAAATCACATCTAACTATTCTAACAATTGCAAGTCAACACACCTTTTGAATTAGGAAGAAATATACTAGCCTGCACTAATTCTAGTACCACCCTTTTGCCCAATTGTCAAAGTCCTAAAGGCCATTTAGTAAACATAATGGAATTAAATGAACTAAGAGTGATTTTGTCAATGCAAAATGTCTTTCATACATCTGAATGAAAATAGCAACAAAAAATGATACTTACTGTTAATCAATGATATATACTATCCGACATATCTTGTTTTCACTTAAACCAAAAGAGTTCTTAGATAATAGAACAAAAATCTTCAGGGCAAAATAGCCGTCTCAAAACAATAGCACTTGCATGTCGTTCTAGAGATATAATTTGATGTTCATTATCTAATGACTCACATACCTCATTATTCAAGGTATAACTTGGGATGAGAATCCAAATTTGTATTTGATATCTAACCACAAAGGAGTAGCTCTCCATTTATTTAATGCATAAATAGTAGATATTATATATTGAAGAATTGGATGGATAATGAATGCGCGATTACCAAGTACAATATAAGCATAACAAGTTCGACACTATATTATAACCAAACACAATAAACTCTCCTTTCTCTGTAGCCTAGCAATGAACTAGCCACTACATTGTGTTTAAAATAATAAGAAACATGCTTACCTTAGAGACCACAGACTTGCGTTTTCTTTTCCATGTCTTATCAGGAGTTATAAGTTCTTTTGATTCAGCTGAAGCATTCGTTTCATTTTCTAACTCCCGGCCAAGTTTAGATTTTCTCATCGTTGAAGCATCAACTCCAGGAACTGCATGAAAAACCTTTTGTTTTGGACCTGGGAGTTTAAGTTTGTCTCTGTTTTGGCTAGTAAACGTAGTTTCAGGCAAAGCAGTCTTATCATCTTTATCAACAGTCATTCTTTCCTCCTTCAACTGGACCGATGACTCTGATGGGGCAATGAAGAATGAGAGAATATGAATGAATTTAAATCAAATGGAAAGAAAAATTCTTGTAAAACCCCAATCATAGCAACTATAGAAGCAACAATATTAGGTTTTTTCTGTTGGCCTAACTAACTAGAAGATGAGTTTAGGTTTAAGGATTTAGGTAGAATATGATCTCAATGTATGTGATGATTCAGAAATAGCAAGCCATTTATTTTTGCATTACCAGAAATGACATCCATTTGGAGTACATAATTCGGAACTTTGACTGAATATTGCATGTATCCTCAGAATTTGGAATATTATTTTATGACTAACTTTTGACTATTTGAAGCTACAACAAAAATAATGGCAACGATCATTCTATGCCGCTTTTTGGTGGCTGCTGATGGAAACAGAAATTTGCTTTTGGTCTCCCTTTGGTGCTCAGCAGTATCTTAAAGGGAGGTTCTCCTACAGATATACAAAGGGATCGGAAAGATTGGAAAGTGGCTCTCTATAACAATGACTCATGCAGATAGGCTTATTACATAAACTAAACCAAATCAAATCAATCTAAGTTAAATAGAGAACTGCAATTTGTGTTGAATCAGATGAGGTTCAAAACTGAAGAATAAATTCTTCCTATTTTACTGTGACTTCATAGCACTCTCTCTACTCGTTCATAGGTATGTGTGCATCTACATGTCTCATGCGCTGATGCAAATCATCAATGACCAAGCTCTTACCAGAATCCATTGCAGAGCCAGGCATCATTAAAGACAGATCAGCCAAAGTTTGTAAAGCATCCAAGGCAGAGCTTTCATCTATAGGATAAAAAAATTAAAACTGTCACAGATAAGAGAAAGGAAGTAGATAAAATAAATTGTAACCCAGTAAGAAGCTTTTATCTATAGTCTAGTGACATGAAAACTCCCTTGTAAGTGGGAGATCACAGATTTATCCTTGATTGTAACCTCAGGCTGTTAGTGTTTGCCTTTCTAATTTTTTTTTTTTTGGGGGGGGGGGGGGGGAGCACAATGGTCCAAACATTCACCCCGCCCAAGCCACAGGAGGAAAAGGAACAGAAAGACGTAATTTGCAGAGAGTTACGCAGCAATAGAGTTACCTCCAAAGAAAAGTTTTTTGCTTCGTTTCCTCTGACCTTTAGGAGAGAATCGCTCGGGTTTGGCATTAGTAACCTCACTATCAACCTTTTCCTTCAAAGAATTAAAATAAAGTCCTTCTTCAGTGCCACTACATGCTTCTCCACCATCATCAAACTGATAGTTTCGAACATTTTCTGCTTTCTCTTTCTTTCTGTATGTTTTCTTCCCCTTCTGATGTACTTCAACTGTGCCAATGCCTTCCATGTTCGTCAATGGACTAGTATCTCTAGCATATTCTCCATTTTCAGCCTCTCCGCTCTCTACGCTACCTTCCGGGCACTCTTCATCCGCAGAAGCCTCGTGAAACTTGGGACGAGCTGTCTTTGACTGCTGGTGCAAGTTTACAAGTTAGAAAATAGCATATTCAAACCTTTAAAATGACGGCTTATCAGACACAAGCAAGTCAATCACAAAGGTTGGCATGAGATTTTAATTATATGCCATGCTAGAAATTCAGAACACAACTAACTCTTCAAGTGGTGATCTTGTTAATGTGAACAAGTTGATGGCAGAAAATGATGTGAACATTCTAATACCATTCTTTCCCAGCTTTGAACAGGAGAGGATTTCTGCTCTGCTCTTCTGTATTGAGTTTGAGAAATATGAGGAGAGCCTCCTCTTTGTGCAGCCTCGGTTAAAGCCAGTGCTGCAACATGAGCAACTTCATCATCATTAGCATTACTCTCTGATTTCAGGCTTCTTTTAATTGGTGAAACAAAATTTTCCCGATTGAATTTTTTATGAGAGTGGGAAATCGGTATGCGAGGCGTTCGTTTTCCAACTGCACGAGGCTGGCTACCTAATTAATTAACAACCATCAGCAAAGCAATCTATTGCAAATTGTCATAATATAAACAAAAAAAAGATCCAAGTAAACAAGCAACAACGCTTTGATGAAATTTACATTACTCCTCAAATTTCATGGTTTAATCAAGATGAGCGGAAGTTTTCAAGTTGCATGTGCTAGTTAACATTGAGTGGAAGGACAAGGGTTCAGGAAGAGGGCTGTGTTAAGGCCTTTAATGGTCAATGAAAAATTTTGTTGAATCTCTATGCCACTATTCATTTTTAATCACTGGGACTTTCATAGTGGACATGGAACCTGCCAATGCCAAATGATACATGAAAACCCTCTACCTACCTCCAGAAGTTGGTGTATGATTAATTTCTCCATAGTAAAATCTCTTGACATTAGTGATATCACAATCTTGCTCAAAGTCACGTCATGATAATTCCAATGAAAATAAGACCCCTTGATTACATCAAATTTCAGTAACCTGAATCACTGCGTTGCATGATTACAAACTAAACTTGAAGATTCAATTTAAAATATGGTTAGTGCTATGAGCTCTGAAATTCTAGAACAAAATCCAGAGTGAAAAATATCTTTTGTAAAAGTTTCCGTTTGCTCTTTCCAGGGGGAAAGGAGGGGCTGAGGGGGTAGGATTCACTGATTCAGCACGTCTTCCTGTCAACTACATTCTATCACAAACAGGATCTTTTGAGACACTGCAAAAGTAATTACCATCAAAGTGTCTTTTCTTCAACAAAGAGAGACAACCATCATTAGAAGCAACTGAATGACTTTGAACAGAATCTTTAGAAAAACTAAGCTGAACTTTCCCACGCTTCCGTTTCAAAGGTTTTTGAGATTCTGGTGCATCACTACTCTCCTTATCACTATCACTCCCTTCCTGTCAATTGTCAGTGGGCAAATATGCGATTCAGATTTGGACAAAATAAACATGCAATTCATAACACATACTCAAATTATGAGGGAAAAATAACAAATCGAAACCAAATTCAGAAGGAAAAAAACTGCAATGATAATTGAGCTATCATACAGGTAACCCCCCCCCCCAAAAAAACAAAAACAAAAACTCAATAATTACAACAGATTTTTTCATTTACTTTCAGGTAGCTTCTTTTTTGGAAGCCAAAAATAACAATTTTCATAAAGGATCCATGAGGTAGCATAGAATGCCTAAATCCCAAACTGAGTAGCACAGTCCACCTCAGGAGCCTACTTTTGAATGGTTCCCACCTACCTTAAGTTTCACCCATCCTCCACAACAGTAACTACTTTCAGCTCCTACTGGCCAGATGCCCCCTACCCCACCACAAAGAAAGACCCATCTTCAAACATCATCTTTGAACAGGAATAAACAACCAATTGAGAGTAAATAATGAAGGAAATTAGCATCATAGTACAATTGTGAATGCAGCTGAGAGCAAAACCAATACAGGCGCATCAAAATCTGGACACTTGGACCATACCAGCACATTATAATGATCAGTCATCATTGCTATGAGACCAACAACAGAAGCTGTCCCCTCTGGAAGAGATAAATACGCCTGCAAATTGAAGGCATTCAAGTAGAGAAAGTGCAGTTAAATTACACTTGAAACAAATGAACCACACAACATTGATAAGCCATTTCATGATAGCTAGAACTGAAAAACTTGTAATTAATGATAGACTGAAATATTCAAAATTATTGAGACTTAAAGAGAAAAACATGTTGCTTGAGGGCCTAATCATTACAAGATGATGAAATGACAACCATGGTTAGGTATCAATAACTTAATAACTTATCCACTTTGATAAGAAAGGAGAGGGGCAGAGAAAAGAAGGAAATCATAATAGTCTGAGCTTCCAGGGATAGAAATTAAATAAACCAATAAGAACAGAATAAAAATAATTGCTACGAAAATAAGAGAAAAAGTAATAGAAGTAAAGGCACGCCTTTTTCCAATCTTTTCCATGCTTCCTGTATGCTTCATAAAAACGCTCTAGTTCCTCCTTGCTCCATTGAGATCCCAATTTGTCAGACAACTTTTTCTTCTGCACAAAGGAAACATTCAGAGCATGCAAAATTAATAAGTTATATGTGTGTGACTTTAACTTTTACTTCTTTATCAAATGATAGTTCTTTTATTCTTTTAAGTAAAAAACCAAGAATTGCCATTCTATCAGTTATAGCCGTTCTGACATAGTAAATCATCAAGAAGGTCAGAGAACTATATCTGCTGCTGCCTTCTTCCTTCTCTAGCCTCAAAACAGGAATGCTACCAAACCATGACATACCCGATGCTTATTTTTATTTGAGTTGACTCCATCCTTATCAGGAGAGGCCTCATTTAAACCTGAAAATCGTTTATTCACACTTCTTGATTTCCTTGTAGGTGCCATCAATCCTTTATTTACTTGAACCAGGAAAAAAAAAAAGTCAGAGACATCATTCATAACTCATGGCAAACTCATCAACAGTGTATATTAGAGGATTAGCACAAAATTTTCCTCCTGGAAATGTTTCAATGAACATTGGCACTAGGGTCAGTACAAGATCCTCAACCTTCTTCTCATTTCCTCCACAACTTCAGAAGTATTATCATCAATGTTACATTGCTGGCCTCATAGTATTCCAACATGATATATAACTTGAATAAATATCTGAACGGTGAAAAATAAAGCATGTTCTAGAATCATATGAACGCAAATCATTATGGGACAGAGGTTTCAGTGCATAATAGCAGGCATTCTATTTCATGTGGTGTGCCCACATCTGGAAGTGGGATTTCTTAACAATAGAAATATTATTCATACGGTAACAGTTTATCTTACTGTGATCTTTTTTCCCTACAAATAAAAATGTGAATTTGTCCAAGAAAAATAAAATAGACATATAATAACCGCACAACCGATGAGGTCCATGCATGAAGTTTCTTTGATTTCAAGTTTCGACACCAGCTCAGAATAAATCAAATCTAGAAAACATGGCCAAACAGGGCGGATACCCAGCAGCCCCAGAGGCGGGGCGCCACCACGCACCAGAGGAAAGTACAAACAAAACCGGTACCTTGTAAGGCAGTACAGTCAGTTCGAATGAATAGATAAGCAGAAGATTCTAAATACCGAGAGATAAATACAGCCAATCAGCAATCAAGCTCTTCGCCGTACCAGCAAAAGTTCTCAGTAGCACACCATATTTTGCAATTCACTTCGAGCTTCACATCATCAAATAATATATAGTAACTAGGCCCTTCAAGCCGCCTCCAACCCCAAAAAAAGGTTAAAGGGAAGAAAACGCAGATTCGAGTACAGTAGGCAAATTATGACATCAGTCTGGTGACAACATTGGGTACCAAACAGGTTTTGAATTTATAAAAGCAATAACAAGATAACAAAACCTACCCATAGACAATAAAAAGGACTGATTTCGTCTAATTCAATAATTTTTCATAGGTCACATAAAGTCCTCTTGCTTCACATTCAAACCCTAAATTACAGATCGGGAAGTGAAACGAGTTATGGGGGTGTTACCGTTTATCGGGTCTATCCGAATCCCGCTGAAGCAAGGTAGAAACCGGAGAGAAGAGTGGGAGAAAGAATTCTGAGAGAGACAGCGGTAGGGGGAGAGAGGAAAAATTAAAAAGAAATATAAAAAGAAAGGGGGTCTTGCCGCGAAACTTGAATAAAAAGGCCTACAGGCCAATGAAATACTATTTGTGCTTCTTTTAACAGTCTAGGGGAGGACGAAGACCGTCGAGGAGGGAGAATACGATTTGTATCAGGTTATCATCCACCCTCCACGTGTTTTCGTAAGTGATGTGAGCGGCAAAGGTCATAGACGCTATGCGGAAATTGAACGCTTGACCACACGAGATTATGTTCAAAATTTTAGAAGATCTCTTGCTTGTCTCCCAGAGTTTTGCGAATTATGAAACAAGCCCCGAGAAATTTAAAATTTTGCATTTACATAACCAAAAAAAAAGTGACTGATTGAGTGATAAGTGATTAATTAGATTAATTTTATAGTAAAAAACATAATTCAGAGTGAAATGGATGTTCCGACATTTCATCCTACCAATTTTATACTGATGAGTAGGTTATATTAGAGACCATGTAAAAATAACAGTTTGATGAGTACACATCTATAACAAAAGACTTGTGAAAGTTAGCAAAAAAATAAAAGAATTGTCAAAAAATCTTATTAGAAAAAAAATGACAAAAAAAATCTTAAATTTACACAAAGCAAAGGAGAAATATTCTCTTATATTAGTCGTTATTTTGGGTTGACATAAGATGATCCCTCAAATGGCAATACCGTATTAAATTCACATGGAAGCACGATATTATTACTAGTCGGCACAGAGACATAATTTTAACATATATTCCCTCTCTTTTTTTTATGAGATGATTTGAATTTGAATTAGCTTGATTCTTTTTATAAGATCATATTTAGGATTATCGAACATTAAATATATTTTTACTAATGTTATTTATAATTAAATTTCTATTATATTTTCTCTTTTTTTTTATCATTTTGCGCATTAATCTCTTTAGTTCATAATATAAGTTGCTTCTAGAATAATAGCATTGTCTAAAATTGAGTTACTTGAAAAGTAATTAATACTTATTTATTAATTATATCTCTATAATTAATGCTTAAATATAACTCATTGTATTTTTTTCTCTCATTCATAACCTTATTTAATATGGGTAAAGTTGAGAAAAATCAATTTGAGACAGATAATGACTTAAATACCATTTTTTGATCATAATAAATTAATTAAAATGACTAATATTATAAATAAAAGGGAGCATTAATATTTCTCTCCCTTATTTGTTCTTCTCTTAAATAAAGACATATTTTAAAGAAATTCAATTTTTACATAATTATTTTAACTTACTTTAGCTTTTTTAAAACTGCATAATTTAATTAAAAAGATTTTATAAAAAAACGATTGTAGGGAGTACCAACAGATATTGTATATAATTCAATGTATTTAAAGCCAAAAAGAAAAAAAAAAACAAAACTAATCATCAGACCGGTCATGCTTCAGTTTATGACTGTCGTGAGATTTTTTTTTTTTTTTAACCAGAGATTGTCATAGATTCTGATCAAACTAGTTATGGCTAAATATATACTAACTTTTTTTCTTAATATAAAAGTTAGTTAATTAATTTAAATAAATTAAAATAATTAATTAAGTTAATTATTTGTAATAAATATGTGTTGTTTCTCTTAAAATGTCCTTGTTAATCAAGTATATTGGCTAGAATTACTATTATTACAAAGATTACTTTAAAGTAAATAAATAAATATAAAAAATAAAGTGGATTGGGGTCTTGTATGTATGACTAAAATAAAAATTAAATAAGTTCTTATATTAAAATTAAAAATAGTACTTTTTAACTAAAACTAACTATTTTGAGCAACAAAAATATAAAACAATATCCTTACCAAAAAAAGATACAAAACAATAACAATAACAATAACAATAATAATAAATTAATTTCAAATAAACAAACGGCAGTGAGAAAAAAAAGGTAGAGAAATGTCTGAGAAACATGCATACAGTTCTCTTTTTTTTTTGCTGGCAATGTAATTTCAAAACATTTTATAAGTATAGAAAAATAAGATACATTTATCATGGAGGTAAGATAACCATAGACTTATTTTGTAATATATTATTTTATAATATATACTTCATTTTCATTTACCCATCACTCTCTCTCTCTCTCTCTCGATGCTCATTAATGGATGTGTATTACTCTTAGCTTAAAAAGATAAAATGAATTCCATTTAAAAAAAAAAAAAGATACAGTGACAGGCACTGATTAAGGGGATATATAGGAAAATATTTCTGGGAAAAAATATTTCAACCGGATCACATATCTTTAGACTGGACCAACAGATCCAATCCAATTTTTAGTACATGCTTCCAAGCAAGTAATCAATAGGGATTGAGTCTAACTGAAGGCTAATCCCTCCTAATGTGACGAATCAAAGTCTGAATTCCTATCGGGAGAAGTGCCCACATTTAGTGTCAAATAATGCCTTGAATAGGATTACTTCCAATAAGAGAATACCTATGCTTTAGGAAAAAAAATAATTAATATTGAAAATGATATAAATAATAAAATAAAATCATTATGCACAAAACAACGTCAACAAAAATATAATCATACTAAAGTATTTGAATAATAAAAAAGACAAAAATTATACATTCAATCATTTAACTTTATACAAAATTTTAATTTAATTCCTTAATCTAAAAATTATATTTTTAATATTTTAACCTTAAAATTGTTCATCTTAAGTGATATTTTTTGTTAGAATCATTATTGTTTTGAAAATTAAACTTGATATTTTAACATTTAATGATATTTTATCAACATTCAAAATTTTAATATTCCTCCGATCCTTAATATAGGACCCATTTAACTAATTTGATTAGATTAAGGAAGTTAGGTAAGTTAGTTAATTATAAAAATTGTGACATGTTTTTTCTAAAATACCATAATCATCTTTCTTAATACCCCTCTCTATCTTCTACTTGATTATGGTTGATAGAGTATCCATAGGGGTAATTTAGAAAAAATTGATAAATATGATAAATGGATCTTATATTTAAGACCAAAACCAACTTAACAATTGGGTCTTATATTAAGGACCGGAAGAGTATCATTTTTTATTAATTATTTTATAATTAAAGAACTAAAAATATATATTTTTTAAAATTAAGGGACTATATAAAATTAAATAAAGTTAAATGACCCAACAATATACTTTACCTCAAAAAAAAGCTAATCAAAGATTTTGACGTAACAAGAGCAAGTTTAAAAAAATTAGATAAAATACGGAAAATAACATTAATGTTATCCCACATCGTTCACGACAGGTGAGCTAGAAAGCAAATATTTTCTTCGGTTAAGGCCTCCCCGGACATTTCCATGAAATTCAAATTCTTTAAATAATTTTGTTCATGTCTTATTGCAACAATTTTCTTTTTATGTACCCGAGCATTGGGGGGGAAAATACTAGGATTAGAGTATAATACCACCCTAATGGAAACTTGCTTCTATCGCTCAATCACACGTCGGCTATTTCTAAATTCACCCAAATCCTTCTGATCCATACGATATTTGTTAAACTGTCCTCCTTGTTTTTCAGATTGTTCTCTGCGTGATCGCGTGCCTCGCTCCCTCCCTTCGAACATCCGCCAATTACGGCCATTTCTTGTAGAGTCTCTTCCTTTACCAAAAGACTGCCGAGATGATCCATCGAAGTCAGCACTGAACACGTTTGCTCGGCGGGTACCATTGGATCTAAGCTGCCGGTCTCTCTTGAAGTCTCTCCTTCCTGAAGCATGCTTGTTGCCATTGTTTCGTCTTGAAGTATGCCTCTTGTTTGAATCTTCATCCTCATCAGAGTAGAGGCCACCTGCAAAGTCTTCATCAGAATCAGAACCAAAGCTTAATTTCTTGGTTGGGCCTTTGCCCTTGCCTTTTCGTGCAGCCCCAGAAACACGGCTAGACTTAAATTTTGAATGAATGGACCGTTGTTCTTCCAAATCAAAATCGAGATCATCATCAGAACCAAAGCTTAATTTCTTGGTTGGAACCCTGTCTTTGCCTTTCCGTTCAGGACCAGCAAAACGACCAGACTTGAAATTAGAATGAATGGACCGCGGTTCATCTAAAGAGTCCTCAAATTCAGAAAAATCACTTTCAGAAGCTTTCGCTCTAGCACTATTATTGTGTGCCTCTAGTTCATAACTATCTATATCATCTTCATCCTCAAAATCATCAAACCCTAGTCCAGGCCTATTAGGACTGGGATTAGAATATTCTCCATCACGGGATCCTTGCGCTCTATCAGTTTTCTCAAATTCACCTTCCCACCGTCCAAAATTTTCATGCTGAGCCTGGGCATCTGCAGGGAAATCTTCATCTATTGCATGAGCATCTGCATACTCAAAAGCTGCAACATCTGCACCATCCGATTCAGCATCATCAAAATCAAAATTCCAAGCATTGGAAACCTCTTGCCTGCACGACATCTTATCCCCCCTTGGTTTGGAAGTACGCTGTTTGTCTTGAATGCTGTTCTCCAGAAATTCATCAGGCGGGCGTTTACACTCACAATGAAAGCATACCGTGTTCCTCCTGTAATTCAAGAAGTTGCACCTGCCAGAGAGAAAAAAAAAACGCAAGTAATTATCAAAATATTTCAGTAAAAGATGCTTGGAGAGGATATAAACAACTGTTTCAAGGGATTCCACTTTAATTCCAAATGTGCTAAGAGTTGGCAGTTCCAAAGTTGGACGTGAATGACTTGAGAATGGACAAAAAGTAAATATAAGGAACTAGGAATTCCATCCCATGGGATTCAACAATAGTAAATAAGCAATTTCGTTGAAGGTAAACAATGGGCGCACTAAGAAGGACCAGTGCATTGGTAGCATTAATGATAATCACATTTATCAGGAAGTTAACATAGGACCAGCATCACTGCAGTAATTGTGTAAACATTACAACCTAATAGGTGAACACGATAAAATTATATCACTGGATAATAACGCTTAATCATACAAAAGGTAGCTTCACAATGAGGTGATCAACTTCATAGAAAATAAATGCATTCATTATTTCTTAGTCCACGCCTTGTGCATGTGGGATTGGGGAAGTGACAGAGAGGAAGGGGAAGAGGAGGGGAGAGGAGTTTAAAAGAGGGGACGAAGCCTTTATTTTAGAAATAGTGGACTTAACACTTACTCAGGACATTCCCATTCTCCTGGCAGCAACTGTCTTTTTGGACGTTTGGCATCGCACTGTAAGCAAACAGTATTCTTTGCAAAATTCATGAAATCACACCTGAAAAAAAGTCAATAATCATATTAACTCAACAAAAGGGCATATCAACTATTGAATATTTGACTTATTATACAAGACAATGCCCCTACTTACGTCCAAGACGAGTGAAATTAGGGTAATCCTACACTAATGATAATGCTAATCACATCCCAATGATTGTGCGCACTACGTACAGAGACATTATTCACACAATTATTTCCTATTCAATAATATAGACCATCCTCACATGACTTTGTACCATAACGCGATACACAGAAGCAAGCATGCCCAGAACAAGATTAAAGGTTCACAGAAATACCAAAAAAATAACAATGATAATAACAAATTCTTCAATGGAAATGTGATGGAACTCAGTCTGTATTAATGCCAACTGAAGAGAAAAGAAGGGTTCGCCCTCAGGGTATGGACCTAAAGGGAAAAATGAAAACACGCAGAAACGATTACAGCCACTGGTCTCTGTGTATTCGAGAGACACAGACCTCTCCCAAGCTCCCTCCCAACATGCATGCCCCCCTCCCATAACAGACTCCCCTATATAACAATATTTCCCCGTCTCTCTCCTCTAACCGTCACCCATACAATCCCTCAATTGCCCTTGGGTTTTCTTTTAACATAAATCAACTGAGGCCCAGTCCTCTTCTCATCAAAATGACATGCAGCTATATGGTAATACTATCATGTATTTATTACTGCAAGAAAGTCAGGAGAAGTTTTAAAGAACATACTTTGGACAAAGCCAGTCTCCTTTTTTCATCTCAACATCATCCCGTCCAACACGTTTCCTTGGAGGAGGAGGAGGTTGCTTCACTTTTGGCGGCGGCTTTTTTATGACAGGAGGGGGTAGATTAGGATCTATAGGAACTGAACTCAACTTAACAACCTCATGAAGCAACTTACGAACCACAGTTTTCACAGACTTTTGCTTTAGAAGTGACTTAGTGGTGGATGATCCATTCACAGGATCAAAGCCAAACGTCAATAAGACCCGCATGACATCAACAGTTCGTGCCTCATCCTCTTTATTTGTAAGCAGATATGCCCTTTCACAAGAGTTTCTCAAACTGCAGGAACTACAGACCTGATAAGAATGAATTATCCATCATAAACATACAAAATGAAATTCGTTAAAACTATGAATAACATAAACTAGGTTTTGGAGAATGCATACTGGATCTACATTCATGCCTGCAGAAAGAGAGAGTAATACAAAAATATATGACAGTGTGTGAGGTCCACATTCCATCTTTATAATCATCCCCCACCCCACCACCCCTATATATATATATATATATATATATTTGTGTGCGCGCGCACTCATTTTTGTGAATATAATAGCCTTCAAGATCAAACAACATCCCCTTTCTCTTACTTGTCTTGTCTTGCTTGTATACATGCGGTATGGGAGCGTACAATCAGACAATGATGTTGTCAAAACTCACGGTGGCAAATGGATAAGCAATGAATCAAGAAGCAACTGCAAAGTTAAAAGTTGCGGGACTGCAGAGGTCAAGCATAACGTGACATTGTCTTAAAAACCAAACTAAAGGTTCTATGCTTACATCTCCTTCATCGAGGTGGACATGCTTCCTCAGAAGTTTAGCAGAGAAAACCACTTTTTTGTCTGCAGTCGGGCATCCGAGACCAACCAGAATTTGAATATCCTGCCTCGACAAGGACCTGGAATCAATCTCTTGTAATTCAGTGATTGTGATACAGAGTAGCACTTTAGAAGTTATCATCAAGTCAACAACATCCTCATAGATTAAAAAATAATGCATTTTCGGTTTTAACATTATTCTCTCACTGTTCAACTACACATTTTTTGCCCTCAATACCGGCTCACACGTTTCGGCAACTCAGAGATCACTTCACAAAAAACACGTCAGTAAAAATACAAGAAACGTATAAATGCAAGAACAGTGTCACCCCAAAAGATCACAAGCCAGACCGAATCAAGTGGCTCCTTTGATTTCAACGAAGTGTTAAACCACCAAAACATAACCCCTTTTTCCTTGCTATCCAGAAAGCGATAGATGGATAAACAGACCTTAGTATATCGAAACGGTCTTTCCCAAAATTAAGGCAGGCAGTTTGCACGCTCTTGAAATCCTTAGTGAACTCAAATCCCTCATCATCTGCCAGCCCGGCACAATCGAACCCCAAATCATGAACCAGTTTATCCTCGTCCCTCCTCCTGTGATCAAAATAATTCTGCTGAACCAACCTCTCCATTAATTCGATCCATTCCGGCCACGGGTGCACCAACTCTACATCCTTCTTCGCCAATTCACCATGCCTCTCTTCCTCTCTCGTCGCCTCCAACTTCGACTCAGCTAAACCGGCATCGGCTGGGTTGGGGTTGACATTAGCTGCGGACCCTATTTCTGATTCTGGGCCATTAGCGTCATTTGGCGGCAACTGCGTCTTCTTAGACTCTCGCCAGGCTCGAATTCGCTGAAGAGTTTGGTGCTTTTGGTCGCGTTCTTTCTCAATGGCGTCGATTTGATCAAAGACGAAGCTAAGACGGGCAGAAAGGCTAGTGGGCTTGGGGTCAGCGGCAGAGTCTTGAGAAGTTGAGTAGGGTTTGGACGTCAGAAGCTGAGAGAGGTAGAAGGAGCTTGTAGTTGCAGGAGGTTTAGAGTTTAAAGGTAAGGGAGAGAAGCGTCTGATGAGCAGAACAGAGAAAGGACGGCAAGCCATTAAGATTGAAATGACGACCGGGCATTACCAGGGAGCGGCAGGCCGTGATAAACCTGAAGGCTTAAACCCTGCGGGGACTCTGTGCCCGAGAGGGGTTCGAGGCACCACGCTCGGTATATTACTAGTATTTCTTTTGTTTTATTTATTTATTTATTTATAAAATTATAAATTGGGGTTGACCCGCGATTAATTCTGATGAAAATGAAAATAGAGGTGGATATAGAGTTTAAAAGTGTGTCATAGTCATGAAACTTAGATTTTATT
The DNA here is from genome assembly GCF_004799145.2 of Neltuma alba. NCBI lineage: Eukaryota > Viridiplantae > Streptophyta > Magnoliopsida > Fabales > Fabaceae > Neltuma > Neltuma alba. The sequence continues at coordinate 169,456 of NW_021636989.1, read as the reverse complement.
TTTATTTTTAAAAAAAAAGATATTATTATCTATATATAATAAATAAAAATTAAAGTTAACCCGACCATTTTCTCATTCCTAATGGCTCCTCACTTATTGTACTATGCTGTGAACAGTGACGACTATGCAAACAGTCACAGCTCATGCAGGGGGCTGCCTGTGTATTTTTTTTTTTTTTAATTATGAAGTTGCATGGAGTTCATTTTTTATTTTCTCTCTAAGGAAGTGCAAATATTGTTCACATCCGTCATATTTTTCGGCCTTCGTGAAGAGTGTTTCAGCTTCCTTTCTTTTTACTTTGCTTGTATGTCAAATTGTTAGTTTCTTATACACCTATTACACGTCTACACCTACTCATTTTAACATTTTTCACTTTAAATTCAAAATTCAAATTCTGTTTGTTTCCTTTGCCTTTCATTTTTTTCCTTTTCCTTACCAAACGTGACAAGGGAGAAGGAAGGAAATTTTCTACATAAATAATATTTTCTAAACAAATAGAAAAGGATTTCGCATAAAACCTCCTCCCCCACATTGCTGGAAAAAAGGAGAATTAGTGGCTGTACCTAGAAAGATGCAAATAAGGTCTAAATAAAATAAGTATACGATTTTGGCTAAAAGTAAAAAAGATTACCAGGGAATTGTAAAAAAAAATAGGAAAGAGATCCATCTAAAAGATCTTCTTTTTTTCAATCTAAGGATTGGAAGAGGCCAAGAATTAGGATTAAGAAAGAGATCTCTTTCCTTCTTACACATCAGGTGTGCAGGTGTGCATCTCTATTCTCCCTCGGCTTCTCTTCATCTCTCTCTCTCACCATTGCTTTATCAGCCCTTCTTGTGGAATCGGTTACAGATGGAAAATGTGAAGGTGGTCTTAGATGAGAAGCAGAAAAAGCAAACGAAGATGATTTTATAGGCAATTGAAGTGGGGATGATAAAGAGGTTGAGAATGAAGGAAGAAGATATAGCCAAGATAGGAAAATTGAACTGGACTCTAAAAGAGAAGTTGCCGTCCCTCTATGTGAGAATCAAATATGGTGGGATTTGCCGCAGACCAATGAGGCCACGACCAATGCTCTCCACACAAATCTTCTGCTTGATTCCCATGGGTTTAGTTCTTCTGTTGTTAGGTTGCTATTCTCACTTTGTTATATTTAGCTAACTTAACTTTTATGTTGTCCTGTGCTTGGTTCTTCTAGATTGAAATATGGGGGGAAGGATAGAATGTAGCATGCTCTAACATATGTTTGCTTGATAGGTGTTTGTTAAAACGCATGTGAGAAATTTTTGTGTGGATGGTGCTTTTTTTTTCTGGGTATATCCTCTATATTCTGTTTTGCCGCTTGACTAATATGGTGCAATAATTTGTAATCTATGATATTTGAGAATAAATGATTATTGAGTGAATGTAACGAGTCCCATGTAAATAGAGTCTTATTGGGTGAATGAAGATGAAGATTGTTTTGTTGGATGCATATTTTGCTACTGTCTATGGCTACCTGAAGTCGAATGATTACTAGCCTACGGGATGCTTTACTTCTCATCCGCATCCCCTTGTGAATCATCAGTTCAATTTTAGTGTTCTGTTTGTAGTTGGATTTGAATATAAAATAAGATGGCAGCCAAGCTTCCCAAAGCTGCATCGAGTGAAGGACTTGCTTGCTGGATGAAGAATTGAAATGTGAGAAATAATTGCTTATGCCATTTTGCTTCTAACCCTTTTCATGCATATACACATAAATACCTTTTTTTTTTTTCATATTAGTGTGTATCGATCCTCAATTGGATCTGAGATTATTATCATTACTTATTATTCAATGGTAATAATGGCACATCACTCCTCTACGCAGCCATTTTTTCCTAGATAATTCTAATGTAAGGATCTGATCCCTTCTAATTATATTAGCACGGTATTTTTTTCTAAACGCAAACTATTTTTAATTGACATCAATAACACGAGGTCGTGCATTTGTAATATTCAGCATTTAAATATTATTAATTTTTAAATTTTAATGTTCTTGTGCATTGCAAGAGAGAAATAAAATCAACCGCTACGTATTTCATAATAATAGGCTAATTGGAACAATTTTTATGACTGTGATTATTATATTTCACTGTGGGATTTAAACTTAGAATAATAAACTTTAAGTATATTGTGACCAAATATATTTTCTTTTGATAGCATGTAACTAAATATATTGAGTGCTTGCAAATGTGATATAATTGTTCCCATATCTGCTATTTAAGAATGGGGGTTGTTGACAAAGTTTGATTTTAAATAAGTAAACATAAAGTTATTAAATGGGCAAATTTATTTCATGACAATTACAATACCATTGTTTGTATATGGAACGTGGGTGTTTAGATAGAAACCAAACATAATTTTAAAAATAATTTTACAATATATAAAATAAATATATAAAAAAATATATTTTTAAAAGCACTCCTCGTGCTATCCAAACATTCTTGTAATATGTTGTGTTGATGCTTTTGTGGTAGCGGAGGTTACAAGTTACAACGAATTGGAACTAATCATTATGTTAAAGTAATTTCTTCCGGTGCATAGCATGGGAGAGTAAATTCTAGTTTTTATTTGAAGGGCAAAAAAAAAATTTATTTTTATTTAAAATGTAAATTACTAATATGCCTTCATCTAATTAATGAAAAATCTTAGCCATAACCCATGTATCTCAACCATCATCAGTCACCCCAAGTTACAGCCGCCGGAAATAGCAAACCGGATTTGAAGCTTCAGCAACCAGATCGAAAACATGTCCTCGTTTCAGAAAAACCCAAGCCTAACACGAGCACCCCAACCATCGTCAACCACCCCAAATTACAGCCACCAAGAATGGCAAACCAAATCTGAAGCTTCAAAAACCGTTGGACGTCGTCGAGCTTAATTTAGCCACCTTCGAGCTTCCACCTTTGTCAGCCACCATCCGGAGGATAAGCCATGAGAGCTAAGAAGGGATTTTGAAGTCGAAGCCAGATGAAGAAGGTGAAGTCGCGATTCTTCTCAGTTCTTAGAGATCACGAAGTTGCCGTCGAAGCTGTGAAAAAGGCAATGGAGACGGTGGGGTGAGAAGCTCGCCGCCATCATTGGTCGCTAAAGTTGCCACAACACAATGGGTCATAACCGGCGGCATGATGCGAAACTTTGCGGTGGTATGGGAAGATTGAACAGTCACAAGGAGGAAGGGGCAAAACCGGCTCCGTGGGTCATGGAAATGCAAATCTTGACTTTTGGTGGAATGGCTTCCATATGGAATACATTTATCCGTACCAAACAAACTATATGTGGAAATTAATTCCATTTCTATTGTCATGTTTCCCAGTTCCATCGTACCAAACGGGATTGGAGAAATTATTATTGTTGTTGTGGTTGGTTCAGAATAAATAAGAAACAATAATAATTTTATATTAAAAAAAACCTGTGTCAGGCTGTCAGCTCTCGATCTCTATCTCCGGAGTACGTGTGGATAATGTGATCAGGAAATTTGCAAATACAAGAGGGTCAGATCTTCGAGCCAAGAAAAGATGCGATCATTTTTTTCCCGTAGTCACTTCACTGCTCTCATTTTACTTACGCGACGCATCACACGATTTAATATTGGCTATAACATTTTGGTTTCAGATAACAAACCCTGCAAATACCGGAAGAGGGAGCGTGATAGTTCGATATGGCGATAAAAATTATTTATAAGCATATTTTATATAAATGAAAACAAAATTCTAAACAGGCCTACGTGTTTCCGCCAACTGCATGACATTAGTGTACGTGGGACCTAAATCTCTGGCATCCCTATTTTGACCCTCTCTACATCACATGCACTTCTGTCGGCTTGAATTTACGCGTACGGTGCACCCATGCACATTTTATATAATAAGGTAAACAAGGGGCTTATATGGAATGAAAAGCAAAATTCTAAACAGGCCTACGTGTTTCCGCCAACTGCATGACATTAGTGTACGTGGGACCTAAATCTCTGGCATCCCTATTTTGACCCTCTCTACATCACATGCACTTCTGTCGGCTTGAATTTACGCGTACGGTGCACCCATGCACATTTTATATAATAAGGTAAACATTGTTTTTTTGGGCTCATTGGACATGGCAGCCTCTTCTGGAAAGCACCGAGGATGAACTTCCGTGGTTTTGCCGTGCTAATAGCGAGTTGCTAGTGAACTTAGCTGGATGCATCTCTCTCAGTTACTTAGCCTTATATTTGCCGAAAAAGGAAGTTGCTGATCTGAGATTTTTCCGTCTGGTCTCCACATGTTGTTGACATTACGAACTCCGGTAAATTCTGGCTTTGTCCTTTCTGTTTATCAGCCGAAGCAATATAACCTCAAATATTTCATCAATTAACTAGAGTGAGATGGAGCAACCATATCATTTTGATTCTTGTTCATCATAATTCGGCATCTCACGCAGCATGTACTAGTCATTACTTCGACATTATACGCAGCTGAAATTTTCTTTTCTCTTGGGGATATTGATTTCATAGCACTAAACGGCAATTTATTTCTATTAACATTATAGGATAAGAATACATGCAAACTCACATATCCATCACTTAAGTTTTTCAGAAAGAGAGGAGAACGGTGACTGAAGAAGAGAAAAAACACGTCATAACTATAGTTGGCGATCAGACAGTTCAAAAGTTGCTATAGATGAGGTCCCACCGCCCATTCAAATCGAGACACTGTTGGGAATTCCCATGCCAGTAAGTCCACCCTCGCTGGAAGGATAAAGTAAAGTATATGGCATCTTTACTGGCCCAACTCGGTTTTTGAGCATCGCGTCGCTGTTCCTCCTCATAATTCTTTCTTCAATTTCTCCCAGTTTCTTTCCAAACTTTTCAAAGTCTTCCAGCGGCTCTGCATCAGATGTCCAATAAGGAGTATCTCTCTGTCCGAGGTAGACCTCATCAGAAGTATGTCTAGACAAGACTTCTATAAGAGAAATGCCAAGAACAGTCTGCAACTGCGACGTAATTGTTTTCAAGAAAGCCTTTTCAGGATTCGTCACAAGCTCCTCATATTCTGGGGTTCCTTTCTTGGGCATAAATCGCCGGCTTATAGAGGGGCGATTAAGAGGGTAGCCTCCAAAAGGGTACTGTCCAAAGTTTATTGCAGCATGGAGAGCTGAGGCAATCCAATAATAGTGCATGATTCTATCAGCTCTGCACGAGTCTGCATCTTAGGCCACCAAGGCTCATCTTTCTTGTCACTGTGGCCTTCTTCTCTCAATTCCTTCCACCAAGATTGGAGTTCAGAGTCTTGCCTGACCATGTCATCTGTTGTAGTAACAGGAACAATAATCTTGGACCCATGCCTTGATAGCAAACCAAATCTCTAGTCCATCAACAGCATAAGGGTAATCCTCAATCAATAGCCGAAGGCCATGTGGGGAAGCTGGATCTTCAACAGCCATTCCTCTGAAAGAAGCAAATAGCAACTCATTAAAACCAAGAAGTTCTATCACTTTCATTCCAACACGGTATCATCTAAGTCGGTTCATTCATGCTTTCTCATGACAAAAAAGTAGAAGGCAATGAACAATTCGTGCCTTAATAGCTTCAATAAACAGATTTCTAACTATAGCCATATGCTTGTGAAATTTACCTTTTGACAAGGTCAACAGGAAGCGCCTGCTCAGGGAAAACCCAGTCCTTATACATGTAAGATGAAATCTCCATAGAATACCTAGCAGGAAAAACTGTTAACTCCAAAGCTCCTCCCGCATTGATGAGGATCTGCCGCGCAAGTGCATTTATATTCATGGTATCACGAAAGTGAGGATGCAATAGTTTGTGAATAGGATGGAGCACGCTAAGCTGCCTGTTTGTTGCTATAATAAATGGCTCAATAGCTGCATGGGTATGTAACCTGTGACACAAGGAGAAATGTCAAAACATTGAACTAAGTATACGATTTTGGTTTATTCAATAGGGTTGTACCAGTGGCTGATAAGCTGATGAAAGCCCGAGTCAACAACTACTACATAAGCTTTAGCTAATTCCCAGATGGAACTTTCAACGCCTTGTTTTGCAGGAGTGTAGACTTCACTTACGGCACCAGATTGATCTCCCTCAGGATGTGGCAAACTCAATTCAATGGCTAATGGCTTTAAAGTTCCATCATTTTGCAAGAATAGAACGGTCCTGCTAGCATAAGCCTTTGTAGAAGTGGAGTTTATCCTCCTCAAGTATGGCATTAGCGTGTCATGGTGATCTAATATGAATAACTTTCTTTTACTGATGGCCTAGTCAACCAAAAACAGATTCATAACATGACTCAGAACATCATATCCCAAAAAACTGATTCTGACACAAAATGAATTTGTAACCAAATATTTCTTGCCAACTGATTGTGAAACACAAACATCGCATCATCCTTGAAACGTTACCTCATCTACAGTGAGCCCATCCAGGTTTGACTCTATTTGCTCTTTGGCTATCTTACTTGTTTGGTCGCCATAAACTTTAGGATCTAGTTTGCTAGCTGGCGGAAATTCCTGCAAATAATTTAGGATTATAGTGCGGGGGAAAAACATATAGAACTCTCCATTAGGCTATCCAGCCTATTAAGACAAGTAAATCTGACATTTAAGACAAAAAGATCATATATTCTTCTCTACTTATCTAAATCCAAATATTCACAATCAATTAGTAGCATTTAAGCTTATGGAGACAGCGAATTATGACAGGATTTACACCAGCCAGCATCTCTCTCGCAAATTCTTCGTCAGCCCTCCATGCAGACTTATCCTCTGCTCCATATTATTCAGAACATTAATCCCAAACAAGAATAGTTCACAAAAATAAGTAACATGTAAAATTTAACCGGCGGTCATGCACAACACCTTTAATCACTTGAGGCGTCGGAAACTTGAGGAACTTTTCACCATCAGTTCGGAAAATTTCCTTGATTAATTCTGCCGGAATGTTATCCCTAATCTCCTTAAATATACCTTCAGGCAACTCAATCCCACCTTCATAAAGTTTAAGTACATCTTGAAAGCTATCAAATTCATTCGGAGTTCTGTCAAAAAGAGATTCCAGCTCAGGTTTCAAAACTTGAACAATGAGCTTTAGTGCATAGCCAAGAGCATCCGCCATTTTCACATGACTGAATCTTTCATCCCTTGGAACATAGATGTTGAAACTCAATGCAAGATTCAGCCTAGTCTCAACATTAGGATCTGCCGAGATATAACAGCAATAAGCATATCAAAAGCTCCTTCTTGAGAAGAACTTTAATGATATAAAACAGTTCATTTAATGAACCTTGTTGGCAAAGAAAACGCGATCCGTTTTGTATTTGTCCGCATTGTAGACCCAAGAGTTGCAAACAAAGCGGATAACACCATGATGAGGAACATTTTCAAGAGTGAGAGTTCTGAGATAGAACTCGCTAGGATGATTATTCCTTATTAAAAATGCTCCTGGAGTTCCTATCTCTTCTTCCCACTCAAATGTAACCTTAAATGCAACTTCGTCCGCCGTCAAAGGCGTGATTGTTGTAAACCAATCTTCCAGATATGCCGGCTTCCCAAGCTTCCCCTTTAACCCATTTCCTGCAGTTTATTACGTTCAGAAGCTTTCATGGTGCTTTCATGGCAAGTAATCAATGCAAGTATATGGATAATTTCTTTTTTTTTTTTTTTGTTGTTGCCAGAAGTATATGGATAATTTTTTACATCATCGCAATAGCCATAAAAAAGGACAGCCCCATGGACTCGTAGTTGAGAGTTGACTGGCTGAGAAAGTGGAAAACCACGTGCCAACTAGTGGATTCTGACTAGGATTTCGCAACAGGATAATAAGAAGGGAACAGAATAGCTCAGCACTATCAAACGCAATGATGCCGGGGCATAAAATCAAATCGAATTGTCATACATTATCATTACAAGTAAAATCATTACTGACGCAGTCGGTGCGATGGTTTGAGAAAAACACGTGAATTAGAAAAAAGAACAGAAAAGATAAGAACTAGAGTTAAAAGTGGACTGTTGAAAGCGAAGAAAATTACTAGGCGCGAAAGTGAAACTAGCGAGGGGCGACTTTGCGACCCGAGAACGGACGGACCGGAGAAATCCTCAGACTTTATCTGGACCTTTCCGACCTTTGGGAGGGATCAATGCCTGTTTTGTCGGACTTGGTAATTTTTGGAACAAAAGAAAAGAAAAGAAAAAAAACAAAATAATAGTGTTACTTTTCTTTTTTTTTTTCCCCCGAGTAGTCGAGTACAAATAATTTTACTTTTAGGACATGCTTTGGCATGGCCCAATAGAACGCATATTGGAACGCTGCACGTGCCTTCAGTAATCAGTATGGTTATGAGCTTCTCATTTTTCAGAGGCAGCAGAGACTTTATCAAAATACAATATGAATACTACCTCCGGTCCTTAATATAAGACCTATTTACTTTTATTTGATCCTAATTATAAGACCCCAATCTATTTTGTCTATCATATTTAATGTATTTTTCCAAATAGTCCTTCTAATAATGATAGTTTTAACCAATACACTTAACTAGCAAGGATATTTTAGAATGACAATACTTATTTATTACAAATAACTAACTTAACTTATTTTTTAATCTCCTCAAATTAGTCAACTAGGTCTTATAATTAGGACTGGAGGTAATATTAATAATTAAAAAATGTACGCACACACAATATATGATTACATCAGCCCACCACAATATCGTTTGGCCCTTTGCCTGACAAAAGTCGAAAGAAAACATGAAAAAAAAAAAAAACCCTTGCGTATAATTTTGTAGTATGAAGATACAGTAAATTACGGCAGTTAAATACTACCATAATGAAAACTCGGGAGGAGATTTTTTATTTTTTTGGTTATTCGGGAGAAAATATTTCAATATCAATGCCATGGAAATCGACTTCAACAACAAAATAAAACAGTCAACATGCCCTGCTCTAACCAAAGTACAGTCTTCAAAGTTACTAACGCCGCCCCTAAACTTTAACCAAACCTTCATTTTTAAACGAGTTGTTTTTAGGTTAAAAAACAATAATAAATTTTCTCCCATACTATGAGACAGATAAATCGCCCGCGCTCCACAACTCAGAATGGATGGATGGATGATGGAATAGAACAGAAACAGATCATACTGTTTCCAGAGAGCGAGAACGAGCTAGCAAGGAAGAAAACTGAGCACCTAAACAGTACTAAATTAGGGGTCAGGATTTGTCACAGTAGTGTCTAATTCTATCCGTTCATCTGTTCTCTTTTGATTTCAGTTTCTTCTATCAAACGGTAATTAAGCTCCATAAACAAACAAACTGAAACAGAAGAGGGGGGAGAGAGAGGTGGAAGAGGTAAACTGACCAGGGTCAACGTTGACGGAGCTAATCAACTGGAGAGAAACCTTATTGCCCACTAACTCATGAAGACGATCCATGACGGAAGCTCCCAAGTCGTTCATGTCCAACACATTCTTCTTCATCAACACCACAGTCCCTTTGATGGTAGGGCGGTGGCCGTTGCCGTCGGAGTTGCCGGTGAGAGCGCTGAGAACGTTATGAAACATTCTTTCTTCTCAGAACAGCTATCTCTCGGACACAGAAAAGGTTCTAGGAAAAGGAGGAGGCGACTAAATTAGCAGCGTGAATTTGCAGTGACTCTGCGAGGAAGCTGCTTAGTATTTATAGAGAGGTGGAAAAGATGAGCTCGCGTCCGCCAATAGGAAGCCTCCACTTGTCGCGCCACTGCGGATCTCAATATTTCCTCTCTGCTCTCTTCTTCTTGGAAGTGGATGTGGTTCTGCGTGGTATTTTCGGGAAGAAATTCCACCGGCTTTTTAAAAAAGAAAAAATAAAAAAGGAAAGGAAAAAGGTTCGTTACATATTGCCTTTGCCCTCGTCTTCGTTCTCGCTTCTCGCCCGTCGAATTCAAGGCACGTGATGGCTTCTCTTTTATTGACGTATTCCTCTCCTCGATTTGCAATTTATTTTGTCTGTACGTTGATACATAGTACTCATTTTTTAATATCAATTTGCGCGGATATCATTCCAATATTTTTAATGTGCTTACGACTTCATCATAATTTGCCGTCGTTTTCTGCTCTCTGTCTGGTCCATAAATTATTTATTTTATTAGCTTTCACATTGTTGCGTCGAAGGTCCAGAAGGAAGAAACGTGACTGACTAAATATTCAAATAGCTCGTCCACCTGAACACGAATATCTAGCGAGAATTATCGTTTTCTTATTTAATTGGTTATGGTGTTGTAATAATACGATAAAATCAAATTCGATGCATAGATAGAGATATAGATACGCCATGCTCTTCAAATCAGTTTGTTTTTCATTGATCCGCCTGGAATTATCGCATCCTGATGATTTGATTGTAATCTTTTAAATTTTGGCCAGTTGATCGTAACCTGACCGACGATGATTATTTTAAGCGGATCCGACTGCGGCATCCTGGATTCATTAATTGCTTGGAATGAAAGTTTTGATGAAGCTCTTTTGGAACCCTTGAGATTGAATATTCCACTGTTAAAACAATAAAATTAATCATCTGAGTATAAATTTTTTATTAAAAAATGACCTGAGCTCAGGAGCCACATTGATGCATGCCAAGCAAACTTTCTACGGAATTCATTGGCTCTTTCCTTTCATCTGATCACTATCCACTGAACCAAACGTATAATTAGGTTGATTTCTTTCAATGCAAGGATTTACTGGCAACAAAGAAAACTCTGATCTCTTTCCTTTTCCTTTTGCCATTTCCCTCACTTAAATATTTTCTCACCTTGAGTCGCGTTAAACATCGTCAAAGAAATGTTTTTGGCGCGTAATTATCATGTTGACAAACGCAAACCTTGGGGCTGGCCAACTTGCACCAATCAGGACCAGGTAACTAGAAAAATTCACCTTTCCACGTCAGATAAAAAACTGATACAGCCAGGGGCAGGGTACTTTTTTCTAGGGCCGGCATGTTCAGCAAATCTTTTTGGTTTTCACCCCATAGGAGAGGGCTTGACGCTGGCAACACCACCTTTCGCTGCTACTTTTTGGCGTATTCTATTCTCTCAATTTTTAACAAAAGGAATCTTATCATGTTAAGTCATATGATATCCTATTATGTTTAAACTGTTCATTATTTTCACCCAACATTTCTAACCAGTTAATCAGCCTTTTTGAACTAGTGACTTTTATTGCATACCATTTTCATATTTTACAAACAATGATTAATTTTAACTAATTTCATTATTTTATGTCAAATTGTTATTTTTTAATCAAAATGTAAAATTGTTATTAAGTGCGTTTAATGATAATAGTTTTTACAATTAATGACCGTTATATATTTTTTTTGGAGCAATCGCGTCCAAAAAAAAAATCAAAGGTCATAAGTTCCATTAAAAAAAATGATCATGTATAAATTTCGAAACGAATGGATAAATTAATATTCAATATTAAACTTACTTTTAATGAACTTATTATTCTTTCACATCTCCTGCTTTTTTCAGTTGCATTTAAAATTGAGAAATGACCACCAACAACAGTTGAACCGTGTGAAATGGGTTCTGCATCTTTTCAAATAAAATTTTGAATTCAAATACTGTTAACGAAAAAACGCGTTGGGAGATAAGTTTCTCATATGTAAGGTCAGACAATATTTAAATATGGGCTTTGGATATTGCTTGGCGAATAGAATCATTTTTTTTTCTTTTGGAAGAATAAGGATTTTGATATTCTAAATTTTTTCACATTATTACATCTGTTAAAGGGAGACTCAATTAATGGGGAAGGGGGTGAAAAAGAAGCACGCGGGCAAGAAGGAATATATGTGAGCATCCCAACAACAAAATAAAGAAAAGCTAAAGCAGAGCGTTAGCGATTAACTCAAAAAAAAAGTTGAAGTGAACAAAGAATAAGTTCAATTAGGTGGCTTCAGACGCAAGAAATTGCAAATGGGGTATCAGTGACTGATGACTAGGAATGAGTCAAGCAAGCGAGGATGAAGTCAGATTTGGCCGTACAAGTGAATGAGAACAAATCAAGGCAACTTCATATGCGATGCGAGTATGAGTCGCTGTCCATTTGAAAAAGAAAATATGAACATTAAAAAGATAATCTTAACATACGTTCCTAATGGAGAAGACCAGGTGTTTCATTCCATGCATTCCCCATAAATTAAAGAAAACGCGGAAGCGAAGCCAGACCCATTATTATAATTATTCAACCGCTGGCATTATTATAATTATTCAACTGCTCACACACATGCACACAACATGGTCTTTTTTGAGAAGTACTAAAATCCTAAAAGACAACTGGTCCCTATGAGAATTAGTTGGAGATTCAATAATTTTATAAAATTCCTGTTTAACAATGCCATTAGCTAATTGAGATAGACCCATTTAATGTGAGGCTATTTAAAGAGTTAAGATATGTTATCCTTTTCAAAGAGATGGAGGAAACTTTTCCTCCCTAATCTCAATAATTTTGGATTGTTGATTATCTCTCAAGTGAGAGATTAATTAACCCTAAGAGGGCTTTTGTATTATGTTAATCATTAATGATACTTATAATTTTCATCTTCGTTTCTTGACAACCTCAGTCTATTTTGTTTTTAATTTTTTTATTTTGCCTCTAAATAATCTTATAATCATTGTACATATTAAGAGTTTTCATCAAAAGATTTTTTCAATGCCTATAAATGATAAAAGCATTAAAAAAGATATATTTATTACAAATAACTAACATAATTATTTTTTTAATGTTCATGAATTAGTTATTAAATTTGTGTATTTAGTATCCATTGTACAGTTCGAAGACATCGCTCCCAACAAAAACACAAGAAAACTCTCCGAAGGTGAGAATAGAATACCAATGTTTACTTTTCGAGAGAACTTTTCGAGGGTAGCGCACTACATGCACGAATGAACACGTCAACCTCAGCTATCAACCTCCGCAGAATAATACCATAAGAAACTGTCGACACATGCTGCATCCTGTTGCACAGGGAGCCGTTTCGTGCATCCCGTACAGAAATTTTTGTTCTGACATGAATTGATCGGCAGTCGTTAGACTAAAGAGAGAAATCTATGCCTCCTTCACCATACAGAAGTATGAATTACTATACGACAACACAACTGAATGCTTCATCTTATTTGCTAAGTCATGCTCACAATTACAGAACTTGCGTTGCTTAGCACGTTGAATACAATTACACGTTAGACAAACTCTGCACATCACATCATTCTGGCTCACACATGCCAAAACCCGCAAGTGTCTTGCTCCGACAACTTCGGTGGCGAATGGCACATCGCAGTTGATTCACAATTCAAGCCGCCTTTGATAGGCTGTACTTGTTTTCCATCAAAACAAGCTTCCCAATTTAGTTCTCTGAAAATTTTCGCCCAGCGAAAAACGATTCTTCTATCAAGCAAATTTTCTCGTATTAACATCGGAGAGCCCACATGACTTGTACCTCATGACACGAACCTTGCCCAAGGAGGCATACTTCTAAAAAACGAAGCCATTAAGGCAAATTCCATGACTGTGAAAATGACGCCATTTTTGGAGAAAATATCACTTAGACAAGATCACGCCATGAGTTAACACAGATTTGAGCTCCTATATACTCGCTGGGAAAAGCTTGCATAGTAATGGAACCATTTTGATTGAGTTAAAATATTTGGAGCAACTAAATTAAAATAATGTCTTTGAAAAGTCAAATTGAGAAGAGAATGATACGATAAGAACTAACTCATTAATTTACCAGGAAAGCAATCAAAGCTAGCTCTTGCCAGATACCCAACCTTTTATTATGCTTTCCAACGACTAGGAAAGACCTACCCGCCTCTCCCATTGAAGGTCCTCCGTAAATTCAGAAAGGGCAGCTCGAGGATTACCATTTGAAATATACCAGTAGTATTTTGCAGTTTCATCATCAACCTGCATGCTTCTCCCTAAGGAACTGATTATTCTTTTCTTGCCTTCTGAGGACATTCTGTTGGATAAATAGCTTGTTCTTCTGTCGGGCACGTCATCTGGATACAACACAGCTACTTCTCTTTTTGCGTAGACATCTAGCTCAATATAACATGTTCTGTTCATAAGGATATCAGGATTGCTTATGGGGATCAACAACCTTTCCCTTGAGTATATACCATGATCACTCATCATATTGTTCAGCCGTTTTATGTCCGTAACCTGTCAAAACATGAAATTCTTAGAAGGTCAATGCAATGTGATTTCAGTTCTTCGCCAAGCCTTTAACCAGGAGGAAACAGAATATAATATAGAAGAGACTTCAGGTCACAAGACAGTGGATAGAAAAGAATCTTGAAATATATGTACACTCTATATGGGCCACCTCCCATTTTGATTGATAAGTGAACAGGAAGGATCACAACCATTTCATTGAATACATTCTACTCATGTGATAATATATATATTAATGATGTGTGACTTTGATTATCAACTTTCCACTGGTCTGAGAATAAATGATATAGCAAAATTCTACTCCTCATATACGCACGTGCTCGAAACTGCAACAAGATTATGTGTCAGAACGAGACCAACAAAGACAGACAAATATAGTAGTCATGAACTCATATTAGTAGCTTTGTCATGAAAATATATCTTCAATGTCAAACTCAATAGAGCGATAATTCACACTTACAAAGAAACTAAGAACAGAGAATTCTGCAAATTATTTGCTTCTCATTCCTTCTAGATTGAATATTGAAATATCCTATTATAATTTGATACATCCACCCAAACCATTCAAGTTTCTCCAATGAAAAATCCATCACGGCGCAATCACAAATCAGACATACCTGAACCGAGTATTTGACGGCAAGGCTGGCAACACTATCCCCACGGCCAATCCGATGGGAAAGTGCAAATTTCCCCAAACCATTGTCCCGCCAGAAGCTTCCAGAGAGCGGAGTTCCAACTATATCCTTCAAATTCCAAGGAGCAAGGAAGGCCCTAGTCACAATATCCCTTTCGGAAGCAACAGCGTTCCAGAATCGGGAAACGCAGCTGGCGCGAGCAAGGTCGGGGATGGGAAGTTTCAGGAAGATGATGCGGAGGGTGTCCCTGCAGGCTAGGGCAGGGAAATGAGAATTGATAGGGGAAATTACGTTGGAAGAGGAAAAAGAGGGGGCAGAAGGGCGTGGGGATTCGACGGAGGAAGACGGGAAATGGGAATTCATGAGATGTTTGAGGATGTCGTCGTCGTCTTCGTCGCAACAGCAACCCATGGCCTCAAGATGGAATGTCCTTTTCACCAACCCCGTTCACCGGTTGCTTGGACTGATGGCTCTCGCCATTTCACTCTCTCTTAGCTCAACTTGGTCGGCATCTTCAGTAAACCGTTTTTGACTTTTTGTTTTGGTGCTTTTTATTTTTTTGGTTTAGCCAAAGGTCTGTTCGGCCACAGTCCCAACAACGGATGGACTGGAGGTTATTTCAGTCGTCGCTCAACCAGCTTAATTCATTCGTCCGTTGTGATACAAGCATAAGCATCATAATAATGAAATATAGAGTTCACAGTAATCCATTATATATTCATAGCAACCCTGACCTTTTATTGGACTAAGTATCCCAGCAACCGATTAATCCGAGCTCGAAAAGATAGAATGCATCATTTAATGAGTTAATTTCTTCACCGATAAGAATACTTTCTAAAAACCGAACTTATATTCTCATCTTTACTAGAGGCGAAACCACTTACCATTTCAATCAACCACTTGTTGGTTACTTATTTAAAAAGCTTCAACTCCATATTATTTCTCAAAGTTTTTAAAATTTGTAATTTATATGAAAAAAAAATCAGATTTAGCTTTTAAAAGCATGATATTAACAAAATATGAAGAAACAAATGTCAAGAAGCAATATTTTTATTTAGATTAAAATATATTTTTAGTTTTTTTACTTTGCATAATGTTTTAATTTAATCCCTTAACTTTATAAAATATGTTTTTAATTATTTAATCCTAAAATTATTAACAAAAAATAATGATGTTGAGATCTTAAACGTTAATAAAATATTCTCAAATATTAACATATTAAGTTTAATTTTCAAAACAACTATAATTGTTATAAAAAATTATCATTTTAAACCAACAAATTGTAGAGTTAAAAAACTTAAAATATGCTTCTTGAAGTTAAAGAACTAAATTAAAACTTTGTATAAATTTAAAAAAGGATAAAATGTATACTTTAATTTTTTATTTATATCATCTGAGATTACCGCGCTAAAGGTCTCCACTCCGCCCACTAATTCTCTAAATCCCTCGAGCTAAAGACAAGGTTAGGCATCGTAGTCACCCGTGTAAGAAATATCAACTAACCACACAAGGTAACAAAATTGTGCCAAAACATTACCATCCAGGAACATGACAAAAAGAAATGGCCTCACCATCGTTAATACCTATGCAATTTTGTCACTATTTCAGAGTTCTTAACAGGGTCAAACACTCAAAAAGCAAAGCACACGACATGAAGCTGCAAATAAGATAACTATGGTACGGGCCAGACCCCAACATCTATATCTGTAATCGATAATATTAGCAAAAATACAATCTACTGATCACTTTTCACCAACCACCGTCAAGCCCATATGCGTCCATATAGCCAGCTCCATGGCCACCGTAGTGTTCATGGCCATGATGATGGTGATCATGATCATGATCACTGTCTTTTGCTTCATCAAACATCTTCTGAATGTGTTCTGGGATGGGCTCTTCCTCAACTTTCCTCACAGTCTTGGGCAAGGATGACACAAATTGAGAGATTTTATCAGCTAACTCAACTGCTACATCCTCCTGAGGTCACCAAATTGAAGAGCTTTGATTCAGTAGTCAATGGAAAAGAACAATGTTTCAGGATCAAATGTATGTAAACACAAATGAATAATCAGAATGCGCGGGCAAGACTAGATTGCTCCCCTTTCATTGATTGAAATTCTGAAATCCCTGCGCAAAAACAGAGTTCACTCCTCCTTCTAAAAATTTTAAGAAGAATCAAGATCATCCTTCCTCAGAATGAATACAGGTCATCTAAACAGATAAAATTCCATTAAAAATCCCAAAAAGAACAATAGAAGACCAATCATGCCAAGCGAATCCCTTATAAGCAATATACAGCCAGAACCTCCAATTGAAAGCCCAAGAAGGATGTCACGCAAGAGACTGGCACGTCTAAAGCTTAGTTTCAGGAATTAGTTATTCTTTGAGGAAACTATAGTTCGAATGGAAGAAAATGGATGGACAGAACCTGAGAAAAATAGCGTAGACTATACCAAAATGAATTTTATCAAAAAATCTTTCCCACTATACCGAGCTTGTATGACTCTTCAACCATGTTTAGACAGCAACGGACCAGAACATGTCAAAATCAACCTCTTAACCTAAGTTCTAAGCGTAATCTTCGGCTCAGCATTTTGTTCGAGTAATTCATTTGAAGCCAATCAAACGACCTCTTCATGACAACGAGATAATGCAGAGATATGGTAGCACATGTAACAGAGGTAAAATGAGATGAGCAATAAAGTTTGAGCTTACCTGAGCCCAACGGCCTCCAGAATGTGTAACAAAACTCGCACGCGGAAGAGCCTGAGCAATCCGATTTCCTTCTTCGGTCCATTCTTTAGACCATCCAGCAGACCAAAGCACTTGCACTGGCAGATGCTTCAATCCATCGGAGCCACCCCATTCTGCGATGTCAAAGCTATTATTCACGTTCTTTCCCATAGCCACTACCGCTCTTCTTCCATTTCTGCCTTTCAAGAGTATCCTTTGTGCATCTGCATCCGCCATTCCAAGTTGCTTTGAGCAACACAAGTTTACCATCTTCGCATACGCCAACGAAGACCCCAACGCTATCTCTCTAATCACTGGAATATCCAGGACCCACAAGGGCAATGCCCCTGCGGTTTTCGTTGATGTATCTATTAGTGTTACGCTTCTGATCAATTCCGAGTTCTCTGAAATCCAATTCGCGCTCAATCCCAAGGCAGAATCGTGCAGAACCAAGTGAACAGGAGCCAGTTTCATCGTATCAATCGTTTGTCCTAATACTCTCCCTACCTCTTCGGTCCCTAACTCAATAGGCTTGAGTATCTTCCTCTTCGCCATCCGAGCTAGTATTTCTTCATATGGAATCTGACCAGTTTCGATTATTTGATCAAACGCCCAAAAAAATCCCTTTTCCTGAATCTCACTGTAAACATACCAAAACCTCCCCAAAATCCCCACTTGTCCCTCCACAAACTCTTCCGTATATTTGTCGGAGAACCCATTCCCTGGCAGATCTAATGCAACCACGTGAACTTCCTTAGCACCAAGAGATTTAATAAGTTGGCGATAAGAGTATGAACTGAGCCCCAATCCGTGTACAATGATTACGTTCTCCGACGCTATAGGACCCTCTTCGACGGTGAAAACTTCAGTGGGTGCTTGATTAGAACGTGTCTGCACCTTAATGCTGCGGCCTTTTGAATAATGCTGGCGGAGCGGGAGGGGTAGGCTGAGAAACCAACTCTTGGTATCTTGCGGGGGGAGAGAAGAGATAGAGAGTAACAAGAGAGTGATGAGAGAGACAGAAAGAGTAAAGTAGAACCAGAAAGAGAATGGGTTTATTCCAAAAGATTGTTGTTCGTTTGTTCTTGATCTGGCGGATGGTTTGGTTTTGTGGGAATTGACAGGTCGCTTCTGTGATTGTTGGGGTTCAGGTTCTTGTTGATCGTGTTCTTCCGTTATGATCGCCATTACTCGACTCCGAAGTGAAGCCTGAACTAAACCTAAGCAAAAAAGCTTTCCTCTTTGAACTCCCAAGACCAGATCCACGCGGGTTGCAGAATCCACACCCCGCGGCAATCCATGGCAACCTCGGAGATTTAGACCGAAGTCCACTCATCATGACTCGAAAGGGCCTGTTTGGCTGATTGGATTGGAACAAACAAAGGATGCATTGGGCTGCCAAATTGTAAATGCAAATCAAACAAGTCAAAAATTAAATGAATCAACCCAATAAAAAATACTACCTCCCGCCCTCAATATTATCTTACTTTTATAAGAGTTTATTTAATTTTTAATTTAATTTTAAATATAAGATTTTAATTCACTTTATTTTTTATATTTATTTATTTTTAAAGTAGTTTTTATAGTAGTTACATATATTAAATACTTTATCAGATGACACTTAATTAGAAAGAATATTTTAAAAAAGACAACACCTATTTATTACAAACAACTAACTTAATTAATTTTCTTAATTTATTCAAATTAGTCAACTAACTCTTATACTAATTACCTTCAATCCTTGATATTTACAATTAAAATAAAAGTCAAATAACATTTTATACTACCCCGTCCTTAATACTATACTACTTTCAGTAATATATTTTATCTATTATATATATTTTTTTAAGTTAGTATTTGTGATAATAATAGTTCTAATGAATACACTTAATAGACAACACTTATTTATTACAAATCATTAATTTAACTAGTTTTTTAATTTAATTAAATTAGTCAACTAATTTTTATATTAACAATTATATTTTTTAAAAATAAAATATTAACGTTAAAGCAATAGCATGCATGATTAACAGGTTTTTTTTAACCTTCGTGCATAATGAAAAGGATTGCCATTTATTTATATATAATCCGCAACTCATTTTCATTTTCCTAAGACTACTTGCGCAACCAGCGAGCAAGAAACGAAAAATTGGCGATCCGATTGAGTGGGGCGCGAAAGACGTTATCGCGAACTTAGGAGGGTTCTTGTCATTTTTGGTCCAACTATTTTAATCTCCTGTTCCAGCAGAGGCCAATCTTTCTGCCTCCAACTACGCCATGCTTTCGCTGCCTTCACCTCCGATGCAGCGGTTCCTGCTATCACCAACCTTCAGGTACCTCTGCCCCCTGCCCCTGCCTCCCTCGGATCCACTTCTCTGTAAAATTAATGCCGCACCCAAGCTTCTCAGAGAATCCCGCAAGTTCCCTTTCTTGACTGTGCGGAATTGCAGTTCCATCAGAGTTAAGTCCTCTGCTGAAATTAGAAAGGCCCGTGCTGTTTCGCAGCCCGATGACAAGCTTCGGGCTCTCAGAGAACTTTTCTCCAGGCCCGGGGTGGGCATTGACGCTTATATCATCCCTTCCCAGGATGCTCACCAGGTTTCACTACTCATTTTGACTTATACGCTTTGTTTTGAGTGCATATATGAGGGAGTTCCAGTGCTATATATACACACACACATATATACATACGTGTATATATATATATAGAAAACTTGATACTAAAATGAGTTTCTCCCTCTTATCTTCCTTCTCTGCAAATAAAAGCTTAGCTTTCTTTGTGGTTTGTTTACTTGATGTAGCCAGTCTGCATTTTGTAAGTTCTCAGACCTCAGTTTATTATTTTACATGGAATTTTAGTAAACTTGATATTTGGAAATGAAGTAGTATTCTCAATCTGTGACTTTGTTATTCAGAACCCTCAATTCATTTGGTTGTAAGTTTGTATTCTTCAAAAGTTCTTCTTGAAATCTCCCTAGATGACCTAATCTAACCTTGATTCTCACGTTATAGTTTGAGCTTATGAATTTCATCTTTCTTTTCTTTGCTGATAATTTGTCTTGCACATGCCCAAAACAAATAGGCTTGGTAAACTGATTTTAATTTTTTTTTTTTGGGTACAAACTGATTTTAATTTTTTTAATTTCGCTTTAGAGTGAATTCATTGCTGAATGTTACATGAGGAGGGCCTACATATCAGGGTTTACCGGTAGTGCTGGTACTGCCGTTGTTACGAAGGACAGGGCTGCTCTTTGGACGGACGGGCGATATTTTCTCCAGGTTCGGACTAGCAGTAACTTTTATTGTGCTGTTCCTAATTATCATCATCATCTTCCTCCTCCTCCTCCTCCTTTTTACCATTATGCATGATTGTGATTGGAAATTGGCTGTGTAGATCAGCAATTATGTTTATTTCTGCCTGGCCAGAGTCTGCTAGGACTTTTACTAGGCTATCTATGTTGTGGATTTTGCTAGACTGTATTATTATGTAATTGCAGTATATCTATGTCATTGATACCTCCCCTCCCCCTCTTTCCTCATTCTAGGCTGAGAAGCAACTGAACTCCAATTGGATTCTCATGCGAGCAGGGAATCCAGGGGTTCCATCTACTGGTGAATGGCTAAATGATGTTTTGGCTCCTGGTGGTAGAGTTGCCATTGATCCTGTGAGTAATTCGCACCTTTTGATGGATGTTCTACAGTTGTTTTCTAATGAGGAATTACTATCACATTCTTGTAGTTTTACTTCAGAGCATATGATTTACACCCTTCCGATCCGATATTAAGATGTTAAAAATCTTCTGCTTGTTATGTCTTATGAACAATGTTGAAAGCATAGCTCATTAAATAGTAGTTATCCTTTTTCAACTGGTAAGCTAAATATCATGTTAACTTTCCTTTTGAATTCTTTGGTTCATATTTTTTGGCTCTGTTTGGCTTTCTGTATATACATATTTTCTAATCAAATTCATGATTTTTCTTTTAATTTAGTCATATAGCAGATCCTTCTTTTCATTTATCTTGTGCCTGATTCAACATTCACTTCCACATAATGAAGGATGCAGTTTCTTTTTACTTCCGATGCTGCTGAAGAACTTAAGGATGTGATTTCTAGAAAAAATCATGAGCTGGTCTACTTGAGCAATATAAATCTTGTGGATGAAATATGGAAAGAATCTAGGCCAAAGCCTCCAAATAAACCAGTTAGACTACATAATCTGAAGTATGCTGGTTTAGATGTGGCAGCAAAATTGTCATCTTTGAGATCAGAACTTGCCAGTGCTGGTTCATCAGCAATTATTATATCCATGCTTGATGAAATTGCGTGGTTGTTGAACCTGGTAAAGTATATTTCAACACGATCCTCTTTAACTTGATGCACTGATGCTTATTTGGTGTAAAATCATATATCTTCGAAAATATTCTTCCAAAATCCTTTTTCAGCTGCTCGTGCTCATTCTAGGTTTACATGGTTATTTTAAGGAGCATTTGGTTCCTTTTCCAGTTTAAAAAAGATGAGATGTCTTATGAATCCCTGATGTTACTATTTAACAGTAACTGTTCTTTTTGTTGTTGTTGTTGTTGTTGTTGTTATTATTTTTATTTAGGGCACAGAGGACATTTTGAAACTACAAAATTTCCTTGAAAAAAGGGGGAAAAAAATCAATTTCTATGGCCATTCCATTTCATTTCATGTACCAAATTGTTTTCCTTATTCCAGCCGCTCTCTTTGTTTTAACCAATAAAATGTCATATTTCACAGAGAGGAAGTGATGTTCCGCATTCACCTGTCATGTATGCATATGTGATTGTGGAGATCGACAGAGCCAAACTATTTATAGATCATTCAAAAGTCACAGAAGAGGTGAGCGATTACTTGAAGAAGGCTGGCATAGAGTTGAGGCAATATGATTCAATTCTGTCTGAAATTGAAAGGTAATTTTTGGGAGTCCAGTTATTTGGGGAGGCTGTGGTTTTTGCATCTTTTAGTGGAAATATCTAGCAGTTTTTTTTTTTTTAATGGGCCCAGGTGGCTTCTAAATTGAATATCACGTTCAAATGTAGCTTATTTTTCCATTTCAGTTTGGCAGCAAAAGGCGCTTCCCTTTGGTTGGATACTTCATCGGTTAATGCTGCTATTGTAAATGCCTACAGAGCCGCTTGTGATAAGTATTATCATATCCAAGGGACTGAACAGAAGGGACGTGTTGATGGATCCAGTGAGAACTTGAATGGACCCACTGCAGTGCGCAGATTCTCCCCTGTATCTCTGGCAAAGGCCATAAAAAATGAATCAGAGTTAGAAGGGATGAGGAACTGTCATTTAAGGTTATCATATATTACCGTGATGATAATAAATGAGTATTTTTGCATGTTGATGTTTGGTTTCCATGCTTGGACGATCTTCTGATAATTAGTGTTGTTATACACATCGCTAATTGTTCTTCTCTTCCGTCTTCCCACAATCCCATGCATATCCTGTCGTTGATTTAAAGTATTTAGGATGTACAGAATGACCGTTTTAAATCAAATTGAAATATTCAATTTCGAAGATTCAATCATGGAAAAAGTATGTATCTTTGAGGACCGAAAGAGAAATTTGCTATTATATTCATTTGAGCTGTTCTCTATTGGATTCTCCCAATTGTATGTGAAGCTTTAATACAACAAGTTACGAGTACAAATGATATCTAGCATGTAACTAACTGGGCTTTTCTCGTGTCCAGGGATGCTGCTGCCCTTGCTGAGTTCTGGGACTGGCTAGAGAAAGAAATTAGTAAAGATAGGGCTTTAACAGAAGTAGAGGTTTCTGACAAACTTCTTGAGTTTCGCTCAAAACAAGCTGGTTTCTTGGATACAAGCTTTGAGACCATAAGTGGTATTCAACAGCTTCCTCTCATCCCCCCCCTTTTTTTCTTTTTTAAATTCATTTGGATGCTTTTTAGAAAACTATAAAAGTCATACAACGACTATGTCTCCATGTATGCAGAATCCAAAGTTATAATTTTATTTTGGTTTTCTTGACTGAATCTAGTTGACTTGAACGGTGTCCTTTTATTAATTTCTCATGTGCTTCTTGTGAGCTAATATACTTATTAAACCAACTTTTATTCTGCTAATCATGGCGGTGAGCTGTAATTTGTTTATTTCTTGTGCAACTGTGACATGCCTGTGTAGATCTTAATGGTCTCAATTTTATTATTCCCCAGCTTCTGGTGCAAATGGTGCTGTCATACATTACAAACCAGAACCAGAAAGTTGTAGTATCGTGGATGCCAATAAATTATTCTTACTGGACAGTGGAGCTCAGTATGTTGATGGCACAACTGACATAACACGAACAGTTCATTTTGGCAAGCCTGCAGCAAGAGAAAGAGAATGCTTCACCCGAGTATTACAGGTACGGTAGTTAATGGCTTGTATGTTTTGCTTGAGTTTATTTGAGCATTTTGACCAAAAGTCGGCACATAACCATTAACATTATCTTGGTTGATGTGTTAGTTGTGGGAGGGTGCACTTCTAACAAGTACATATATAATGGCATGGGGGGTTTCCTAAGACTGTTTTCTCCTTCTGATAATGTCCAATTGCAGGGCCATATAGCTCTTGATTTGTCAGTGTTTCCTGAAAATACCCCTGGTTTTGTGCTGGATGCATTTGCTCGTTCATTTCTTTGGAAAATTGGACTTGACTACAGGCATGGTATATTCTGACTTCAAGAGGAGAACTTTTTCCTTGAACCCCACCTCAAGCCAAATTGATGTAGTAATTCATTGACTTTTGTGCTTAATTATTGTTTTTTAGGTACTGGGCATGGTGTGGGTGCTGCATTGAATGTTCATGAGGGCCCGCAAAGCATTAGTTATCGTTATGGAAATTTCACCTCTTTACAGGAAGGCATGGTTGTTAGCAATGAGCCTGGCTATTATGAGGACCATTCCTTTGGAATTCGGATTGAGGTTATATCCTCTTGGCCTCTTTCCAGCTGCAAGATTTTGATTGGATTACTTATGAGGTCGCTTGTTTTCGACATTGTTTACGCATATTGATTGAATCTTTATTTAAACAGTCATCAGTTACAGAAAAGTTGAAGTATGAGAATAATTAAGTAGGTATCAGATGCAAGAGTGAAGGTCATTGAAACACGTGAAAGCATGGTTGTTGTGCTCAAGATTTCTTAAATGGTAATTAGAGGATAGGTTCAAACTTGGATTTTAAACCTCGCACTAGTGTCATAAGGGGCTTTCAGTGAATGAACTTATTTGTTACTTGATACAAGATTTTCACCTTGTTTAATATTTTTAGCCCCAGTGAATATAGCAGAAAACTATGATGCTCTCTTAAATGCACCGACTGGGTACATCTTGTTGCTCTTTTTTCTGTTTTTCTCTGTTGAACTATTAAAATAACATGTCTGAACTCTGAGGCTCTTGTATTCTGCTCACTTTTTTTGGTTGGTGATGAGGCTCTTTTAGCTTGCAGAATCTCCTTTACGTGACAGACATGGAGACACCAAATCGTTATGGAGGGATTCAATACCTGGGATTTGAGAAACTCACATTTGTGCCTATTCAGGTAAACTATTTATCTACTTCCTGAAGTTTTGCTTTCAAATTAGTTTCAGTTTCTTTTCTCTGCCTTTTACTAAACTGTCTTTCCCCACTTTTTATGAGTGACATTGTTCCATGTATTTGTGATTAACGCGGTGACACCTTGCAGATTAAGTTGGTTGACTTATCTCTGCTATCAGCTGCAGAGGTTGATTGGATTAACAGCTACCACTCGCAGGTCTGGGAAAAGGTATTTTAATTGGCTCTTATGGATGCATCGCGTTTTAACAAGCCTTGTTTGTCCGTTCGGGGGCATTCGATTAGATAGATTGAAACAAGCCTTTGGTCTCCATGTCTACGGTTTTTTCTTTAAAAATTAAAACCGAGAAATTTCTTCTGAATATACTTTTAAAACTTGCATGCTACTCCTCTTGATCTAAATATAAAATCTATTTAGACTTAAATATGAGACCCATTGGGTTTTATATTTAGGTTCGAAAGAGTACTACTTTTATCTGGTTCCTCTGAACTAACTGCAACTAGGCTTTTTAGAATAATCGAAGTTGAGCAATGATCATCCCCCCCCCCCTCTCTCACAACATGTACGATTAAAAAAGAAAAAGGAGAAGAAAAACCATTCCCTTCCCCCTCCAAAAAAATCTTTCTTCTTTTTGACCTTCTTAGTTATACATCATTCGGTGGCAAAATTAAACACCGGATCATGTCCACTGCAGGTGTCACCATTGCTGGATGGTTCTGCTCGCCAGTGGCTCTGGAACAACACTCGGCCTGTGGTGCTTGACAAAATCTGATTTTGTCTCATCCTCGTGCTGTATTGTTCATCTAAAAGTTTAAATTCATTGCAAAACAGGGCTTTTAATTTAATCGTTATTTTACTCTTAGTTGATTTGCTAAAATAGAAACTGCATGAAACCTCAATTAGCATGCTCAGTGTGATTGCTAAAACGGTTATCGTCGTTCACAATAATTCATACATTAGGAGATATGACCCGGAAAAGTTTAGAAATGAACGGACATAATGGTTTTGAAATAGAAATAGTAGGAATGAACGGACATAATGGTTTTGAAATAGAAATGTGTATCAAGCAAAACCAAACAGGGCTATTTGTTCTAATAAAAAAAATTGAAATATTGTTTACCAGAAACAAATTTAAAACGAGAAAGAACTGATCAAATGCGTGTGATTTGAAGCTGAATAGCGCACAAGCTGTCCTGGGGATTCAATCACCTACAAGCGGGTAATGAAGAAAATTAAAAATTTTATTTTACTGTGTGACCAAAAATAATGATGGGTTCTAGATAGCTAAAATTTATCATGAAATTTAATAGGGGTTACGGCACTAAATTTGGCTTGCCCGAGTCTTATTTTCTTTTTCAGCTGATGCCATCCATTCAACATGCATGAGTTAAGATTCAAATATAATGAAGCTGGGGACCATGAACAATTCGTCAAATGGGGCCTTGCCGCTTCTTTTTATTTCTTCCTATTTTCTAAGCCTCCTTTGTCAAATGATTTTCTTACTTCCCGGAAGTCCGGTGATAAATTGAATATCTTGATTTCATCGCCTTTACAGCAATGCAATTATAAGAGAGAGAAACGCTACCCTTAAGTTATACTAACATGGTGGCTTCTTATGACTTGTGTGATCTTTTTGCCTTCGCCTTTTCGCAAGCCTGGTACACTCGTTTCTTAGATTTTAGGGAGAATTGTAATCAAGTTCTAAAAAAAGAAATAATTATTAAAAAATTTCAATAACAACTTATACAGTTTGTAATAAAAAGTTTTAAAACGGAGAATGACAATTTTTAAGACTTGTTTTTGTAATTTTTTTCTTTTCTAGGATTTCATTATAATTCTTCCTAAATTTTACGTAATACTGGGATTCATATAGTTCTTTTAGTATTCCTCTCTATATTTTTAATAACATTTAGCTTATTAAAAATGTGTGTAACTTTCTTATAAACTTTTAAATTGTTATTTCTATCACCTAAAAAAATTTTAAAAAAATCTAGTTAAGTTATAAGATAATTGAACATATTTTTTTATACATCACTTGGAGTGGGGAACCGTGAGTTTTATATCTTTGTATACTTTTTGTATATCTGTATGAATTTTGGTAAACTTTAAAAATAATTATGTCTCTCAATTTTTTGGGAAAAATATCTAGTTTTGTTTGTTTACGGAAAAATATTTAGTTATACTTTAAGGTAAGTGAACAAATTTTCCTTTACATTAAATGGAATGAGAAGAACCACATGTTTCAGGCTTATAAATCATTTGATTTGTCATCAATTTCATATTTTATAAAATGATATGTTGATTTTGATTAGTCATTAGAGTATCGGACATGATTAATAAATAATATCTCTTCTTATTCTCTCGATAATATTGATTTTAAGCAAAGAGCAGTATGACTGTTTGCAAGTCATAGAGAAAAACGAGTTAATTGTGCAATTGACAAAACGCTCCCCGAAGTTCACGTAATTGTAGTAGTATGCCCCGATTTTTGAAAAGTGAGTCTCCGACCCCTTTTCCCTCCGCGGACACCGCTGTTTTTGGCCGACTCAATATAACGATATATGGTTCCTCACTACTCTCACTCAAGACAACACACCAATGCAAATGCAAGACATTTTCGGGTCAGTTCGCCGATCGCTTGTGTTTCGTACTACGCCGGAGAACGAAGAAGCCTCACTTGGAGGAACCCTAGTTGATAAGATCAATTCGTGCATCCGCAAGTCCAGAGTCTTCTCTAAACCTTTTCCGGCATCTTCGCCATTGCCACCGATCACAAAGGAATCTTCGCTTATGATCCGATGGCGCAAAGGCGAGTTGATCGGATGTGGTGCCTTTGGCCGAGTTTACATGGGCATGAATCTTGACTCTGGAGAGCTTCTGGCAGTAAAACAAGTAAGTTCTTCTCTTCACGCCCCTTCCGATTGGATGTTAATTTCGGCTGTGGGAATTTTGCTGTCCAGTTAGTTTCCCATTCATCTTGGAATGCAATCAATTTTCTTTTGTCTTGGATTCTTGAGATTTTGGTGAAGTTTTAATGTTGTAGTTGGTGTTTGCTCTTTCTATCTCGTTCTCTTATTCGCTTGGAATCTAATAAACGACTCTTGGGATTTTTGCATCCTTTTCTCTAGTATTTCAATGTCAATTTTTCCCGTTTTTTACTTTTTTAAATGCAAAACAGAATGATTCATTAAAACAAAATAAGTTACTGGTCTAAGACCATAACGGGAGCCATGATCCTAACAGTCTTACAAAAAAGAGGGGGATCAGCTAAAAGAACATTAAAATTAGAAAAGAAACTAAGAAGATGAGAAATATCCTCCCAAATGACGTTGTTACTCCCAAATGACGCTGTTACTCCCAAATGACGCTGTGTTTACTTTTACTTACAGCATATTTATATAATATCATAAGGGTTTATATTTATTTTGGCTTTTTGTTTTGTCCGACTTTATAGGTTCTGATCGCGGCTAGTAGTGCTTCGAAGGAGAAGGCACAGGTTCAAATTTATTTTTTCAGTTTCTTTGCTTAGTATTTTGGCAATTTTCTACATTGAACAAATCCCGGTGACTATGGTATCTTGCGTGCTTCTCTGTCTGATCAATTTTAGTTACTTGGCTTATTATTGCATTAATTTAGGATATTAAATGCCAATGAATTGATCCTTAGTCTTTAATAAAGAGCTTCAATAGTAATTTTTTGATTTTGATTTAATGTCTTGCATATCATAAAGTTTTCCTTATGAGGCTTTAATTTGGGGGGGGGGGGGGAGGAAAAAAAAAAGAAAAGAAAAGAACTCGCTCAAATATCAAACGTCTGGGAAAATTTTCAAAATGACAAAACTTTTCGCGTTTGCAGTATCTTTCTTTTGAAAATGTCTTTGTATCTTAATATCAAAATGCTGGATGCAAAAGACATTGGTTCTTCTTCATTCTCACCCTTTGCATGATTCGTCTTGATTGAATGACTTTATGATGTTATTTGACTGACATTTGGAATTGCGGGTACCATTTTAATACAATTAACAGACTCACATAAAGGAGCTTGAGGAAGAAGTTAAGCTTCTTAAAGATCTTTCCCATCCCAATATTGTTGTGAGTATGATTTTCAAGAAGTGAGTGACTTCGACAAAGCCAATTAGTTTAAAGAAACTCTCTTATGGATACATGTTATTTTTCGCTTGTAGAGATATTTGGGTACAGTTAGGGAGGAGGACACATTAAATATTCTTCTGGAATTTGTACCAGGTGGATCCATATCGTCACTTCTGGGGAAGTTTGGAGCTTTCCCTGAGGCTGTAAGTTTAGCTGCTAAATGCATGTACTTTGTAATTCTTTCAACCATTGTATAACCATTATTTCATTGAGCACAGGTTATTAGAACTTTCACGAAGCAATTACTGCTGGGACTTGAGTACTTGCACAAAAATGGAATCATGCACAGGGACATTAAGGTGGCTTTTCTCCAACTTCATTTATATGCGTTTAGGACTTATTCCTTTAAGTGATTAATATTGAAGTATGAATTATTTTCAGGGGGCAAATATCCTCGTTGATAATAAAGGGTGCATAAAACTTGCAGATTTTGGGGCGTCCAAACAGGTCGTTGAGCTGGTATGGTCAATCTTATATGTCACTCTACTATTATATGTTCTGTCACTATGCTGTGAAGGCTCTTCCCCTTGCATATTGGTCTGAGACATGCATTGCTCCAGGCTACCATTACCGGTACCAAGTCTATGAAGGGTACTCCATATTGGATGGCTCCTGAAGTTATTCTCCAGACTGGGCATAGCTTGTAAGGAAATTAGCTTTCCTAACATATTTTTCACAAGCAGCTCTGCTTTTCTGAGTTTCGCGCTCTCTTCTTAGTGTCCCTTGCTCCTTCCCTTCTCAACTAAAACCTTACTGCTTTTAGATTATCTACAAATAAACGACTATTTATATTGAACTGAATTGTGGAGTTAAATATCTCTGTCACTCTTTTTGTAGGGTAACCTTACATATGTTTTGGGCCTTGCCACTTTTCCATTATCTTAACTTTTGAAATATTCATATTTCTTCACGCTTTGAAACTCTCAAGAAATGGATTAATATGATTATATTTTTTCAGCTCTGCTGATATATGGAGCGTTGGGTGTACTGTGATTGAAATGGCCACTGGAAAACCTCCTTGGAGCCAGCAGTACCAAGAGGTATCTTAAAATATAACTTCTATTTTGTTTTGAGGTGATCTATGAACATCTAATAAAAGATTGGACCTTCAGGTTGCTGCTCTCTTCCATATAGGGACAACAAAGTCTCATCCACCAATTCCGGATCATCTTTCTCTTGGAGCAAAAGATTTTCTATTAAAATGTTTGCAGAAGTATGCTGTTTTAAACTATATCTTCCTTACTTTTGTCTTGTTAGTTTGGTTTCTGTTCAGAATTGCAAGTGTTCTAGATTTCTTAAGCCTGAATCAACAAATTCTTATCTCTTAAATTATATTCAGGAAATAGGGTATGTGAAGCTACACATTATGGAGTTCTTATTTTTTGGGCTTCATAATTTATGCCCGTTTGTCAAGGAAAGATTTCAAATACTAATTTTGATAGAGTAAATGGAACTATATTTGTGTTTAGATTACAAATGCTACCTACCATCTTTATGTAGGGAACCAGTCTTACGGCCATCAGCATCAGAACTGTTGCAGGTGATCCTAATATCATTTCTCTTTATTGGATTCGCAGACAAGGGCTCCAGCAGCTTGGGTGTCCATTCTAATATACTGAATTCGTATGACAGTGTTCTGCAATTGATGATTATGTTTCCCCTAATATCAAGTTTTCCAATTGATGCAGCATCCCTTTGTTACTGGCGAGCACATGGGTTCAATTCCTGCGTCATGTACAGCAATGGTTTGTATAGTGAAAGCGTTATTTCAGATGAGATGCAGTTGTGTTTGTGCAGATGTCAACTCTGAGGGAAAATAACTTATGTTTTCAGCAGGGAAAATTTGAAGCTTCCTCAGCATCTTGCACCTCAAACATCGAAACTCCGTAAGTATTGAGATCTTAGATTTGGTAGTTGTTTTCTTGTGATGCTAAGAAAATCTTAATCTGCTGCCCTTAGTTTTGCCTTAATTTTCATAATTTGTACAATCCTTCCAGCTCAATTGTACATCCTGAGGAAGAAGAGAATAAAGAGTATTGGGGAATGGGCAATGATGACGACATGTGTGAGATTGATGACAAAGATGACTTCTCGGAGGGGGCTGTTAAACTTAGATCCTCGATGTCAGAAAATATTATGGTGATTGCACTTTGGTCCTTATGCATTGTTGCATCCATAAGAAAATAAAGACTTTTCAGGAATTATTTTTTGAATATGCAGAGTTTCAACCCGATGTCTGATCCCTCTGATGATTGGAGTTGCGAATTCGATGTGAGTCCAGGACTGGATCGTTGTGGAGTTAGTATTACCACTGACGAAATGCATAAGCCTGCTGACAACCTGGAGGCTTCCCATGAGGAGCAGAAAGATTTTTCCTTTTCAGGCGAACCATCAGTGTCCGAGGAGGATGAACAACTTACTGAGTCAAAAATACAAGCTTTTTTGGATGAGAAGGTATTAGTCCATCTGCGACCATGCATGTCATTAATATTTATTTCCCACTAAATTGTCATAAATCGATGCGTTGTGGCAGGCTCTAGGACTGAAAAAACTGCAAACACCTTTATATGAAGAGTTCTACAACAGTTTCAATACATCTTGTTCTCCCGATGCGGTTGAAAACTCAAATGACGAAACTACTCCGAAGTTCTTGAAATTACCTCCCAAAAGCAGGTCCCCGAATCGGGTAGCAATTGGCACCCCATCAAAAGCAGTCGACCATACCGAAAGTCCGGGAAGTACTGGCAGGTCCTCCCCGAATGTTGGGAATGCAACTGATCATAATTCACAGAACATACCATCACCCCCCCTCAATGAATGGAAAGGATTGCTAGTTGATTCCCAGCAGGAGCCTCCTAGCCCAAGGTTGTTTATCGTCTAACACTTTGTTTTGCTTGTCTTGGCAATAATTACTGTCAAATGTTTGGAGTAATCTGAACCTTAGATGTTCTACTTGCAGTTTAAGCTTTTCCGAGAGACAGAAGAAGTGGAAAGAAGAACTTGACCAGGAGCTTGAGAGAAAGCGCGGTTAGAACTTGTTCTCTTTAGTTTTCATAATTTTATACAATTTTTGTCTATTTAGAAATTGCTTGACTATCAGCAAGGGACAGAGAGTTTTCCTTCCTTGTTATTTTGTCCCTTCCTCGTACGGAACTCCCAAGTTTGAGTTTCGACTATATATGAACTATATTTTTACGCGGAGACGGGGGTAATTTTGCAGAAATGATGCGTCAAGCTGGTATAGGGGGGAAAACATCATCACCAAAGGATCGAGCCTTAAATCGGCAGAGAGAACGGACGAGATTTGCATCGCCCAGCACATAAAGACGGTCGGATCCCACAAAAATATTTGCAGCTGGGGATTGCAAACACGAGCTTCACTGCAGGGTGTTCATATTTTTGTTATACCCGATTCGGCCGGTTTGCCTGCCGACTCATTGAATTATTCGATGTGGTGTCATCCAGTCTCATAGAGCCTCAATGCTATGTTCTTCCAAGTGTTGTGCTGTGTAAAGCACTAATAGCCGGGTGTTGCTTGAAAATCTCTTCAATTTCCTTTGCTTGAGAAATGGTTGCACTTCTTTAGCATGTGTGCCCCGATTGTATTATGAATTGAAAAAATAATCAGAATTGTGTGGCTTCAGATTGCTTATGGAATGAGTTGCCACTATGCTTCTTCGTTTTTCATATTTAATTATTTTTCAAAATTTCAATAATAATTAACATTTTGATTTGTGATATAGATGCTCTGACACGGGTGTCAATATGAGTGCATATGTAAATCAAAGTTTTTGATGAACAGATAAAGGGCAATTGACATTAAATTCGCCATTGGTCGTCTATGTGGGGAAAAAAATGTTGAAGAGGAGAAAATTTATTGACATAACAAGAGAAAAAGGATACACACCACCAATTACCAAACATAAAAGGAAAGAATATGTAGCTATGGACAAGAAGAATTCCTTGACTTAAGTACGAAATAAAACGATGGCAGGTGAACATGTCATCAAATCCTTCGAGCAGGGAATTGCACTGTTGAAGGCGGACGCTGTTTCAGTCCACTCACTAATCCGTCACTTTTCTGTACGCTTGCACTTCTCTTGCTCCTCAATGGAGAAAGTGAAGCTAACCTGGTCGCCAGCCTAGATGGAGAGAAAGATCGACGCAGCTTGGATGCAGCCGACCTCTTGGGAGAAGTCTTTTTCATGAGACTCGGGGGTCTGGTAGGTGAAGAAATAGACAGAACTGGTGGGCTTCTAATCTTCACCTGGAATTTGGACGGAGGGCTTTTGGTCTGGGTATGGACCCTGGATGGTGGACTTTTAACCATGGCTTGGAATTTAGATTGTGGGCTTTTGTTCTTGGGTTGCAGTTTAGAAGAAGGTGGAGACTTAATCAGGAACTTGTGTGGAGTTCCTCTGTTTCTTGATATAACAGGAGATCTTGTCTTGCAGAACTTGTGTTGCTGTGAAGAAGGCGTAGACAGGAATAAAGGGTTGGGGAATAGTACAGTCTTCTTAGCCCAAGGCCTGTTCCTCGGAGACACCCTGTTTGCCATATACCTGTTATTTTCTTTATCAAATTCTCTAACTTTCTGGGGAGATACCTTAAAATTGATTCTTGAACGAGCCCTTCCAAGTGAGGGGGACGATGATTCTGATCGAGCCGATCCTGGCTTGGTTTGCTTCTCTTTCTTCCTTTTAGCTTTGAGTTGGGTGTTTTCTGGATGTTGTAATTTCTGTTTTGTCCGTTGTGGTGGTACCGGAGTTCTCGGGTCCTCTGTATCAGTTTTCCTAGCCACTGCTGAAACAATATCCCTGGCAAATTGACTTGCCTGTAGAATTTCTCCAAGAGTTTCACCCACAAGCATTGCTGGCAATGACATTCGCTTCCATTCACCTGCATTTATGGATGGTCCTTCAATTATCGGTCAACAAAATGAAAATAAAAATACAAGAATCTGATTTCCACCCATGAAAAGTGCGTCATATGGGTAGGGAGAGACCTCCTGTATTTGCTGGAAACTTCCCTTTTGGAGATCTGGAACGGGCGCCATTCATGATCCTTCAGAATCACGAGAACACAGCTCACAATTTTAACTAATGACTTGGATTAAAAATATTGAACTTAGGGCATCGTCATAACAATCTTAGCCAAACCTGAGTGATTCTTGCTTGCACCTCAGACTGGTTCTTAGATAGCCTCTGGTACTGCGAGGGCTCAGATTCACCCCTGAAACTACTTTCGTCCCACCGGTCACAGTATACTGAAGTTCCTGAAGCCGAGCCATGCACTGGTCCATCTTCAAACATCCACAAAAACTTAGTGCCGTAAAAGAGCAGGGAGAACGTACAAATATGAAAGTGATTTGATCTTTGTCTGATTGAAATTGCAATCGGAATATAGAATTTCATGACGGAATGATAAATTACCTTGTTTAATGTTTCTCTGACGAGGAGAGGATTGAGTGCAGCTAACATTTTCTTCGACTTTGGTGGGGTTCTCGCAACCATCTTTGCGCTATCCGAAGGAAACACGAGGGTCGATCTCAAAATTTTAATCTCAGACTCCGACCCCAAACCTTTTTCTCTCCAGCAAAGCACCCAACCAAAGATTGGGAATGAATTTTTGTTCTCTTCTCTCCCTCTCTAACAGACAAACGCGGACCCAAAACCTTTTTCTTTCAGTTTGGCCCCGAAGCGGAAAGTCAAAACATGTTTCTGTGGGTTCCAACGGTCGAGTCCATCATCGCGAAACAAGTGCAACGGCTATTGAACCCCTTTTTTTTTCAAAAGGGAGGTATTAATGATAATAAATTAATAAAATAAGTAATCGCCGTTTAACACGCTCTTTGCCAATAATCTTACTGTCTTTAGGGCCCTTAAATCACTAATTTGTGTTTGGACCACTCATGTCTTGGTCCACAGAGGTTTAACTTCAAATCACCTTTTTTTTAAAAAAAAAAAACTTCAAATCACACATGGTTGATCGAAAGATTTGACACAATAAATATAAGAAACTTGATCTAAATATGTTTTTTCATAATTCCTTTATAATTTTTAGTTAATTTTTCTTTTACAAAAATTCTTAAATATTACAGTAACTATATTTCGATTAAGAATATAAATTTATATGAAGAAATCACAATAAATTTTAATAAAAAACATTAAATTGTAGGATTACCGCTAAAAAAAAATTCATGGAAGACAGTACATTCATGGTCCTTTTTAAATAAATACATTGGATATGAATTGATAGAAAAGTAAAGCTAAAAATACAGCAAGTAGATCACTGAATGAATACTAATCCCGATAAACTTAAAACATGAGCATTATTTACGTTGTTGACAGACTAAATGAAACGAACCTTCCAGTTTCTCATCAGCAAATTCTTTACCTCATAAATGATATCATTATGTGGATGGTCCTCTATGTTGTCGCTGTGTTTTTTTTTTTGGGCCTTGCCATCGATGATGCTTAAAATTCCCTATTATCTAATCGCATATGACATGGCACATGCGGTTATATTTAACTTATATTGACCATGAAAATGTTATATAACATTTTTTTGAGCCTGAATTAATTCTTCACAAAAGGTTAGTTATACAACATTCGTCCAGGAACGGCCATTTAAGTCCCTCAGCTTTGTACAGATTTGCCTTGACGCCATTTTAACATGAAGCTATATACTCAATTCACTTTATAACATGATTGTCATGCCCATTCACACAGCTGAGTCGCATGATCCCTCAAATATGAAGCGGCAAAACCAGTAATCACACTGTTACAAAAGAAATGAATTCTATTCACGTCCAAGATTTTAAATTTGTATGTGTTTCGAAAACACACTATCTGCCCTTGTTTGAAGGAGTGGAAGGAAGACAAGCCCATTCCAGATAATAGGCCCAGGTGGCAGCAAAAGGGACAAGTTTCTGCTCTCTGAGTCTTTGACAAACACACTACCTCATTGCATTTCGGAGGAAGGCCGAGATGGCAACAGTGAAGACTTTCTGATATTTTTCAAGCCTCTCAGCTTCAGAGGACTCCACACAAAAGATTTTCGTTGCAGGGCAACCACCGCCGGATTCCTAACCGCCCCTATGGGACTGCCCATGAACTTACTACTGCTCCTCATGATACTCGGTGTTGTCTCAACTGATGCTCTCATTTCTGGCAAAGGGGCAAACAGCCTTGAATACCGAGCTTTCCTTTGGCTTCTTATCGATGATTGTTGGCCACCGGTGAATTCAGAGGCAGAGCTGCGAAGAGGAGTTGTCAAGTCAGAGCTAGCGTCTGGGCGGAATGTAGCAATTGAGACCCGCCTCCTGGGCTGAAATACTTGACTTGTTGATGGTGCCGCCGTCTGTGGTCTCACAGCAATGGACGCTCTTCTTGGTTTCACAAGCTCTTCTGTGTTTCTCGTCATTATGCTCTTTCTGGCAGTGTTTTCCTTTCCATTCTTGTAAGTGACACGGCCATTTTTCTTTGACGGCATAGGAGACGGTTGGGGCAAGATGTTTGTAGTAATCCTCCGCAGTGGCATCCTCAGCTTCGAAGGATTCAATGGCGGCTTTTTCTCTGCCAGTGGTTTCCGAGCTGGTGCTTCTTTCAGCGATGCGAGTTTTGAGGGTTGAGCTGAAATGGCAATCGCTCTACTTTCTTGCTTCAGTCTGGTTTTTCTCTCTTCTGCTATCTGGTTCTCAAGGTCCCGAACCTGTCACAGATTTTATGGTAAATCTCAACGTCGTAAATAAATAGTGGCGATAGGAATGAACCGTTACAAGACTACTCAGCGAAAAACTTGCGCTCGCGAACAAGTGAAAGTTATATAATGCCGCCGTCGCATTCAAGTCACGATTTACCTTTTCCTGAAGATTCCTGCAGATATGTTCCCTCGCAGCAAGCCTTAGTTGTAAGGCATGCAGGCTATCCTGTAATTTCTTTGTTTCCTTCTCATCGTGCTTAAGCTTTTCTGCCTGTTCATGAAATTTCAAATTTTAGATACCAAAATCCGTGTTTCATTCCGTGTGTAAAAAATAGTTACTCTCCATCATACCATCTGCTTGTACTTAAACAGCTCAGTTACGTCTACTTGCTTGCGAGCTGGGCCACTTTCAATTCCGCGGACACGGGTGGCAAAATTCAGTGAACAAAGTGTCTCTCCTAGATCAGCCGCACTTGGACTTATCTGGACAAACATCAGAGTTTTGCAATCTCCTCCTGCATTTCAATCCAGATCAATATCACAAAATAAGAAAGAATGCATACGTAAAGAATCCAACATCAATTGAATACTTTGCTTTCGATCCAAGAAAATTTATCAGAGATATATAAAGCATGGTATTCAGATGTAAACCCCAACCATAAAGAAGCTATTTCCAATTTGAAACCTCACCTAGCGAGCTCTGCAGTATATGAGTGAGTTTTGAGTTCCTGTCCCAAACAAAAGGACACAAATGTCAATAAAATAACAAAGCATTAAGCGGGAGTGTGTCTGAGCGAGGAAGTGACAATTGCCTGTAGGGGATGTGGGCTGATTTGGATGCAAGTGCAGAAATAACATCACCGAGTGCTGATAGAGACTTGTTTATAAATTGAGATTCCTTCAATCTATCTCCTTCAGCTTCAGTTTTTCCTACACGTTCGCTCCCTGCTAAGTCTACTAGCCAAAGGTGACTTCTTGTTCTCTGGCCATTGATAAGATTTTCCCCCGTAACAGTAACTCGTAACAAGCTGCATTGGAACCACTTCTAGATCATCAATTATGTACAAGCACACCAAATTGCATATCAATCATTGGTAGAAATAACTCATCCCGTGCTAACTTTAAATTTGTCACTTCAATCAAAGAACTCTGCTATTTATTTGACCATAGTATAGTATGGTGTGCTCAGAAAATTTTGAAAATAAAATACTATGCATAATCAAGATATACCAATGAGAACGACTGCTAAGCTCATTAGCATTGGTGGACCCAACAGATCTGGTCCTGTTTCCGGAATTGAGCATTTGCCACACGTCCTCTATTCCATAAGCACGAGCTTCAACTAGTCCTGGAACTTCTTGGGTTCCATCTGCTGCTTGCTTAATCTCCAACCTTCATTTAGTTAAGTAAAGTTGAGAACATGTTCTCCTCTGCTAAATCTAGCCAGGACTGAAGATCTTTAAATTTAAAAAAAATGGTTGCAACTACACACTTGTCATTCAAGTAATTGGAAATCGCTTATAATTTGATCAAACGTCAATATACTCGAAAAAACTAGAAATAATAGTGCTAATTAGACGGAAAATACTAGAATGAATGCTCACTTCTTAGTAGGTTGATCAGAATTTTCCGCCAGGAGGTCCCTTATCTTCTCATTGTAAA
Source organism: Neltuma alba (assembly GCF_004799145.2). Classification (NCBI taxonomy): domain Eukaryota; kingdom Viridiplantae; phylum Streptophyta; class Magnoliopsida; order Fabales; family Fabaceae; genus Neltuma; species Neltuma alba. Next base: position 130,776 of record NW_021636989.1, on the reverse strand, counting down.
CTTCCAGCATACTAACAACCAATTCATATTTCATTACGCTACGTCTCTCTTCAGATATCCGAAATAATTCGTCCAGCGTTCTGTAGTTAACTCCCCTATTTTCCGGGGTTCCTTCCATAGTAAATGTCTTACCAGTTCCAGTTTGGCCGTAGGCAAAAATGCAAACGTTAAACCCATCCAACACTGATGTAACAATAGGTCTTGTTTGTGCGAAAACAGCCTCTGCATGATGAATAATAAAAGCAAGATAAAGCGTTTACCGAAATGAAAGAAGTTTCTTTACCGCAACATAGCATACAAAGACAAAACTGAATGCTCGGTACCTTGATTATCGTCAGGTCGAAAGACACAGTCAAATCTGAATTGCTTTTTAGAAGAATCAGAGCAAATGACTTGAAGCTCATTGTCAGTAGATGATTCAAAATTGACGACAGATGCATGTCCATTTGAAGTTTCACTTTCATTTAGGGGCCTGCATCTGCAGAAAACTCGGATGTTTCCCTTCATTTCGATTACTTCATTGTAAAGCCGTCTCCGCTCTGCGGACTCCTCAAGGTACTTTCTTTTGAGTAGTTCGTATTCAGTGCCTAGTACCAGAGAAAAATAAATTTTAACTAATTAAAAAAAAAAAAACTCCCTCCTGTTCTAAATAGAAGACTTAGTGTAAATTACACTACAATACAAAACAGGCCTTATATTTAAAACAGAAGAGTAAATGGAGAGTTGGTTCAATTTTGGGTCTACGCAAGAACTTTACCTAGACTCTGAACAGACTTTACTACCTCAAGGCCTGGAAAGGATTCAGTTGTGAATTTCACATGATCAGATAGGGCTACATGCTGGTTCTTCAACTCCTGTTGCGTCGAGAATAAAAACCAGGTAAATCAATAGAAAAATTAGTTTCGTACGTCTAAGAAAAGCCTATCTGTCTTTTTTGATAGCAAATAAGGAAAAGACAAGAAAAACGTATCCTTTAATACCCACAATGAAAGGGAGGAAAAAAGAGGGAGCAGAATAAGAGCTGAGAAGCCACAAATTCCTAAGTAAAAAATTTAAAAATTAAAAAAAAAGTGAAAAATGAATTAAGCCTTAAAATTACCTGAATTTCGGAACTCAAATCAAGTATTTTCTTCAATATTGGAAGTGTATGACCCTGATCTGGAGAAATTTCACTGGTCCCATTGGACAGATTATTCGCATCCATGCAGCCAGAATTCTCTTTCACTTGTGGTGAAATATTGCCTAACAACAATTCCAAAGAAATAAACAACGCATGCGCACACATCTCTTCTCTTCTATCAACGAGAGCGAAAAAAAGACCCTATGAAGACGAAATGAGGAAAAAGGGAAGAAATAAAGGCACGAAGTGGGATCGTAAAGACAAACCTATGTTACTAGCTTCATCCGCCATATTCCGGGCCGAAACTAAACAAATCGTCCAACGATCAATAATGTCTTTCAAATCATTTTTTGTTTCAAAACCTTAAGAAATCAAACAACACAAAAATCTAGGGAGTACAGAGTGAATGCAAGATCAGGAGCAGGAAGGATGAAAACCTGAATCGCGGTTAGATGACTTCAAATTGCAGTCAATCACAAATCGATTAAACTTTTCAGTAAGTGTCTCCATCGTTAATTCTACAAGAAGTATAAAACACATTAAATTTACTCAGATATTTGCCAAGAAACAATGTCACAGGAGATCTCCCATTTTAGGAATCTCCAGTATTTACAAGAAAAGCAGGGAAGAGAGTACAAGTACCATCCATGGGATCGGTAACGGAGATATTGGAGAAGAAAGATGAAAATTCAGACGAGCTATAGCAAGGAAGCGATGGAGAGAGAACGAGAGAGCGAGAGGGAGAGCCTTCACTATTTTGCTCCTCAAACGGTCAGTAGGGTTTTTGAGGAAATTTCAAATTTGAACTTAGGGGATCGGCCGCTTTGTGGGCCCGGCACAATGGAAGAGATCACATTTGTTTTGTCACCCGAAAGGCTTGTATCCTTCACAACGTTCGTTGATAAATGGCGCATCAAATCAAAATATTTTAATTAAATACCATTATTTGGGGCATTTAAATAAAAAATATTTTAATTACTCCTACCACTTTGTAATAGATCCTGTAATTAGAGACACCACAATTCCAAAAAAAAAAAAAGATGCAAATTTTTTAAAAAATTAAATATAATAACAAACACCCTGGAATATGATATATTGGATCATTAACCAGAGTCAGTATTATCAATACTCTATAACGGGAATAAGTAACGCCATTATATAAATAATAAACTCTGCTACTTGTTCCTCAATCCAGATATAATAATTGAGAAGGAAACTTATCTATAAACAATCCATATATGACCATGCGTAAAGTATTACTACGATGAACAGGAGTTTAAATATTAAGAATATAGATTTTATAATACCTTAAATTAATAAATTCTAAGAAATTCAAAATATCACACTTCCATAGTTCCATGGCGAAAAGGGAAATCAAGATTCACACAAAGACCTTTTTATTTTCGGCCGAAAATTCACGCACAACCTTCGACAGCAGCATGGTAGCCCAGGGGCTCAAGCTTGCTGTTCCGACCATATTTAATATCAAGCGAGTTAGGTTAAAAGCAATTAACAACCATGTAACTATAATACAACGGCGCACATGTCCCCCCCCCCCCGGGGAAGAATGTCTACATTTTGCGTAGTCAAAATTAATTACCCCAACCGCCCAACGCTTTGTAGAGATCAGAGCCGCCGGCTTCTAACCTTGTGAGACGTTACATAGATTTGCCTACGCAAAACCAAAAACAAGAGCCTGAAATCCATGCTAACACGTAAATTACTACTCCTCCAGTCTTAAATATAAGACCTTTATACACATTAGTATAAATGTCTTATATTTAGGACAGGAAGAGTATGTCACAAATCCGCCCCTGCCTCTTCATAAAGAATTGCAATAGGGATGGGACAAAATGCATATCTTCGCATAAGTTCCGGTGAAAAGAGAAATAAAGCTCTTGTATGCAGCTGACAACTGCCATGCCCTTATCATTATATTTACAGGATGACTTATTGATAAACCACTGCCCCAATGTTAAAACCAATCAACATGCTGGCTTGAAGTTTTCGGTTGCTTCTTCGGCTTTTGGTATCTGTTATTCTCATATTTGGCTTTCGTTATAAGTGAGTAGAGCAATTCTGCCTCAGTTGACGTATCATAAAAGGGTGCATTCAGCATGCTGCAACATCAATCGAACAAGTAAAAAATAGAATATGCAATTAGATAAAAGCAAGACTCTAGAATCTGTACAAGCATTTGAATGGGAATCTTGAGAAGAAGCGTCAAATCATGATAAGCAAAATAGCGCGTTGTGTGCAATGTAAGATAAATGGAAGAATTAGTCAAGCTCTCATCCTTCAAGAACATAATATGCAAAACAGGAGAGCTGATTTCATAAATTGTTTCACAGCCTACCTAGAAAAGTTCTAAGGGACAACTAGGATTAATTCAACTGTACCTGTCAAGTAGCTCCTCTAAGATAATTCTCTGCGATGGGGTAACATAATGAATGCAACTCCTTGGGCATTGACCAACAGCAAGTTGAACTTGATAATCTTCACCATGACCTAAAATAGTTTCCCAGGATGAAGGCATGGAACAATCATAAATTTATGAAAGAACAATATCTGCACATAATGCCATTCTTCACATCTATTCTTGTTAGAATTAAGTTGTGGAGTCACACGAGCAAACCTTGAGAAGTTGCACGTGCTGTTCCAGTTGAAGAGACATATGTGAAAGCATGAGGCGCTCTGTTCACACATGAATTTGAACATGCTGCAGAATATATAATTGTCATTTTGATGAGAAAATAAAGGCATGTAAGATATTGCAGTTTCTACAAACGTCATAGCCCGCATTCCACAAGCTTAAGGCGAAGGCATGTTAAGCTTGTCAACTAAGAAGAATCTTCATTTTTGCCAGCAATTAAGAAGAATAATTTGCACAAACTAAAGTTGTCCCCTTAATTGCTTTCCTGGCTTCCAATCAAAATTCAAGTAACAAGTAGCATATAGACATTGGTACCTTTCCCAACACAAAGCACCTCGTTAACAAAAATATCAACAGCTTCACATTCTGGTTTGTCAAATGGATCTAAGCATTCCCTACAAGTGCAGCTTGTCAGCATTGCATTAAGAATACATAAAAACAGTGATGGTGAAGGACCAAGGGGTTAAAATTATGGAAACTCCGAGAACTTTGAACAATTTCCAGAATGCAGTGACAAGATCGGCACTGAAATGTTGAAATTTGAAAGTTTTTGTTACCTTTCAATTATCTCTGACCGGCTGCAGCTGGACAGCATCTGCGCAAAGCCACAAAGTACCAAATTAGAAATTTTATTAGTGCCAAGGTATGGAGCAGTGAAAAGAGAACTGGACTTAACTATTGATCAGAAGTCCCTTACTGAAGAGAGAAAATGGTAGGGGCACAGTCGTAAATGTCAGTACCTCATATGCCTGGATTACACGGCGAATCATAGTATCTGAATTTGTTCCGTCTTTGATAACATCGGGATGGAATTGCTTCACCTAAATAGGGAATATTTAACAGGTCTGGTAACAGTGCTAGTCGCATAGTCGTTATTTGCAAAAATAACTGTTGGAGGTAAACATTTTTCTTCCCTCTCTTTCTCTCCGTTTTGTTTTTAATTTTCTTAATCAGGAAACTTCAACTAGATGCCTGAACAAACTAGTCAGCTAAGTCTTATTCGTCCAGAGTGCCTAAACAAACACTGAGAAAGAAATAGGGAAAGTGCTGCAGGATTTCCGTCTTATTTCGACAATTCATGTGATAAGATAGTACACGGTAAGTAAAGAAGATGCATTTGGGGGTCGTACCTTGGCTCGAAAAGCCGCTTTCAATTCGAGAGCAGAGCAATCGGGGTGAACTCCGAGGACAGAGTAGGCCGAATCAGCGGAGAGAGGAGCATCGTCATGTGCTGGCTCTCTGCAATTCACTCTAAATCTAGAACAACCTAGAATTGGATGTTTTACAGGTAAGGGACGAAAACTGCGACAACTGAGATTAGCAACGGTATTTCGAGATGGAAGAGTCGTCGTCGGGCTGAAGCCGCTCGAACAGCACAATTCCATTTTGGCTTGAATAACCCTGTGGCTATACCGGCGCCAGCGACGAGCGCAAACTAGCCTCGATTACTTGCGTTTGCTTCTTCTTCTTGTTTTTTTTTTTTTTTTTTAACCAGACTTATCTTTGTTTGGATTGAAAGAAAATTTAGGATGAGAGAAAACTAGAGAAGAAAACATAAAGAGAAACTCTTGTTTGGATAGGAGAGAAAATGTGGGAGGAAAAAAAAGTTGAGGAGAAAATAAGGTGAGCCCCATGCCTCATTTTCTCTTCAAATTTTCTCTCCATATATAGAGAGATTTGAGAAGAAAAACAAGACTTCCATGACTGCCCCTCATCCCTCTTCCTCTCTATATTTATTTTTTTATTATATTTAAAAAGTTACTCACTTTTTTTTCATCTTAAAACAATATTTTTATTAAATAATTTGGTTTTAAAATATAATAATCTGAAAATATATACAAACCAAATAACTTGATTTTAAATTATTTGATAATGCTGATGTTAGTATAATTTTTCTATTATAATATTTAATTTAATTGTAAATATGATATATTTTGACAAGGACATTTTAGTTATTTAGATATATGCTAATTTTTTCTCTCTCTATTTTCTCTCCTCCCATTTTCTTTCCTCTTATTTTTCTTCCCATCCAAGCAGAATGTTAAATTGATACTTCCATTATCTCATTTATTTCCAATCAAATAAAAATAAATATCTAATTTCTTCAAACTAATAAATGAATTAATATAAATGCTGGTAAAAACATACTCCTCCGGTCTTTAATATAGGACCCAATTGTTGAGTTGGTTTTGATCTTAAATATAAGAACTATTTCTCATATTTATCAATTTTTCTAAATTACTCTTATAGATACTTCATCAATAATAATCAAGTAGAAGAGGTAGAGGAGGTATTAAGAAAGATAATTATGGTATTTTAGAAAAAACGTGTCACATTTCTTATAATTAACTAACTTACTTAACTTCCTTAATCTAATCAAATTAGTTAAATTGGTCTTATATTAAAGATCGTAGGTTATATTATTATTGAACCAACACATGCAAAATATATTATTGAAAAAATATTTATACTAAAAATTTAAAATCAAGGGAATAGTTTAAATTTCCGATGTGACAATGAGTATGATTAATATCATTAACCTAAGCACTTACTACCTGACAAAAATAATAAACAAATTTATAGTTTATTTAAAACAAATTAATTAAAAATCTTTTAAAAGTGAAAAAAATTGCGGCAGAAAAAAAATAATCAAGTAATCTGAGACAAATCCATATTCCGGTGACCCCATCGACATGAAATGACTTGTGAAGAAACGTAACACCTAGTGTAGTATCTCTATTTCTTCCCATAGTCAAACATAAAATGGTGGAAACATACAATTTGATCCACCAGTACTACAGTATAGCTAACGTCTTTCTAGTGGCATAGGAGGGAGATACACCTATTGTTAATGTTATGCTTGATCATGCTCGCATGCTACACCAAAAAACTTAAAAAGTCCATGTTTTTATGAAACCCTGGACAAGGTTATGCTGAGAATTGGAATTTAGGGGAGGTCACCGTGTATGGCAATATTCCACCACCCTTCTCTTTCTGAGATGGAGGATGGCAAGTTTTCCGTCTCCTTTTCTTTCTTTACACGAGCCTTGTTTTTTGTAGCAGTTGGACCCTGCATAGTTATAACGAGTTTAAGATTAAAAGGAAAAACAGAGAATCCCAAAAAGAAATTTTCTAAAATTTTAAAATATTTAATTAAGAATGACTACAAAAATATCTTATCATTTATGTTTTAAATATTATCAATTATTATTAAAATGTAACAAATAATACTGGTTTAAAATTTTGAAATTAAGAGGTTTTTTTTAAAATGATTCTCCCAAAACAAACCAGTCAAAATATTTGGACTATTATAGCTATTTGGCTTTTTATTAGTGATTCAAAATTAAGGAAAAATTATGGCAAATATATACGTCCTTCTCCTTTAGCCTTCAAATAATCGTAATGAGTCACAAACTTTGAAAGAGATGAAGTCCATATAGAGGGATGAACCGAGGAACCAAAAGCTTAGAATGCATGGTATTTAGATCAAACTGATGAGTGGTTACAGGTTTTGTTACTCAAGGAATGGCGTAAACAATTTAAGTAAACGTGCCCAAGAGCAAGCGACTATCAGAAATTAAATACGTGTTCCGTTAACAAACAACTTCTGTCCAGGAAGAAAAAAGCAAAAAGAAAAGCATCATCATCATCATCAATCATTTTTGCAAAGCAAACAATTTAATGAGTTCCATAGATATTGCAAGGTTTGGAAGAATGCATTAACAACTGGTTAAAAATAAGTGCTTGAGCAGCCAAACACAATCAGATAAGCAAGACAACAGGCAAAGTTAAGATGGGAAGAATACGAGACACTTACTTGTGGTTGTGTGGGATGTAGTGATGCTTGGTAAGGCAGAGTGGCACAAGAGGAAGGGTCGTAATTGGGAGGAGCCTCATTGAGGTTGATGAGAGGGGTACTACGAGAGGCTCTTTCTTGGGAAGGCGGGGTTTCCAATGGCGGTAGAGACAGAAAAGGAGGGAAGGACATGGTGACGTGGGTTAAAGTGGCAGGGCTGATTGGGCGCCTCTCTGCTAGTGGCTTAACAAGGGAGGATGGCTCAGGAAAAGCAGAAGAAGAAGCAGAGGATGGGGTTGGGACCACAACATGATCATCTTGGGGAGCCGTGATGTTCGTCTTTGGCCATATGAAGGTCCCCTGAGGCTGGCAAATTCGGAACCCACTTTTCAACCTTTCAATTTTTGCTGCCCTATCCTCGGCAGCTTGCCAGCTACTTTCCGCCATCCTCTGGACATCCTCATCTGTTGCTGCTTTCTTTTCACTATTCTTACGTGCTTCTTCATCTCTTGTCTCTCCCTCATTTCCCAATGCAACTTGTACTCTTGGTGGTGGTGCTGGCAATAACGCTGCAGGCACTACTGATTCAGATGTTGGCTCCTCTCTTGATTTTAACTTCCTAATCTGTTCCTGCATCATGTACATTCTTTTTAAAATTAAAATATATATTTAGAGCGCACACATACGTATAGAACTTCTGTATTGTGAACTATATGCGGCAACACTACAACAGTTGAGGGCTCCAATAGAACCAAAATACTATTGGTCGGAGAAAGGAGACAGGCCTTAAAATTTTACAAAGCTTCATCCCTGGCGCACTTATCAACTACACAATCGATCTGTGCGCGCAAGAGAACATATACAAGGACTTCATATTAAAAACCTGACTTGAATATCAAGAAACAAAACTTGCTCAATCTAATACCATCCCTTAATATCGGGGTTTCAAGAAAATTAATGCAGACTTAGTTTTAGGGGCAAAAAAAAAACAAAAGATAGTACAAACATCAATTACCTCCATATCGGTTAAAGCTATGGAAATATCCTTCAGCTGTTCCTCAGTTTTAGACTTCTTATTCACCAACGCTACATACATCTCCTACAATATAATGATTATACAAATAGTTATAACTTCAACAAATCACAGGGACCTTCCATTCTAATGATTCTAGTTATAACAGAGTTCAGCTTTATGCATATTACCTGCACTGCAAGCAAGGAACCATATCTTTCCAAATTGAAATTATTTGACAAACAAGAATTAGTCGTGGTCACAATAGCCATTTGTTCCTCTCTCTTCCTGGATACCAATTGTTGCATTTCACTATTTGTAACACAATGGAGATGATATATTAATACGTGAGTAGTATCTGCGAATAAAGTTGAATCTTAAGCACTATATCTCTATAAGAGGGGAACAGGGCTACGTGCTCATCATCTACCACCAATCAGATAATGTTCAGAAATAGGGCTTACTGTTTTATTTTAGAAATTTCTTCCTTTATCTCCCGAAGTTCTCTAGCACAAATGGGATCCGTGGAAGGGTTATCACCAGGTTTCCATCCAGGGGGCGGAGTCCAGTAGGGATCCTGAACCCCTGCTTCCTGTCTGATTTTAACCAGATCGGCACTCTCCAACCAGTATTCCATCGCTCCCTCAGCATTGTGTCGGCGTCGAAATCTCTCAGTTCCCCCAGGAGCCACTTTTCCGGCCATGTGCTTTAGCAAATGATCTAGTAAACCTGTATCACATATCAGCTTTCGAGCCTCTGATCTCAAGGCTGGCCTCAATATTGGTTTTTCAAAAACTGCTCCTTTAGCTTTCATCACCTTTAGCATGTTCTCCTCTGCTATCTTATACCTTGAAATACACAAGGTACTATTATAAATTGCAACCACTAAATGTAAAATTGCAAAGAAGCTTCAGAATGATCAGAGCACCGTTTAAGTTACATAATTATTATTCATTATCATTTTTTAATCTTACTATAAGCTGAACAATAATCAAATATTTCTTACCTCTCGGCAGACCATCTGTCTATTGATACTTTTTGCTTCTTTTTGTTGTATAATACGAGTTGATTCTGCCTGCCATGCTGTGCTTTCTTCAATCTCTGAATCTCGTTACATTCATTTTGATTCCTCTTACTTCTACGAGTCGTCCTGATGATTTCCTTCGAGACTTCCTTTGTAAGCTCCTTTTCTTCACATTTCTTTCTCTTTCTATCTGTCATTTCCCCTCTCTCGCTTTGTTCTCTTACATCTAAACCGGTGTCTTTCACAGATCCTGATGAAGACTCTAAATTGTTCTTCGCATGCTGGCCTAAGAATCGAACTGGTCGACGCTTACCCCACTGAATCATCCGGGAATACTTGAGCTGGGACCAGCATGAACCCTTCTTGGAAACCATATCCATTTCCTCATCAATGAACAATGCGTTTTTAACTTTTTGATCTTCTTTAGTGGTTGTAATCCAGAAACTCCATGAGTTTCCTCTTTCTGCTAACTCCTCTGTCGAGACTCTCCGGTATAGCCCATCACTAGCAAATCCTGATTCCATCAAATACTTCTCGTCGAGTGGAGGGATATCGGTCTTCTTTTTATCTAGTTTCCCATAAGCAGCATCGTTGAACTGCGTGCGAAGAGACTGCATGCTTGGGTATCTCGTATCTCGCCGACATTTGAAGCTCCCCCATGCATGGCACTGAGCTGAATCCCCTCGTCAAGAGAAGTTAACGACGTAAAGATTTGATTTTTATGCAGTGGAACATTTACAAAGAAAGGTAACGAGGTTAGAAGTCATACCATGAAAGCACGGACAAACTTTAAATGGTCTGGGCATTTAAGTGGAAGCTTGGAATGATCGATTTCATAAAATCGGCCCACTGTTAAACACTGACGAGCCCCTAGCATTAATTAACAAATTGACAATCGGTTAATATATATATATATATATATAAAGGACAATGATATATAATCAGTGTATATATATATATATATATTTGTGTGCGTGTGTGTTACCAGGGAACGGATGAAAGAGCAAGCAAATGGGTCTAAGACAAAAGCGAGGTTTCAAAGAGGAGGGCGCACGATGTTGCTCCTACCTTGGGTACAGCTTGGTGCAGAGGGGAGGGGGGACAGCAGAATATGTTTGTCCAGATATCGGTTTAGTGTGTCATCATCCTTTATCCCTCTTTTTCAAGTACATTCTCTCCTGCAAAAGTATCCCACAATCTCATTCAATTAACTGTTTCTTTTTAGCCATAATATGATCAATTGTCTTAAAGGTACTGTTTTCTCGTAATTATCTTTGCCAAATCTCCACCATTAAGGGACCTGATGGTTTAGAAAATGCCACATCCACATATGAAACCCAGTTCTCTTATGAGAGCTATTGCCCTAAGCTTGACGATGATTGTTATTCTCTTATGTGAAGAAATCAATTTTGCCCGGACATTTTTTTTTGCCAACTACGCACGAGACTTGAACTTTATTAAAAGTAAATAAAAGAGAAAACCGATAAGTATCGACTGAAGAACATCTTTGCGCCTTTTATTTTCCCAGCACTTCCTCCCTGTTCACTGTTCAAGATTTCGGTCAAAGTAGGGGCAATTAATTTAAATAGAACTTTTTTTCTCTTTTTTTTTGCCATAAATATTTTTTTTTGCGTGACTTTCCTCACCCTATTAATTTTTATGAGCAACCATGGCAAGAAATTAATTTCAATTGGGTGGCCTCCTGCATATAGAATTTATATTTCAAGTAAATCTTTTAAGTTACTAATCAAAATTTAATTTTGCATAATGCATTATTTGTGTAGCTAGGACTTTTTCAACCACTCATGATAGCCTTATTAAATCAGATGATTTTAATGTAAATAGCATCAATTCAAATATCAGCTTTTATCTAGTTGAAACTAATTTAATTGATATTAAATTAAATTCTTATTAATTTAATATTTAACTTTAGCCGACTAATCTATTAAATATTCCACCCGTATTGAGGAAAAAAAACAAGAAGAAAAGGTTTCCACTCGTATGGCATGCAAAGACTATAGTACCCTTTGCAGCGACAAAAAGACGATATTGCCAATGAGTTTAGGGAAGGGTAAAAAACAACAAAGTCAATGACCTGCCCCCATAAAATCGGAAGCCCATTTTTTGCCCAAAAATCGAATGCCCATTTGCAAAATTGCACCTATTTCTCCCTCCTCCTCTATTGGGAGCACCGGATTGCCTAAACTTGAAAGAAAATTCGGCAGTAGAAGGAAACAAGCAGGCAATAGCTCGGAATTTATCACTGATCAGGGTTGGGAGTTCATTCTGATTCCACACTATTCAATATTCTCCTCCTTCTAAGTTGGTTTCAGCGACCATAAGTTTTTTTTTTTTTTTAATTTCTGAATTCAATAAATTCTTCTGCGTCGCAGTTTAAGTTAGGTGTAGTTCCTTAGCACGTTGAAATGCATCACCTTATGATTGGGTCGTAAAACTCAGGGGCAGTTTATTTTTATTGTCTTTTTTTTTTCTTTTTCGTTTTCTTAACATCTACTTTGTGTGTTAGGAATAGTTAAGGGTATTCGATAGATTCAGCAAATTCAATCTGTTATTTTTCCTAGGTCTTGTTTTTGGGGGTTGATCATAGAAACCTAGGTTTGGGTTTGAATTCACATTGAATCCCGGTAAATTGGATGAGTAAATGAGTAATTATGGTCTGGTTTGTTTTTTTTGTTTAAAAAAACTTCTTTAGCTACTTGTCTTTATTCAAGTGTTTTTAAAAATATTATTCATATTAATAAATATTTAAAAAGATAATTGACGCCTTGACCAAATCAGTAGTAGCAGCCTACGTTTTTTGGAAAAAGAATTAATTAAAAGTATTTGAAATAAAATTTATAAAATATCGTAGCTAGCCCAAAAAAAACATTATATAGCCCGAGACAAATCCAAAGTCACACGAGCAGAGAAAACCGATTATTAATGTTGGAAATCCTGTTCTAATCAGCCCCATAGCTGACATCCACCAACAACTTGTATGATTAAAACACAATCAAAATCCATAATTTCAAATGAAAAATTGGGAATTCCATGATCATAATGGATTGGATTGGATTAACTAGGCCAGCTTATATCCGTCAAAATGGCCGGTCCAACGAATTAATTATTCCGCATCTGATAAGACACGGGACATTCCGTATTTCATTCTGGGATCCTTGATCTCTATATTCCAGTGCATGTCGGAGAAATTAGCATCTCTAGCTCTTCTTCTCCACCGAAGTATCCTTTCCTCTGTTTTCCGGCTAAGCCCACAATATGATTGCAGCTCTTGTGGCATTTCCTCATGTACGTCCCACCACAACTGGTGGGCTGAGTCACTCGCAAACTGGCGATGATCTTCTATGTCCCAATTACAATCGTAATCCTTGTAACACCTCCATGGCTTCACCCCCAAATAATGCATCCCGTACACTTCGTCTTCTTCTACCTCCCTTGATGAATCCTTCAAACGGTTCAGCCTGCTTGGCAGCCTGTGCCACCACGTGAAGACCTCGTTCACAAAGCCCTGGTCACCTTTATTATACGACTCTAATCGCGAGACCCTCCTCATTAATTCCTCAAACATGCACTTGGAGGGCTCTATTATCATCAACCCAGAGTTGAAGAACACGTTGTCGTTAGGTGCGGCCGATAACTGAGGGTAGACGAAGAAATCGTCCATGTTCTTCAGGACTAGAAAGTCAGAGTCTATGAAGATGATTTTGTCATAGTCCGTGAGTTGCCATATTCTAAGCTTACTGTAGTTCCATTCGTTATAGGAACCTTTCTGGGCGAGGGGATTTAGGATGCGTTGAATGCGCCTGATCTTCCATCCTGCGGCTTGAAGGCCTTTCATGGATTTGGGACTGATTGAATTATCTGCAAGGAGGATGAGATCTCTGGTGTAGTTATAGAACTGAACGACGCTTAGTGGGGTTTGGAGAATACTTTGGGCTAAAGCAATCGCTCCACACACATAGGCTTCTGAAGAGTGAAGCACCGTGACATAGGCCAGTTTTGGCCTTGGGTCCTGTTTCAATACCTTTAATTCTGACAAATAAGCTCTCCACACCTCTTTGCCTGTCAATTGTTCCAGGAAACAAATCTCAATAAAAAATAGTCATGCATGGATTACTGAATCATTAGTTTGCCTCGCAATCTGATGATAGTAAGAAATCAGGGCAGTATTATGAGCTTCCTTAATAGTCAAGATATTGTTTTTAATGCTGATAAATGAGTTTCCAAAAGCAAAACAGCATAATAACATATATACAATGGATCTAAAACATACCTGTTTGTGCATAAGGGGGAGAAATCTGGCATGATCCTGGAGGCATCAGAGTTTTCTGCTTAAGCCTTGTTAATTCAGGCTTGTAAACCCAATACTCACCTTGGTGCATCAAAAGATCATCACATCTGAAAATCTCAATCATGGGACCACAATTTCCTATGAATACGACGTACACTTTTCTGTGATTATCACCTTCCAACTTCATCCACCCACCCTGCACTGCCAAATTAGCCACCACCAAATTCACTTGTAACCTAAACAGGTCCCTTATCCCTCTCCTGGCTGTTTTGTTGCTACTCCCACATGGAACTCTGGCCACCACCACATTCACGTCCTGGTAATCTTCCAACGACGGAATTGGCATATTTGGGCACTTTGGCACACCCCATCTGCGATCTTCATCAATCCACTCGGGAAAAAAATCTTGCCATTTCATGTTCTCATCAACATGATCAAATTTGACAGACACCGTGTGTGATTCTTGTGGGTATAATTTGTGCAGTTGCTCGTATAGAGTATCATGTTCTGTTTCATCTATATTAACCAGACCTACCTTCATCTTTTTGGTATTAATCTCTCTTGCTATGACATCAAACCAAGCGAGCTCGGTGCTCTGTTCCTGAAACAATGCCCTTTGGGATTTCAATGGAGGTGTGTAGAGCAGAAGCGGGAGAGAGACAAGCAAGAGACAGAAGACGAAAGTTCTTTGGTGGAAAGACAAGCGACAAAGGGAGGACTTAGAAGCCATTTGGTTGGGTTTGGTGTGAGCTAGCCTCTCATTATTTTTGTGAAAGTTAATGAATGAGATTTATATTCGATGAAATGGAAAGCGGAGGATTTGCTTGTGGGGTGCAGCTAGGTATCATTTTGTTGTCGCCACTATAGATAAATGAATTTGATTAGGATCATTGGACCTTATTTTGTTTGCCATTTTTAGTTTAGTGTTATCGAAAATAGATAATAGGGCATGGCCGCATGGTTAACGAAACGATAAAAATTCAAAAAGAAAATAGGTAATGGTGAAAGTAACTATTGAGGGTGGACATAAAATTTTTCAAATGATTTGTCATTCAATACAATTATAAAAAATTGTAACATTTATTAATTTACAAATATTGACAATTATATTAGATGTCAGAAATATTGAGCGACTGTTCTTCAGTATCTAACTAATAAATTGCTGGATAAGGGGGATGTGTCTCTCATCAATTGAGGAATCCCAACGAAACAAGACGTGACGTGCTGTGACATCAAATTTCAGCGCGCAACTTGTTAACTAATCTGCTCCCCAGTCCCCTTCTGGAAAAGCATGTTCAATCCCAAAATTATAATCCAAGCTCCAGAAATTAATCCGTTTCCCTCAATCACAGATTCTAAACAGTTTCTTAAAGATAACTTCTCTGATGCTTTATTATTTCTCTGTTTTCCTAAATTTTTCAGTTCAGTCTTTCCTAACATATGCTGTCTTTATTGTTTTATTGAATTATTCAGTTTATTACAGCAAAAAAAAA
Organism: Neltuma alba; assembly: GCF_004799145.2. Taxonomy (NCBI): domain Eukaryota; kingdom Viridiplantae; phylum Streptophyta; class Magnoliopsida; order Fabales; family Fabaceae; genus Neltuma; species Neltuma alba. The sequence continues at coordinate 115,369 of NW_021636989.1, read as the reverse complement.
AAAAACTAAAATTCTTGAAGAATTTGAATGTCGTGAAGAATGAGGGAGGCTAGCTTTATCAATACGTGGCATTCACAATTGTCACTCACCACGAGTATAAAATATATTCCGCGGGTCAATTTGTAACCCACCCACACAATTCTTTTGTCCTTGAAGGAAAGCTCTACTGATTATGCCCAGATGGCCCACACAGATGGGAAAGCTTTGGTTTTTAAAAGGAAACATGCATATTCTTTGGTAAGTTGTATGAGTATCTGAATTTGAAAGAAAAGAATGATCCTTTCTGGAAAAATAAAATCAACGATTTTCTAATTTCTCGCCATCATCATCATCTGTCAACAACATATGAAAAACACCCAAGTATTTTAAAACCGTTCTCTGGAAACAGCCCTCGGAAGCAAATACAAATAGCATTCGACTTCAAAGGTATGGGTACGAGAGCCGAAGCTTATAAATCACTAGAACTGGATGCACCTGAAAGTTCTTACACCTCAAACACTCCTCGAGTTGTTCTGAAGTTGTGCTGTGTTTTGGAGAGAAGGATTCGGAGGAATGAGCAGAACGGGAGATCAACAAAGAGGGACCCCATCACAATGTTTCATGGTACGAAAGCACCAAACATGAGCCTGAGACAGTACATGGAACGGATTTACAAGTACTCGAGGTGCAGCCCTTGTTGCTTTGTGATTGCACAAATATACATGGAGAGGTATTTTCAACGAAAGAGTGGCTATCTCACGTCCTTCAATGTCCATCGCCTCCTGATCACGACTATTATGGTGGCAGCAAAATTTGTGGATGACGGGTAAGCACTGAAAATATTGCAGAAACGGGAGAAGAGGGTAGCTTTGGTCATTTATTCTTGTTGTTTTTATGCAGGTGTTACAGCAATGGGCACTATGCGAGAGTGGGAGGGGTTAGCACGGCAGAGATGAACAGAATGGAGCTGGAGTTGCTGTTCAGTCTGGATTTTAGGCTCTTCATTACCACAGAAGTCTTCTGCAGGTATTGTCAGCAGCTTGATCAAGAAGTGGTTCAGCAACATCAGACAATCGCAGGAAAAGCGAAACATGGCCTAACTAGATGAACACAACGATAAAGTCGGTGAGTCAGATTGTAGTTGTGAATCCATACAATATTTTTTTCATAGATGTAGGAGCATATATAACTCATTCTCCAAGAAATAATGACTACAAAGCACGGGTTCATGTATTAAATTCCGCAGTTCAAAATATTTTACTTTGATATATAGAACGTGGAAACCGAAAGAAGATTAAGCCATTAGCATGGCCATGGACAATGCATGCTTGCTACATCTTTATTTTGCTCCGAATATAAGATACTACCCCAATCTTAATTATAAGACCTCGTTTATAGACTATAAATAAGATTTTATAATTAAGATTTAAAATAGCATCAAAGATTGGAAGAAATGGATTGGATAGTTGATTTTAAGCGGGTTGGGAGGCAGTGAGGGTCCTGGGCTCCCTCCCAGATTTTTGTCTTCCGTTCATCCTCCTCAATTTTGAGGCCACTTGGCCAATGACTGTAGCCTCAAAGGGGAAATCGCAAATGTAATACAACTTAGCAATTGGATTTCGTTCTTGACACTTCAATGCAACTCACTTCCCATCGTCGGCGGACTGAGCATCAGAATGGAATATGTGAAGCATCTAGCTAGCCTGACAGTTAAATCAGAGTTCTTAAGAGGTCGGGTTCATGCCCCAAGACAGAGGCCTGCCACAGTGCCACGGAATCAAAAGGCAGAATGGAACCGGACAAAACAGAAGATAAAGAGGAGCTTTTAGCCCTCTCATCAGCCCAGAACTTTGCCCCCATTTTGCTCTTGAGACCTAATTTGATCTTCATAAATTTTTTGGAGAAATTTTCTTACAAATCTTTTTTAAAAAATAACAATAAATAACTTTTCAATTATAATTTATGATATATAAAATTTTTTTTTATCTCAAGTGATATAAAAATATTTATAAACACTTAAAATAAGCGGATACAAACAAGTCCTTAAAGGACTAAAAGCTGTGTCTTTTATTTGTTTATTTATTTATTTTAAAAAAAAGAAACTTTTTTCCCACTTTACGCTTAACAGTTGCTTTTCAGGATTATATGCTGATGGCAAAAGTGAATCCAGGTGGCTTTTTTTGTTGGAGCAACGAGCATGGATCAATTTAACTTTGACGTAAGTTTAGCTCATTATTTCTAAATACATCAAAAGCCCCACACCCCACCAAAAATATTCTAGAGCATAAGGATTTTTTACAAAGGAAAAAACTGAAAAATAAACTAAATTTAAAATTGAAACGAATTCGAGAAATAAAATTAATTTACCTTAATCATATAACGTTCATCTTCACAGATTTCTTCTCTTTTTCTGTTTTTCAAATTCACTTCCACGGGTTTTACCATAAAGTATTCCAGAAAATTGTATAAATACTGCGACGTGCCTCCTAAATCATTCAATTTTGCTCAGTTACAGAAAGGAAAATTACAGAAGCAACACATTTCACCCCGCCACATGAACCCCGAAATGAAACTCAGCAATCGGAGATTTTCCAAGAAAAAATGATTTTGCAGGCAGGGATTTAATCACGGGGGAAACTTTATATTCTCTATAGTAACTACTAACTAACCCCAACACGCCTCAGCTGTATATTATTACTTGCATGATGTGAAGGCCTCGAACTAGCAAAAACCAATAAACAAGACAAAGAAGATTGAACGTATGATTTTCTAACTGCAACCTGAACCTGAAGAAACAAAATTAACCAAAAATATTTATGTAATCAGAACAAGCAGGAAGGTTGGGGGGGGGGGGGAGGCATAAACAGAGCCAAATAGGAAGCTCAGGAACCTCTAGATGAAGAAGGTAGACCTAATTGAATTGGCTCGTTCGCTAAAACTTCGTCTTCAACCAGATGCATTCTTCCTAGCGTTATAGACGCGATATGCTGCCAGCCCAACGACAACAACTGCAGCTCCAACTGCAATTTTGAGGTAATGAATATATAAATGTATCATGTATACCAAAAACAGAACACCATAAGCATAACACAAAAACTGTTCCTAATCCCAAAGAAACAAAATAATTGACGAAGCAAAGTTCTAAACAGAATGCCCAATTAATTTGAGTCATAACCCTCAAATAGAAATGAACTTCAAGGCCGAAAAGCCTAGCATCTCAAACAAATTTAGACTCCCTTTAATTTGTATTACAGATCAAACAACCCAACAAACAAGTTGTAATTAGTCAATGATTCAAACATACCAGAAACAAACATAAGAGAACGATTTATAAGGCGGTGGTACTGCTTGCGACTTTTTCCAGCGTCAGTTTCTGGAATGCTTAAATGAGGGTGCTCTGCAGCAGTTACAATTCGGCGAAACACATTGTTGAAATCACCTAACTTTACACTTATTGGTATAGGAGCCTCTACTCCCATATCCTGACTAACCTACAAAGCACGAAAAACAAACAAAAGCAAGTCAATAATGTAATTTCAATGGATCTAAGAAAGAGAAATTGATTGAAATGACCACAGCAGCCAGCACATTGCTAGTATATATGGGGCGGAAATAAATCTAAATTGCGGCTCCAGCTATAGTTCATCTCTGTCGGTCATCATCCTTACAAAATATTATCAATAAGGAATATAAAATAAAAACTAGCATGTTGTTTACAGGTCTAGGAATATCAGATTCCCAACTCCAATCTCTTGATCTCCCATCCAAAGATGACATAAATTAAACATCTGGGTAGATGTCCTCAAAAGCGTAGGTACAGACTACACCTTACAATACATTGTTATACATGAGCTATGGATGAAACCTTGCACTCCGAACAACATATTGGCCATCTTAAACTGATCCACATCCATCTAACAAGAATACACACACAAACACGAGCGTGCTCAATTATGCACACGACCATGAAAACAGTCAGGTCATTTGAACATACCCTAGTTGACTCTTGGATGGCCATTGAAAATGAATCCAGATCGTCCTTGGCAGCAACGATGAGGCAAGGCACCTCAAAGCCAGTATCCTCACCATGACCAGCAATATCTACAAGGAGTTCAGATGCCGTCTTCCATGAGGACTCATCAGACCTGGAATGAAACTTAGGCCCGCATTACTGTCTATGAAAAAGGAAATTTTTAGGTAGCAGAATGGTCTTAGACCAGATGACATCATTAGGCATAATTTCAGCATATTTGATAAAAATGCTGCAAAAATCAGCTTATCTTGGATCCACTCAAGCAAAGCTCACTTAAATACACAATTCATTCTAATTTTACCTGAAAAGTACTTATCTCATTGAGAAAAAAATTATAACTTTAAGAAAATCCAAACAGACCAAAGATAGTGAAGTTAAAAAATATTAGAAATTAAGGAAAAATCTAGACATTGATTGAAAATAAATAGTCCAATTGCACATACTCCATTCAATGTTGATTTAAGTATTAAAAAAAAATGTAGCAATGAGACGTTTGAGGAAAAAGATGAAGATCCTTTCTCCAAACAGATTGAAATATAGGCTAACTATTATTCATGTTAGTAACATAATTATTCATCATGTCAACGGTCACCTGTCATGGACAAAAACAGCTATGTCACAAGCAGCCAAAGACTCCTTGTTGACCAACAGCTTTCGAACCCCATCTTCAGGAATCTCTCTTAAAATAAGATATTTCTTGTTCCCCTGCAAAATTTATATTAAGCACACACAATTACAGAAGGTTAGAATGATTTAAATGCATATACAAAAAATGCATACGACAAAAGTATGGTCTAGAACAGGGGAAGACAAGAAATCAAATTGCCAGGTAAGAAATCACAAAGCCAACAAATTAAATCGGTGGTTGAATCAAAAGTAATAATTAATTGAATGATTCAGAATTCAAATTACAAAAAGATTTTGATCAAAAGTAAATCATCACCTCGTCCAGAAACAAAATGGAAATTTAAATAATTTAAGGTGCCACAACCACAAGTGCATGACATGGCTTGAAATTTAAAGGACAACATGCACGAGAGGAAGAGATGCCATTTACCATAGAAGTGTCAACAACATTCACTGCATACCGATCCTCCGTAGTTGGGGTGTAACTATCAGAACAAGGCCTGCATTGTCAATTCAGCAAAGATTATAATATGCTCAGTTATTATTAGAGTTCATGCTAGTAGCATTTGGAATAAAAATACCTTCCAATGAAGGAATTCAATAGAGCAGATTTTCCAGCCTTCCTAGGCCCAAAAACAAAGCATTGCAAAACGTTCCTTTCTGACTTCTGCTTCTTGCGATCAAGGCGCCGCTTCCTTGTCAAACGAATAGCAGATGGTGGATCACCAGTGTAGCCAATATATATCAGATTCTCAACACTAAATCTCGGGTTCAAACGAGTCATAAGTGCCCACTGTTAAAAAAAACAAGAAGAAAGAAATAAAGAAAAAGAAGACCCCAATAAAAATAGGTGGAAATAAAATGATCGGTGCTCAAAAGGTACAGTAACTAGAGACAAATATATTTAAAATAAAAGCACGCATATACACATGGAGAAATATTTATAGTAACTAATGGGTCCTATATGTTACAGTCACATTATTCAAAACTCTTAAATAGTGTGGCTTGACAAATTTTTAAAATTTTACACAGATTAATAGATTTTGATTCCCTTGTACCAGTTTCTATTGTAAGAAAAGATAAAACTAGTTTCTCAGACCAGACGAGAGTTATTTTGCAATTGGAAAGAAGATCAGGGGGGAAGTTGAGATAAAATGGGAGATCTGCACACCTCCGACAAAAATGCATCAAGTGAAAGCCCTCCAAATGCATTTTTCTCTGCTGCATCCTCATATGGTGTTCCGGTCCAAGGACTACAATATCCCCAGAGGGAAAAATAGAAGGGAAAAAAAAAGACAACAAATTAAGAAACATTGCAGGAGTCATTACTGGATATTTGGATTTGGATTCACAAATGGCATACACATATTGAAGAGTAAACATAGAGTAAGCAAACAAGCACTAATGGCAGTTGACAAACATAAGTTTGAGGTGAACACCCAGCCCTGCCTGTAACTGCTATAACACAGCAGCAATAGGTTTTACAACTGCCTACTGCCTCATTTCTGGGCATTTTTCATTGCAATTTAGAGCCATGCTACTCTACAATGACAACTTCCGATAATTTAGGTTCAAAGTTTATATATTGAAGATACCATCAGACCAAACACATGCCGAAGGCAGATAAATCAGTATAGAGAAATAGTTAGACAATGGAATGAGGTTCAACTAAGGGGATTGGTGTTACTTATGACCACAAAAGAGAACAGCGGATTAAGCTCGTAAAAGTAAACCAAATCACCTTTCTGGGGCAGTTGAAAATAATTCTTCAATTTCCCGAGGCCTAAGTATCCCATCCTGTAGGACCAAAAGTGATGGTCAAATTTTAAGCATAGTTAGGTACCATCACTTGTAAATGCAACATCAAAGCAAAAATTCAGAGAAGATTGATGAACACTTGACAAGTTGATAGCAACAAAAATAAATGGATAGGACAAGAATTATTCAAGATTGTGTGCACAAATGACATACACCATCCCCATCAAATGCATCGAAGATTCCCTTCAAAAAATCAATTGCCTCAGTCGTCAGCTCCACACTCTGCAGACATCATTATAGCCAATTTAGATCAGGCATTATATATGTGCACATGAATTTGGCAAATTATGGCTGTTGATAAGAGTTTGCACAATATGAAATAGTTTTAGAACCAGGGATTTTCATCTCCTACCAAATCAGATCAGTCTGGATTGATTGTACCTTAAACAGAAATAATCTAGATTCAATTGAACAGGACTATTTGAAATGGTTGTACAATTCCATTTTCACAATCCAATAGTCTATTTTCCCTTGTTACTTGTAAGTAAGGAGAATCAAGCACAAACTCAAGTCAAGATTATCATATCAACAATAATAACAAACAACAACAAAGTTTCACCATCATGACCAATGCCTCACAGCACAGTCAAAATCTACTGCGTCAAGATATACCTGATCAGGAGCCTGTTTCAATGGTGGAATCAGCTCATCAGCAAGCTTGATATCATCATTATATCCAAACTTCCTGAGGACAGTCCATGTTGTCTCAAGCCGCCCTTTTTCTATAAAAAGGGCATGAAGAAATAAGAAACCTGTTAGTGTAAGCCCTCGTTCATTCACACCTTCAGCTATTTTCTCTTCGACAACCTTCTTCACACCCACGATTTCAGATGGTTGCAAAGGAGCATTGAAACATTTAACCTGTTTATAAATCGTCAGATGTTTCTCAGATCTCACATGCAAATATCACCAAGACATAATAGAAAAATGTTTTCCAGCGTCTATTAAAGTGCCACGATACAACACCACAACATCCAATCACAGCCAAGCTTCCACTTCAATATTAAAAAGAATTATTAAATTCTGAAACCTGAAAATCATTTAGTTCAGCATCACTAAGGGCTCCATCTCTGTCATGGTCACATAGGATAAAAATTCGCTTCAAGGCCCGTACGCATCGAGGCTTTAGAGTTTGTGATTCCTGATCAAATAATGGAGCTGTTGGATGAAGAACGGCCTTCTGGGCATAATAGAAAACTTCAGGTACCTGTCAGGACCGGTTAGTCAATCATCTCATGAAAACCAACATTTTGAATGTCAACAACGGCCCACCTCACTAACCTAATAATGATGTTGATGTATTAAACAGGTAATTTATTAGCACCTTAATGATATGATTCCAACATGAGATAAAAATTTACATCATAATAGTTACCTGGATATGCCTGAGTGCCGAACACTCAATGCAAGTTTCAATTTCCCGAAACTGCTGCATTATGGGTGACATCACTTGTTCCAAGCTGACTTGCTGATTATCATCTCTCAAATCAAGCTTACAACCAACCACTATAACAGGGACTTTTACCTGCTCATTAGCATGGCATTATTTTATCAGTCATGCATACACTTGGAAATGTCATATTTTTGAAAAATAGGAAAAGTCAAAACCTCCAATCTACGGAGATGTGGGAGCCAAAATGTACTAAGTCTATCAAGGGTCTCTGGCCGATCACATGCATAGGTAAGCACAACTGCATCGGCCTGTTTCAATTCTTCAGCAACTCTGTTACTATCCTCAGCACTGGAATAATTATAACAGAAACTTAATACGGCTGCAGACAGAAATTGACACATCTAGCCAAAAAAATAACATTATCTCCTCTAAGTTCAAAGAGATGTAAATCTTTGAATTGACCGAGCTATACAAATTAGGAAGCAAGTAATCACATTACCCTAATCAACACCCAAGCAAAACTGTCATTTTTTGACATGGCACATAGCAAGATGAAAAAATGAAGTCAAAACAATCTCCTTATCATATTGGTCAACAAACAATTAACAATAACCACAAATTAAGGGACTTAACAAGGGAAACAAAGATCAACTATATCTGGACCAGTCAAAATCACCAAAACTCATGCTGGCACTTCAAAATTCTATTTATCCTTAATTAAATGGTGTCGCAAAGCTGAAAAGTGTACATTTTGAGATTTAATAATCTGAAAAAATTATCTTACTTGACGTTTCCAAGCTATTCTTTGAATTCTTAATTATTTTTCTTCATTCAGCCTCTTCAATCATTCAAGATTCAATTCAGACTTCTATTTTTGAATCCCTGTCTAAATTTACAGTAGCAGGGCAGAATTACGTACATGTACTATTATTCCTGCCTCAATCAGATTATTTTTTATTCCCTTTGAAATGTCCACAAAACAAAGAGCTGTCTTATAGTGACTAGATTTTACATCGTAACGGAAAAACTATGTGGCCCAGGTTAATGAAGACTGCAAAGGAAGATCTTCCTCATTATAAATTGTCTATGAAACCGAAATGAACTATGACAGAAATACAAATAATCAAAAGTTCAAAATTCATACCGGGAAGGTGTATCAATTATTGTGATGGGTACGCGATCAGGATACAGATCTTCGGGCAACCTCGTTGGAGGCAACACCGGGGGCACATTAGGTGGAAAAGTTTCAGCTGCAGCAGTAATGATCAGGCTTGATTTTCCCGTGCCCCGGTCTCCTGCAACCACAATGCGAACCCCACTCCGGCCATACGGATTCACTGTTTCCGCAAAAGCTTTTGCCATCCGTGCTATTGGTGAAACCCTAAAACCTTGTTTTTCAAAGCCAGGCTGAGCGCGTGAACAAATTTTTCCCACAAGGATATAAAAATAAAGAAAAAATAATAACTTTCATGCACGCAGATAAATTTATGGTGTTGGTTTGACGCAATGGCCAGATGAAAAGAAGAAAATGGCAACGAACAGAAGCCTTGCGAGCTAGTCAGCAGAGAGTGAAAATTCAAATTGAAGTGAATACAGACAGAAAGCTGGGACCGAAAGGAAATTACGTTGGCGTGAAAGTTAAGCGAGCCTAACTGATGAACCAGAAGAGTGAGAACTGTTTCTTGTAAAGCAGTGGAGCTGTTGAGGAGGAGCAAGAACCCTAGCTGAAGCCCCGGTTGGTGATGGCGGGTTCCTATCAAGAAAGGGAGAGCCCAGAAGGTCCGCTGTCTCTGGAAATTCTCATAGAACTTGAAATAGTCTCGAGTCTAAACAGTCAGGTGCAATGGGCAAACCAAAACCTAAAAAAAACAAATACATCTATTTTTCTCTTAATTTTGTATTTTTAAACTCTGATTATTAATTGTGCAATTTAAGATTTTTGTAAACTAAGAATGTAGTTTTCAATATAAGTAATTGAAGTGGGTACTTTAAAAAAATTAATGCATATCTTTTATAAATAACAAAATTAACTATTTTTAAAAATAATAATTATTAAAATCCTGTATTTAATAGCAGATGAATATTTTTCAAAATTATATCGAAAACTGCACTTCCAATGCGCACGTTTTTCTGATGAGTAGAGTAACAAGGAAGGATTACACCAAAAAAAAAAAAAGAGTAACAAAGGAAGGATGTGCATATTTATAATCTCATCAGACTCTTCAAACTTAAATGGGAACGTTTACATCCTTAACATAATTTTGGATTTTTTTTTAAATAACTCTAACTTGCCCAAATATAAAATGCTGAATAATTAAGTTATGCATGGACCTTGGGGAAAAAAAAAATCTTTTTAAGAAGCATGATCACTTGAACCAAACGAGCGTGTGCATAAAAAACCTGAACATGTATCAAACCATCAATCACGTGTATCTTCTAAATTTCATCATGCTTTCAGATCTCCAAGAAATTTTTGCTAAGCACTCAGACACTAAATATATGCTGGTTTTACACGGTACAAGTATCATCATACTCAATCGAGTACTAGACGTGAAAAACTTGAATCATCACGTTATTAGCTATAAATATTTGAATCTCTGTGTATCACTGGAGTGGCCATCACAGCCTAGCGTCTTAAGACAAAAACTGGTTTTTTGCTGACGAGCAAGCCCATTAAGCAACGCTATTGCAATCACAACTCAACGGCCCATAATAGGGCCACCAATCCAAAAACAAAAGATCTCGGAAAAAACCCAGACGATACAATTACACACTCATGCAGTGAAATACGCCGAGGCAAATCAATATCAGTATAGGTAGATATTCTAACTTTAGTATAGATAGATACCTATCTATCGGTATAGGTAGATACCACTCACGTTTCACAACTCACCCTGTATTCTATATTTTAAACGTTAAACCCATAATATCAGAAGGGATAAAAATGGGATTGGTTGTATGTAGTGTCTGGGTTCAAATCCTATTGAATTGTTTCTTTCAAAGGAAAAATGATAAAAGCTCGCTACTTTCTTTTAGAGCAAAATAAATATTTTTTTTTGTTTGCTACAAGGGGAAAATCAAATTTGATTTATCAAAAAGAAAAAGATTACGTTATCAAGATGAACATGAAGAAATTGGGCCCACTCTCATGGACAGATAGGGCCCATGAAGGATATTATATCAGTCAACAGGTTAAAGATCCAATGACAGGAACAGGAAGACGTTTGGTGTTTGGACTCAAAAACGCGGCTGTGCCCGCGGTTTCCCAGTTCCAAGTTGCAACAACCAAGTTCGAGAGGTATTCCGTTCCGTGGAGGAGCGGCACACCGCTTGAGGGTCCGTTAAGTGATGCCGTTAACAACGTTGGACGGAGCACGGGACTCACGTTCGAAATAGTCCCAAGTCTCCATCCCATAAATATTTTTTGACCAGCTCCGTCCCATAAATTAGTATACGCATTTCGCACCTAAAGACATTCATTGTGCTAGCCTAGCCAACCCGGCCCTTCCCACCTGACTCCCTGCTCTGATCATCTCCCTGATCTCCTCTCTCTCTTTTTCTAGTTTAGCGCCTCCGGCCGACTCTGATACCCGAATTCCGACTATGAGTGTTGATCTGGAATCGTTGGCGGAGGCGACCTCTGGCGCCATAGGATCACTCTTGAGTACGACCATCTTGTACCCGCTTGACACCTGTAAGACCAAGTACCAAGCCGAGGCTCGGGCCCATGGCCACCAAAAATACAGGTCTTTGATCTAACTCACCAGTCATCACTCCATCTTTCTTTGTTATTTTCTTCGTTCGGTTCTCTCTTTGTCTCTATGCTGGGTACTGTTCGTGATCGTCTTTTCTGATCTACAGTCGTTGATTAATTGGAATTCGTCCTCGACGAGTTCATAAAACTAACACACTTTTGTTTTGTTCTTCTCGTGTTTTTTGTTTCCGGCTGTGACTCATTCGCATGGTAAAATAAAATGGCTGGTGTGGACATCTGAAATTGCCGCTTAGCACGGCACATAACTGGACTCTAAATAGGATGGAGGCCTGGAGTAAAAGTAGCTTCTTTGTTTGTCAACTCTTGTATTTTTCTCTGTTGACTAGAGGGTAATCCAATTCACATGCATAATTGCCTTTCAAGTACCTGGTTTTGTAGTATTGAAGACCCCGTTTCGCCACCAATTTAAGGAATCCGTGATTCTTCTACTTATAATATCTTGATCAAGTTAAATTTTCTAATGATTTAGCCAATGAAAAAACTTGAGAAGTATGCTATTTGTGCCTCAATGCCATGAAAATATTGTGTCCTTGATATTGGAATTTGCTATGTTAATTATGTAGTTATATGAATCTTAATCCTAGCTTGTTGTGTAAGCTTGCAATTAGTTGGCATTATTTATCTTTTGGGTGCAGTTAAGTTCATTCTACTTGCTTTGAATTTTGCAGGAACCTCTCTGATGTGTTATGGGAAGCAATATCTTCCCGTCAGGTGCTTTCGCTTTATCAGGGTCTGGGAACAAAAAACCTTCAATCCTTCATTTCGCAGTTTGTCTACTTCTATGGCTACAGCTATTTTAAAAGATTGTATCTGCGGAAGAGTGGTTCTAAACGTATTGGAACCAAAGCAAACTTGGTCATTGCTGCTGCCGCTGGGGCCTGCACTGCCATTGTGACTCAGGTGAGGCAAAATCAAGATAATCTCTTGCTTTTAGTATTTAACTAATTCAAGCGACCAAAATGTGACTTAAAACATTTTATTTGTGTTGAAACTGATATAGCTTCGGTCAGATCTGAATAACTGTGGGATCACTTGTGGCGAAACCCCTTAACATGATATTCTATTTTTGTTAGGTTAAAACCATGATGGTATGGAATAAGAAAAAACCATGCAGTAGTCCATTGTCCCACAAGTCTGTTAGTGTGATGTGTTTTTTATTTTTACTTGTTGAAATATGAAAATTGAAAAGCTAAGTATTGCATTTGTTGCATTTCGGGTTATAAACATGTATTGTCATTGTACTTCAGTTTTCTGTGTTGCCATGAAAGGAATTGAAAATAACACATGGGTGTCAATTATACAAAGTCTCATGCTTTATTCAATGTTTTGCGTTTCTTCTTTTATCATCCCTTCCATCGGAAATGAGATGTCTTATCAAACTAAAATAATTTAATACAAGAGTATCTCATTGATGACTGTGTAGCCCCTGGATACAGCCTCTTCAAGGATGCAGACAAGTGATTTTGGAAAATCTAAAGGTCTTTTGAAGACCCTTACGGAAGGCACTTGGAATGATGCATTTGATGGTCTCAGCATTTCCTTACTGCTGACCTCAAACCCAGCAATTCAGGTATTCAATGTCAAGCTGTCAATTTTGCACGAGTGGAATTCTGTAGCGGATTTGATCCTTGGCTGTTACATTATTTTCCATTTAGAATGCCTGATTTGTGAGAAATGGCTTAATCTGGAGCTACGGTGTGGTGCAGTATACAGTTTTTGATCAACTGAAACAACGAGTCCTGAAGAATCAGCAAAACAGCGTAGACAGGGGATCATCTCCAGCATCCCTCTCTGCATTTATGGCCTTTCTCTTGGGAGCTATTTCAAAGAGTGTTGCTACCGTCTTAACGTATCCCGCTATCAGGTCTGTAATTGCTCCTTCCAACTTGTTTTTACTTGTGAACTTAATACCCAGGACCAATTTCTGATCTTTCCTCGTTTAGGTGCAAGGTGATGATCCAAGCTGCGGACAATGAGGAAAAACCAGCCTCAAAATCACAGAAGAAGTCAGGGAAAACAGTCTGCGGAGTTCTCTGTGCAATATGGCAAAGGGAGGGCTTACCGGGTTATTTCAAAGGATTGCATGCTCAAATCTTAAAGACTGTTTTGAGCTCAGCTTTGCTTTTGATGATAAAGGAGAAGATCTCTGCCACAACTTGGGTACTTATACTTGCAATTAGAAGGTCACTGTTGGTCCCGAAGGGTAGAATAAAAAACCTATAAAATGGAAATAAGTGAATGAAAATACCTAAATCTTATATGCATAGCGTAGTTTAGTTCATTTCTTCGTGTCAAACCTCTGTTATGACGGTTGAAAGCAATTTCACGTTTTTACCAAGTTTGCGTAGTAGATGAAGTGATGTCAAATAAATTTCACGTTGCAGTGGTGTGGATGATTGCAAGGTGTATTTTTGTGGATATACGATGCGGTTAATAAAATTTTTGCTTCCCTGGACCCCCCCCTCATTTTTTATAATATTGCCCGTGTTAGGAGAATTGACTGCTGGGTAAAACGCTGGACAAATTGACGATTTACGACAACTTATCTTGGCTTCGACCTTCAGTGATGTGCGATTAAAGATCGAAGCCCTCTTGATACTCTATCCATTGTCATGTGCTCCTTTTAACATATTATATTGACATGTTATTGTCAGCAAATGCACTGTTTTCTCTTTTCGGCGACTGTCAAGTAGATCCATGAAAAGAAAACAGAACCAAATCGTGCTCATCGTTGTCGTTTGTTATAAATAATGCCCACAATGTTTTTTTTTTTTTTTTTGGGTTGCCCACCTAATTCATCGGAATTTTGTTCCGACTATGTCTGGATCCGACCCGTGTCGCGCACTAGGCTGTGGTGGGTAAGTCTTCTAACGGGGATTTCTGCATACACTGAGGCTCGAACTCGATACTTTGTTTAAGTGGTACCAAGTCACTTACTATTTGGACCACTCCCTATTGGTAATGCCCACAATATGTCTTAAAGCTATGAAGCTGCCCCACCCTTGGGTGCTGCATGGGTATAACTAAAATCCAAAAGAGAGAGTTATTTTGTTCCCCGTTTTTTGTAGCAGCTAACAGATGATAAATTCCGGACAAAATAGGTGAATATATGACTGAACGCAGGGCTAAATATGGTTTGGTTCAAAGTTCGTTCATCGTATCTAATGGGTGGCAAAATCCAAAATGTGGTTCCTAATTAATTAACATTGATATTAATAATGATTGAAGTTGTTCCGGGTGCCTGTGTCCCATTATGGTTCTCCTTCAACGTCTTAGTACCATAGCTTCATCGGAACACGTTATCGGAATCAGTGATATGAAAAATATCATTATAAAAACGAAAAGGATGAAAGAACACTTTTGTTTCAAGAATCAAAGGGTTAAACGTAGTTGTGAATTTTCACCTCAATATTTGCTTTGTATTAATTAATTAATTCACTGTCACCGTCTTATGCATATATCGGTTGGAAATGATAATTGAATATCAAAAGTTCAAGTTAACCGAGTACAAAACGACCCACTCTGGATTGGCATCTGGCAATCACTTTTGGGGCCTTAGTAATTGGGTTTACTGGGCATTGACTTTATGAGCCTCGAAGCCCAATACCAGTTTTGAGGGGTATATCACCCCACCCCAAAAAAAAAAACAAAAAACAAAAAATTGCCGAGAGGAAATGAGAAATCTACAGGAGCAGGAGGAGAAGGTAGACGAAAGTACTGGAGACACAAGATGATGTCCGGAAAGTATACAACAATTGATGATCAACATGTTTCGGGGTCTGTACCTGTGAGTATTTAATCCCTCAGATTTGTCATCTTCCTGGATTCTCATTTACTTACTCTTATCAGACGTTGAGGTTCTATTTTGACATTGCAGGCTGTTTCAGATCCGGGACAGGTCACCGTGAAGTTCACAGGTACAAATCTGTTTCCCTTTAATACCATATCCAATTCATACTCGTCCTCTTTGACTGCCGGCTGGCTTTCGGTCTGGAGATTGACGCCAATGAACTTGAACTCTGAATTAATAGGCCTTGCTATATCTTCCACGTTAGACGGAAAATCCTTTAACAACTTCCCATTCAGCCGCGTGTTTGATAGAATAGGCTAGCTGTTTCTGGTTATACAACAATAAAACAAAAGTTATGCCCGAATGACCAATTTTCATTCTATGAATACGTAGACTCCAATCTTCAGACATTTCCTCCATCTGCACCGTCCGGGAAGATTTCTGGTGGTTCATGGCCTCCTCGCGATGCTGAGGGTACGTGTTTGTTCAAATTGGTCTGATCTGTTTGTTTTCTGTCTGGTTACAATAAATACTTGTGAGGTTTCTTCTCCCGTTTGAATTACAGTTGGTCCTTATCAAATTTGTTCATACCAATGTCTAGTAAAAGGTTTTTTCGGTAAAAATATCAAGTTGGTTTAACTTCTTATTGCATACCTGATTCCCTTAGAAATTAGAACGTTTCTAGTGGGGGATCTTACTGACTCGTTACTGATATTACTTATGGTATTGCATGTTACTTTATTTCTTCATATATTCGATCATTCTTTTACGTAAACCTTGTGATGCGAATGCGATCAGTTTGATAAAGTAGGGGTCTGCTGTGACTCTCCATGACAGTGAGATGGAGTAGGCAATATATGCTGACCTTGTGTTGCATGCTTTTAGCAATTTTATGGTTACAGTCAGGATGTATTATCTGTTTGTTTGTACATCGTCAGAGGTACATATGTCTTCTCGTTTTATTCATTGTATACAGACACATTTTCCAATCCTGTATCTGGTTCTGATGAATCCCACGGAGTGGTTGGCTTCGGGCTTTCACACTAGCTGCATACAAACCATACTTTGATATTGACACTCCAGAAGTTCTAGAGAGGATTAAAGAGTCACTCTTTCCATTTAGAGGAACCTTCAATGAGAAAACCGCTAGCAATCCTGATCTGTGACTTTATGTTTGCTTGTTCATTTAATTAACTGATTAAACTACCAATGCCATAGTTCCAGCCCTTTCTTTCCTTCTGTCTTTCTTCTCTCAAAATAACATGGACATGGATGGTTCCGGTGAAAAAATGATGAAATGGTTAATGTCGATATGATTTTTTCGAGGAAAATATATAACTAAACTATTGTGTCTTTTGTTTATTCCTAGCATCTCTCAAGATGACGTATATATTCGTGATACAAATGAACGACCGTGGTATAAGGAGCTAGGTGTTTGAGCTTATCTATTTAGGGGTGGAGTGGAGTGTAGATTATCTTCCATGTGACATGACCTCGTCACATAAATTAACTTTTCAAGCTTATTTCTGGAAAGAGCCAATTGGATGATGTGTCATGAGTTGCAGGATGTGATTTTAATTTGCACTTTTGAATATGCACAGGTAGTCAGGTATGGGCCTTTCTGGATCTGTACCACTTCAATATTTGTAGCAGCCTCTATTGGCACATTTGTGACATATATAGCAGACAAGTTGAAGAACAAGGAATGGAACTATGACATAAATATGGTGACTTGGGCGGCTGGTTTGTTTTATGGTTATGTCATCATTGTTCCTCTTTGTCTGTATGTAATCCTCAAATACTTATCTGCACCATCCAGTCTTGTTCAATTATTTTGTCTCTACGGATATTCCATTTTTGTCTTCATTCCGGCTTTGATGAGTCAGTGCTCTTCATATTTTCTCCATTCATGAAAGGCACGAGATGTGCCGTTTTCATCCTCGGTATGTAAAGAAGTTGGGTTTGATGCAGTGTATGTCGATCGATTGTGCTGTTGGATATCTTTAGATGGGCGATTGCAGGCGTGGCCGGATTCATGTCTGCAACATTTGTGGCACTTAACCTCCGTGCACACATCCAATCGGCAGGAGAAAGGTGGTTGCTGATTGTTGCTGGCATCTTTCTATTGCAGCTGGCTCTAACTGTAGTCCTAAAGTTGTATCTCTTCACAATATCCGTATGAAAGGAAACCGGTCTGGTATCATCATCAAGAAGTGGGAATATACAGATAACAAAGAGCTTTTTTTACCTTGTCTTAGAGGCTTAGGCTTGCATTTTATAGCTTACAGATCAAAATTCTTTTAGGGAGAATTACTATGAGGTTTCGAGAGAAAAAAAATAATTAGCTAAAAATCTCAATAATAAATAAAAAGTTATCATTTATTACATTAAAATTGCTAGTGCATACTATTTTGGTAGTATTGGATTTGTTAATAATTACCTTTGTTTGGGACTTCATACATTCTTCTGCTACCGGCAAATATGTGGGTTCTTTTTGCCGCTCGGCACTAACATTTAAGAACACTCGTCTTTTGTGGGCCAAAAAAACAGAAGAACACTTGTCTTTCATACACCAAGGAGAGCAAGTCCAGACGAGAAACAAAAAATGGGGACCAATTTCATATTTTCATTCTTATATTTCAAGTTTTAATATTTGAAGTACAACATTTGTATACTTGTCACCGATCTGTCTCTTCCACGTTAAACACACCGTAGCACTTATAGAGACAATGAGATCCCTGTTGTGTTAATCAATTAAAAGGTGAAAAATTATAATAATATTTATCATACACTCATTATCATTAATCAGCAGTTTTACATTTTTTTTCCTAAAATAAAGGCACCAAAATTCTCTCCTATTATTATATTATGTAGAAGTTACTTGACGGGCCTGACTTATGCGGATCGAGGGTGAGCTCATGATGCTGTTGTAATTAAGATGAAAGTATATTTCAAACAAAAAATTGCACCGGGTAAGCAAACCATTTTTCAGGCTACGTAAGGTTGAAATTCAAGTTGGTTGATAATATCGAATAGTAACGAGTAGCTGTAAACGAAAACGAAAATGCTAGTTGCTTCACACCCCCCCCCCAAAAAAACAAATCCCGAAAGAAAAAATTAACACTTGCTAATTAAGTACAAAGAACTCGGAGTTATCTATGATTTAACGCCCCAACATTTCATTAAAAAAAAAAAAAAAGAGGATTCGGGAACAAAATCCAGGACCAAAAAGCTCGTTTTTTCCTTAAAAATCCATGAAGGTGACCTGACATGGACAATGGCCATCCTTCTGAACGCAATATGAATTATTAAAGAATTAGGCTTTGGTATATTCCTGCATGGATGAATCTAATGGATCAAAAGCACCTTCACTACAAAACTCTGCTGAAAATCGTAGTACCTATTTTCCAGACCGGAGTCCTCTTTTCAATCAATTTCGTTATACATGTCAGTAGGCATAGCTCCATTAAAATGAACACGCTTCGATGCCCTGCAACACACAAAGCAATACTGACTTCAGAACTAGTCTCCATGAATGACAATTTCACAAGCTGCGGGTCACGCTCAAGATTCTCCGGCCATTCATTCACCCTCAGCAATGCACTCCGGTGACCCACTATCCCTAGGCTAGCCAGATTTCCATGTCCCCGAAAGCGATCACTAAATTGCAAATTAATACGTCCAGACCGCTAATTTTATGCTGTAAACGATAAAACAAGATGCCCTCCCCCTCTTCCAAGCCAGGTCCGCTAAACTCAAACGTTGAGGGAAACTAGCACATTGCAAACCAGAATCAATCTAACAATGAACAATTCCAACGTACAAATCTAAACAATACATAAGTTATAAAGTTGGCGGATAGGTGGATTAATGCAAGTTACAGAATTTGCCAATATAAAGGACCCTCTGACAACCCCTCTACAAAAATAGTCAATAGGCGACCTTCTATGATTCCATTCCAGTCCTAAATATAAAACATTTATATTAGTGTGTATAAGGATCTTATATTTAGGACCGGTGGAGTATCATTTAATCAAGGGCAGAAGGAGGTGAATAACAAAGGGGTAAGCTAAGATTCATTTTAAATGACATCTTTTCATAAATATCAGACCCAAAGGGGAAATGACAATAAAGGGGGAGGTAGCGGCAACTTATGATAGGAAATAACACAGGGATAAAGTAAGATTCATTTTAAACAAACTCTTTCGTGAATATCAGACTGAAAAAATGATGCAATTAGGCCTTCGATTTCTTCCCTTTGGCTTCATTAGTTGTTTGGCTCTTGAAAGGAAGAAAAGTCTTTCCACCCATGAATGGTCTGAGGACTTCTGGTATCTCTACACCATCCTCCTTCTGGTAATTTTCCAGTATGCAGCAAATAGTCCTCTCAGTAGCGGTGAGAGTAGAGTTCAACAAGTGAACATATTGCTTAGTCTGCTCATTGCTCTGCAACAGCAAAAAAAAGGATGCGACAGCACAACCGTTAAATCCCAAACACACTTTTGACCAACCAAATTTGCCTTGCTGCTTCTCCTAGGTCTCATTTCCACAATTAAGAACCATAATCACTTCCATTATTTCCAAAAACAAGTTGAATAAAGTCACATTTGCTTGGAATTATAATATAAATGGATATTTGATGTTGAGATTTGCAACAAATTTTATGACTAGCAATGCTAAGAACTTCTCATATAAATTCGGTATAGAAATTAAGCATTTTATAGTTTTCATTAAAAAGTTATTGAAGAAAGTGAATGCCGTCAAAATTTATAATGACACGGTATAACTTACCTTCTTCTGACCGTATCGAATTTCTAGTCTTCTGGCCTGATAGTCAGTACAGTTAGAACAAGACACAAGCTCTCTATAAGCTTGAGATGCTGGAAACCACGCTTCTAGATCACACTTCTTTGCTGCAGCGTCATTCAAAGCACCAGATACAATGGCTACTACTTGATAAGGAAGGTTTAACTGCAAACGGTAAGATTTAACCCATGGGGGCCATAATAAAGTTAATTTGAGCAGGACACAACCATTGCAACAATTTTCCAAGTAATAACATCCATACATAGGCAATCATGTATTTAGATGCGCTTAATATTTTTAATTAATATCATATTAGGACAAATTAAACGATACCCTTAACCAGCATCTTTACCAAGTTAAAAAAAAGGTGATTCTCCAATATGCACCAGGTGCCTAGGATCGAATGATCATTTTGAAATCAATATCAATATATATAATAAAACTTGTAACAAGTTATAGTATTAACAAGTCATCTACAATATATATTTATTTTAAGCCAAGCATACACCACTAAATGAAGTAAACTAACAATATATATCATTTTCCAATTGCTTGACGAGGGGAAAAAAAACTTACGGCTTTGTAAAAATCCTCAGAGTTCTTCATCATTTCCTCGTGCATATCCCAAGAATCATTGCCATTTGGGCTAGTAAGGCAAAACTGCTCCACTTTCTCAAACTGGTGAACTCTAAATATTCCCAGGGTATCGCGACCATGAGATCCAGCTTCCTTACGGAAACATGATGAATATCCAGCGTATCTGGCAAAAGCATGTTTTTTAATCAAAAGCTAAAGCAATCCTTCAATTTAATATGTTTCCCTGAATAAATATTACCGTATAGGTAGTTGAGAAGGGTGGATCCAATCATGTAAATGATATGCACATAATGGCTGCTCAGCTGTTGCAATAAGATATTTGTCTTCTCCTTCACCTGTAACCTGCATAAAAACCCAGCTAAGATCGGAGGAAAATACTACAATTGAAATATTTTGCCTAGAAAACCATAAATGTACTATATCAGCGCTATATTATCAAGCATACTAACTAGTCACGCACTCGTTTCATTCATTTAACCGAAGAATTTAACTTTTTATACATAGAAGCAGCAATGTTATCAACATCACCAAACTGCAGATGGACCTAACAAGAAAACCAATCGAACTTGTGAATTTTACCTTATAAAGCTCTTCATCAAATTGGGCTAACTGAGCACATTTTGACATTATATCTTTTCTCATGAAGAAAGGGGTATGCAACAAAGTATATCCTCTTTTTTCCAAAAAATCAAGTCCAAAGTTAATTAAAGCTTGATTGAGACGAACACCATCTCCTTTGAGATAGAAACCTCTACCTCCAGCAACATCAGCTCCTGTTATGTATCAAGCAACATCACATAAGACGATGAAATATATTATAAAGGAATAATATAAATGCATGCATTTCTGAAGTTCGTGGCTGGAAGGGTTCAAATGCAAGTATTTTCTGCACTATACAATTACAGCATCAAATAATAGCATTATAAACATTGGAATAGCAAATCCTGAATCAGAATTGCATGCCAATATGCTATACGGAATGATAAATTACATGAAAATGAGTCATTGTAAAAGACATCTCCCAAGCCATAAAAGGATGCACTGTTGAGCACCAGATAAATAAATTTATACCTTTCTTTGTATCTGCTATTTCAAGGAGCTCAACTAGATCCACATGATTCTTCAGTTTAGGCTCCATCCTCTTCTCCCCCCATGATCTAATCACCGCATTGTTGGCCTAAGAAATATTATATAGGCTGATGATGTTTGGAAAGGTTGGCGAAAGAATTAAAAGCAACATATTCAACCAAACGAAACAAGAAACCTCATCATCGCTGACTGGAACTGAATCATGCACAAGGTTTCCAATTGTTTCCAGCTTTGAGTTCAGCTGTTTTAAGGTTTCCTGAACTTCAACCTCTTTATCTGCTATCTGTCTCTTTACATCCTCCGATTCACTGATGAGCATGGTCGCATCTTCACCTGCCTATCAAAAAGAAAAGGGAGCAGAGAGGAACACAAGTCATATTTAGTCAGCCAGAATTCAGCAGTTAGAAAACGCCAATTGATGATAAGCTCCCAATAGATACGAGTTACAGGCTTCTAACATTTCAGGAGAGGCTATTAAGAATAGCTTCCTGATTCATACGTTTCAAGAGGATTGGCGTCTTTGTAAATGTGGATAGCCATGTAAGCAAACAAAATGCTCACAAAAGGTACACATGACACATTATATATCATGAAAACGTTTTGCTTGTTCCATGTTTCTTATCTACAAAGCATACTAAAATCGAGAGTTTGGATACTGAAACCAGAAGGAGAAAAGAAATTGAATAGACTCACACGCTTAAGCTTAGAGACTTCCTTGCTGATCTTGTTGACCTCTTTCCGGAGATTCTCCAGCTCAAATTGTCCTGGAAACCATAACGGGGGATTGGATTTTTTCTTTTTTCTTTTTAAAGCAAATCATAGTACTGTGATGGCTAGAAATAGAGGTTAAGGGGTGAAGAAAGAACATTACGCTTTCGCCATTCTTTGTCGAGATGGATGACTTCGTCGACTTGTTCGACATTGGCGAAACGACGGCGCTGAGATTCGCGGATGAGTTCAGGGTTGTGACCCTTTTCTTCCCGGAAGAGATTGATGTCCAACATCTCCACCAAAGCGCTAGGACCTAATCGGCGGCGGCACTGCTGCTCTTTGCGGAGTGAGAGGAAACAAAGGAGAGGGTTATGCAAGAAGATCGAGATTCGAGGGGTACGGATTAGGAAATTTTTGTAGTTATTAATTTATTATATGAATTTTAATTTAATTAAGGGGAGCCCTTTTGGCCCAGAGAACAAATTAATGGGATTTCCTCATGATGGGTCATTGCGTGAAGGAATTGGATTCTCTCTACTACTCTTTTCATTCTCTTCCCTTCCCTTACTCTTCCTTTTCTCTTCACAACTATTGGATCAAAACTCTAATAGTCCAGATTTAATATGTTATAACATTTTATAAAAATAAATATTATGATAAAAAATAGATAAATAAATTTAAACTGTTAAAATCTAATCTGAACAGTTCATAACTACAAACTGTTATTATAAAGCAAATTTTTTTAATTTTTTTATTACAATTGTAAACTGTTCAAACCAGATTTTAACAGTTTAAATTTATTTATTTATTTTTAATAACATTATTTTTATAAAATGTTAAATCTGGATCATTGGAATTTTGATCCGATGGTTGTGAAGAGAAAAGAAGGGTAGTGGAGGGAAAAAGAATGGGAAGGTAGTGGAGAGAATCCAACTCTGTTGCGTGAGTCCCCTCCCCTAGTTTTAATAGTTAGAATAAAAAAAATTGATGGAATCCTCACCAAATTAAGGGATTCCATGCAAAAAAAGAGAGATAATTGTGATATAATCACATCAGTTAATGATTCCTAACACTAAGGATGCGTGATTAATTATTTTTAAATTTTTATGAAGTTGAAAATCATATATTTTATAAAAAAATTTGAAAATTATATTATATCATTCAATTAATTTTAATAAAAAGAAAAACTATATAAGATGACAACAAAATTAAAGAGATCAATCATTAAATGTTAATTGCTAGTAAATTTTAATACGCAGATGATGAAATAAAGGGATAACGAAATTTTTTATTCCTTAAATATGTTAAGCTTATTCTTTCTCAATTAAATCCCTGAAATGTCATAACCATGTATAATTAGCCTTTATGATGGTAGTATTACTTCTCTTTCCCATCACAAGGAGCAACTGTGTATGATTATCAAAATCTAAAACTAAATTGATAAGTATTAGATTTCATGAACTGAAGAAAATTAAGGACAAAAAATTTAGCATCCCATTAAATAAATTTATTCCATTATTAAATTTAATTCAATTAAAATCGAGCGTAAAGAAGAGGAATCAGGGATTGAGGTCAAAACTTAATTCAGAAAAGCATACTGTCAGAGCGTCACGGGAGTTCCCATTTGCATTCCAAGATGAACATCATTTGATGAGTAAGCAAAATCATTCCCTCCTGATAGAATGGATAATCTTCGGTGGGACGTCTCTTTTGACTTTCAAATTCGTCTCAACCATCATCTTGGGTGGCCTATGCACTTGAGATCTGCCTTGCTATTCAACTTACTTAAGGTTAAGGATCTCTTATTGCATACTTTTTTTAATTGGACTCCTCACCGATAGAATATCCCTTTGTTAAAAGACTTTTTATTCTGCAAATACCTTGTGTAAAATTACATCAACTCCAATTTTGTACCAAACAAGCCATGATTCTTTTCACTGGATTGCAAATAGCTCTGGTATTTATAAGGCAAAAGATGGTTTCAAGAAATGTCTTTAAGAAGTTATTCAGATAAATGGCTGTGGTGACAAATTCTGGAAATTCCTCTAGTCCCTTTCCCTTCTATTGAAGTCACTGCTTTTCATCTGGAAGTTCTTTAACAAATCAATTCCTTCTGGGGATGTCGTAAATCAACATCATGTGCCCACTACTTTGTTTTGTGTTTTTGGTTGTTGCTGCCCGAAAACTTTAGAGCACTTGTTCATTTACTGCCCCCTATCTTCGTGCCATTTGGTTTGGTTGTCTCTCAATCAAAATTGATGTGCAAAGCTATGACTCTTTTTTGCTGTGGTTAAAATCCGTAATGTTATAACTTCCACAGGATGAGCTTGACTTTCAACTAAAAAGATTGATCATCCTTTTAAATGTTATATGGAGGAAGCAAAATCAGGTGCGACATGAAGGCAAAGTTGTTCATCCTATGAAGGTGATAAAGGAAATTCGAAGTTGGGTTTCCTACTTCAGTATGGCTTTTCCTTCTCCTCAGATCTCTGAAGATAAAAGATCACCAGTCTCCGTACCAACTTCTTTGGATACACCATCTGTGGGTAAGGAATGGACAATATTGCTTTTCAAGGGGAAAATTAAAAACAAACGCCAATGCATGCTATTATTCTATTCGAAGGCATTCATGTCCAAGGTTTCAAACCCCAGCGAATCTTTATAGCTCCAGATATTTTCAACAACTCTTGTTTGAGGCAAATCTTGCTATGGGTAGTACACATGGGAAAAGACTTGCTTAAAGAAGGATCTGAACTTACCTTGATTTGCTTCAAGAAGTAGCTCGTGGATCTCACTCATATTCGCAAAGCCTTAACAACTCCTGCTTTTGTTTTCTAGAGTAACTGTTTCTAAATGTAATGACTATAGGTTTTTTTACCGTTTTTCTCAGACTTTTTTACACGTAGCAAAACCTGTGATGTAGACTGATAATTTTTATTATAGTGTTAATCATTTTGCCTTTTCTTTTTAAAAAAGAATGCAAAATCATTCCCTCCCGAATAACATTCTACTTCGCATTTATAAGATTTCATTATCATCGGTATATATCCTTATCTTAGATTACACACTACAAAATAGTACAGTACTTCTAACATCCAATGACTGTCATCCAGATTCCACAGAAAGAATGCTAGTCTACCCAACAAAGAATATCTTACCCAGGAAGCTTCGCCATGATCGCACAAGCAGTCATGCAAGTACGATCATGAGGACTTCAAAAATTGACTTGCAAAATTTCACCCCATACAAACAATCGTTCCAATCCACTAGTCCAGCAACACAGCTGAGAGGGCTCCAGAAGGCTTCATCCAGAGAAAAAAGCTGGTTGCTGCGACAATTGTGCTCACACTGTTCTGTTCATAAGAAAGCTTCAACAGCACTGGCAAGGTCTGATGGAAGAGTCCCCCCGTTACAAGTGGCATGCAAGAGTTGCACGGTGTCAGTGACTCGATTAAGGAAAATCTGAATTCACTAGATTTATCCACAAGTTTGCAATCGCGAGGAAATACTGCTTCCCTTTCCAGGTTACCATTTTCAAACCTGATGAAAATCACAAGATAATCATAAAGATTGCCCAGATTGATTTATAATCTAGATTCTTTCGTTTTCATTTTTAAATTAACAAAAGACACTCACTGGGAGCATAGAACGCAGAAAGACCCTTAACAACTAATATGCTGTGACACATACATCTTTTTTCATATCCAGCTGGTTTGCCCGTCTCCATGTAGTTCAGTGGCATGAAAGGTTGACCTCAAATGCATACCCTAAATTACAGTATCACCAAAGAACATCTGTGAAGGTTCAACTGCAATAGTATCTTTTCGACTAGCATGAAAAGATTCCGCTGGAGAGGGTATGCATGGAAAAAAATAGCCGAAGGGCAAAGGATCATGGGGAGATCCGGAGCAGAATTTTAAAATACAAGATAAAATGTTTGTGGTGATAAACTTTCACAAAGTCCTAATCGCTAAATAACCGGCAATTGGACACCTTGAGACTTCACCACCCATTAAACAACACTATCATGAGATCCCCTCCCATTTAAAATTCTAATCATGTAAATATTTTTAGGCAAATTTCACCGTTTGCATTTCAAAGACAGCCAAAAATATTGTACACATACCCGGTATAAAACCAGCAGGTAAGGCTGACAACTGGCAAGTAGCTTCTTCTCCAGCGAAGATACAGCTTTGGAGTTCTTGCTCATCAAGCTCGTGGATATACTTAATGGATTTGAGTAATTCCGTGGAAATTCCTTCTTGCTCGAAATTAGTTTCATTTGACATACAAAGAAGGGCTTCTTCAAGTCCTGAATCAGACCATATGGCATAACACTCGTTCAAAAGTGCAAACAATCTTGCCGGATCTACAGAACCTGATAACATCCATGGCTTGTGAAGTTTGGCTGAGAGTCCAACAATTTCTGCCACTCTACAAATTTCTCCGAGTGCATGAATATACTGAGAGCCTGTGTCAACCAACCATCCCACAAGTTAGGGTTTGTTTAGGAGTAAATATAAACTCTTTAAACATTATACACAACAATCAGTGGCCTACCTTTTGGGTTGGATAATATTTGGTCGTGGACATTCCTCTGGACCGATTGCTTCCAAATGAAGGCACCGTGTTTCATCTCCTCAGAACAAACTAACGCTATTTTGGACCACGCAGTAAGATAGTTAGATTGTTCTTCTCTTGATCTTAACTTGAGAACTTTTAACGTTGATAGCGTATCTTTTAGGAGTTCAATAGCAGATCTTGTATTTGTCTCCGCCTATTCAAAATAAAAGTGACAGGTATTATTAAAGCTAAATCAACCTGTACAAAAGCTTATCAACAAATTAAAAATACTGACAAGTAATTGCGGTCCATATTCATCAAGTTAATCTTAAAGAGAACTGACAAAAATTACTACCTCTTGCAGAGCCTGGAGCAGTTATAAAATCAAGTAAACTGCTAGAGGTTTATCAAACTCCACTGACAGTTCAAAATACCATTTGAACGTGCAAAGGCATGGATCTTTAGACATAAAATACTCAATATTTTAGGAACCTCACGTACCATTGACAACCTTGATGTTAGCTTGTAATCCGACTCAAGAAGTTGAAACCTAGGTTCCTTCAAAGCTTCAATAAGTTTGCGAAGAGACACATCTCTTGTAGGTTGATTCTCCGAAATATGTTCATTTGGTAGGACATTACACTCATGTAGCATGTCAGAGAATTCCTAAAACAGGAGACAGCAGGAGTGAGTTTTTATTCAAGTACAACAACAGAGATAATAGCCATAAGCAAGCAGAGAGATATAAACATACAGCAAAAAAATAGAAATGTAAACAAATCACATTATATTTCTCTTAGATATTCTAAAAGCGTTGGGATTCTAAGCTTATGAATTTCAAAATAACGTATGTCATACATCATGACAAACATGCATGACCGAACACAACGATAATATTGTCCATGCACATAAACTAACCTGAATTTCTTCCTGAAGAGCCTTTGCTTTTGCTTCTTCACCATTGAGTGTAGCAACACTTTGGCCATTCTAGGTATTTCACGTAAAAAAAAAAAAAAAAAACTTTAGAATCACTAAGTATTAACATTTTCTTAAAAAGGATGCAAGCCAGCAAATAGTTATCAACCTTGAGATTCTGGAGATGGAACAGGATGGCATTGCACAAGTCGTCTGTCAATTTGCAATAGAAATCTACATAATCAGGAGGCTCTAATTTTGCTGACGACTCAAGAGGTAAATCCTTGTGATCCATAATAGATCCCTGATACTTGCTCTTTGATTCGCAGAAGGCAGCCTTAAATTCCCATGATTCATTCTCGAAACCATCATCATCATTAATCAAATCAGGTTTCAAAACCGCTGGTAAAAGTTGTAGCCCGTTTTCATTGACTTGCGGTTCATGATTAGAATGAGTGTTTTCCACAGATTCAAGGCTTCTAGTTCCATGTGAAGCATCCTTAAATTGCCAGGAGTCATCATTAAAATCATCGTCGCAAGTGACTAAATTGGAGTCCAGCACTGCCTGACCATTTTCGCTTCCTTTTGGTGTTCCAAGAGAAGTTTTTTGTTCAGCTTGACCATATAAATCCCATATCAAATCACTGATAGCTAAGCTGGAACCAGGGCTATTAAAGCTATTACTTATAGAGGATGCTGGTGCATAAGAAGAAAAACCTTGAAACACAGAATGCTCATCGGTATCTTGCACCTCATCACCAAATACTGAGAGGGACAAGGCTTCCCTCCACTTCTCTGAGTTTACTTGGCTCTTCTGGAAATTTGAAAAGAATAGTAACAATAAGATTATTGCCACAAGAATCATAAAGACTATATTAAATGACTAAATAAAACAATTCTTTTGAGAATCCCTGGAATCAAAATTAAGAATCTAGCATTTAATATCCTTTTTAAACCTTGATAATACAACATGATATACAAAACATGATATAAAATTGATTCAGCACCTTCTGGTCTGTTCCAACTTCTGAAACTGCATCCTTAGGTTCAAACAACTTGACATCAAAATCAACATTGGAATTTGCAGGGAAAGCATTAAAAGTTTTGTTGTCATCATCCTGGTTTTTTTTAGAATCGGACTCTGACGTGTGATGGACTTCGCCCAGAGAACTAGGATAGAGATTAGAGCCAAAATTGAAGTCACCAGATTGATGAGATCCTGCTGCAACATATTGATCATCAGGATTGCTGGGACCTTCATCATCAATTCTGAGTACTTGCTCACCAACCGGATCTATGGCAGCCAACTTTGGAGCTTCCTAAATACCAAATCCAGAGTTTCTAGATGAATGTTCCTTTAAAATCTGAACACTGTCAAACTAAATGAGGTAATTACGTTAAAGTGGCTTACCAAATTATGATTTGATCCTGATTCCGAAACTTGAATATGATTTTGCACTGCAGAACTTGGATTGAACTCAAATCCCAGGTTCCATTCATCAGCTTTGTGGGAAATCCTGCTAGACGAGTCCAACATGTCACCGACTCCAAGCGCACCATTATCGAAAGTGAACGCATATTCATCCGCACCGCTTGTTTCGTGCTCTGTCTGTTCTACCTTAACAGCAGAATGCGAACATGTTAGCTAAAATCCTTTAATATTAACATGAGGCCGTGGACATTAACAGGCACATTAGAGCAAGAAATAGTCATGCTTGTTTTAGAAATCATCTGAAGCCCATCACTTACTTAAGTATAAGCAGCGTCAACAATTTAAAACCTTGGTTATCAATTTTCCTTCATTACCTTAATATCATTGCTCTCAGTTCGGATTTCAGATTCTGCACACTTGAATTCCCATCCACCATCGTCATCGCCGGTGTCGTCTAATTCATCCACAGAATCAGAATTTAAACTGTTTATAATGGAGTTTAGTCCATTAGCGTCTACGTTGGAAGCAGCCATAGTCGTAATCGAGCTGACGATGTTAGAGCTTGCTCCGGGCAAATTCAAATCAGACACGCTTAATACTGAAATCGATCCGTTGTCATAATTTATCTGTGGAAGTTGATTATACAAATTCGCAATTAAATCATTGATTCTAATGGCGCCGTTGGAATCGGATTCCTTCTTAACGGAATCACCGATTTTTTTAGAGAATACATTGGCTTCATCTCCAAAAGGAAGATTGCCTGATGTACGTTCCTCCTCCACCTCCTCCTCGCCAAAGATTGACAGCGGCAGAGCACCCTCGGGCTTATTCCACCGGAGCTTTTCTGGCTCTGCCGGGGTCGGTGCCAACTCAACCCGATTGATCTCGTTCACAGGGGAGCTGTTTTTCTGCGTAAGATCTTGGGAAACCTGAAGCGGGTCAAAAAAATTATAAGTGTTGGCGGAATTAGAGGGAAAGTTGGAAGAGAAGAGTCCATTAGGTGTGTGGGCCGATCCGCCATTGATCTGATTGGAATAGTTCATGAAATCGCCCCACTCGTCGTCGTCGGCGGGGAGGTCTTTCCCATTGTTCTGAACAGGCTGATTAGGAAAAGAAACAAACTTGAAGTCACCGAAACTCTCGTCGTCATCGTCGTCTGCTAGATTATCAGCCATGGCAGAGAGACTTGACACACGCCTTTTCCCTTCTTGTCGGTGTCTATCTCCCTGTGGGTATGTTACGGCTTTGCCTTGGCTCTCGCGCTAATACCGTGTATGGGGTTAGGAACATCTTCTGGGTTCGCCCGGCCAGGCGCCAGCCATACAGGGCTTAGTTACTCCCCTGGCCTAAACAGGCGATCTCCCTCGAAAATTGATTTTGACTCGCTGTTTGTTAAGGGCAAATTAATGTTGCCACCTTAGTTTTAATGATATTAAATTATTAATTTCAGTTTCAATCAATCAATTAAAAATCTTAACTAATTGTTTAAAATGTTATTAATACTTTTTTAAGTACTTAATATATATATAAGAACTAATTTGGCTTTCAATTTGATCCTAAATATAAGATTATAATCCATTTTATCTCTCATATTTATTCATTTTTTAAAGTAATTTTTAGAGTAATTACATACATTAAATGTTTAATCAAATATTAATTTTAACTAATACATAATTAGTAAAAATATTTGCTAATTTAACAAATTTTTTAATCTGTTCACAGTGAACTAATTCTTAAGGAGGAGCCGTTTTATTTACTTTTTCAAAAGGATAGAGTATAAACTACCGGATCCCAGATGAACTAGTCAGTTGAAAGTATAAGATTAAAACTCTTTTAGCATCATAAAAAAATTTATATTATATATAGATGTGGACTGTTAATTTAAATATATTATGTGATATAGTCTAGCCATCCGCCGTATATCTGAGCCTCTGCATGGAGCGCCACTGGTTGTGAGATTAACTGTAAATAGAGGAGAATCGTAGCCTCTTTATAATTTATAGATTTTGTTTTAATTAAGTAACTAATTAATTAATTTATGAAGGCAATATGTGTATTTTTGGGCAAAGGCATCGGGCACTCTCAAAATCTTGTTTCGACTCGGATGGGGTGGCCACATGGTCCGCAGCGTGTCTTCTCCGATAACAAGATTCAGATCTTGCCTCTGGTTGCGAATGTGCCTTAATAGTTCAGATACATATCTGGATTTGTAATTTATTTTCATTTGATGAGGTTGTATTTTGTGCGTGCTGCCAAATGCCTTCGTACAGGCGGGAGGACGTATATATAACAAGTAATTAACGGACAAGTCACTTGCAAATCCAACCAAAGAAACGGCAACAGGTAAAATATCAGTCCATTCCAGTTCCCAGGGTTCACAACCACATTTACAAGGAAAACACAGAAAGTGTGATTAAACTAGAGTCCAGCGCAGTTAGGAAAATATGAAGAGAAGAGGGGTCTGACAAAATGTAATTAACGGGTGTGTGTGAAGAGAAGCAGCAGAGTGGGGAGGAAGGCGAGCATGAAAGCGGGAGGAGAAAGGAGAGAAGTGGCAGCAGAGAAAGATCCGGTGGGAGTGTTGGTGGTGAGAACGAGGACCATCCAGTCATTCTCAGAACCAAGTCCAATGCCGGTGTACAGTGAGTTGTTGAGATAGGAAGCGTAGCGATCATTGTGAGTGTAGTTAGAGAGGAGGACGGTGGGTTCCAACTTGGCGACGCAAGCAGGCAGAATAACACCGTCCCTGGTGGTGTTGATGTTAAGGCCGCATTTATCAATGTGCTTCTGCAAGTTTGGGAGTTTCTGGATTCCAGAAGCCGTTGGATAGTACTGCCTCACATTCTCACACGGCACGTCCTCCAGATCATCCGCTATTTCGTTGGCCAGGCACGACGCTCTGCCCACTTCCGCCAGCACCGGCAGGTTCTGACTCTGCCTGTAGCTGTTGACACCCTTTAATACACTATCTTTCTCATCTGCATGCGCCCACATATGTCAATTATTGAGACTTGTTTTACTCTTTATTTAGAAATGCTTGCATCGGATATGTATATGTATGTAAACACACACACGTATATTCATAAGAGGATATGACACGTATATTCATAAGAGGATGTGTTTTGTTTCACATGATAGAAGATAATGAACTGATGAGATGCAGTGGATGCGGGAGTGAGGGCAGTGTACCTTTACAGTGCGCCGGAGTTGAAAGCAAGAGGAAGGCGAGAACAGAGGCGAGAAGGAAGGAGGCCATGGTGGGTTTGACTCCCAGATCACAAAGCGTTTCTCGAATGGGAATAACACGGTGGGAAGTTGGTCGCTATGTAGTGACAGGTATCCATTCATCTCTCTTCCACGTGGCTACCATGCAAAGCATTCCGATGATGTCTTGCTGGTCATTCATTCCTTCTTGAATTATGTCCCAAATTTTATTTTTTAGATTTGTTGGCACGCCATTAGATCTACGTAACCGGTTTTTGTCCATAGTATATTATATTATTTATTATCCGTTCATAATTAATATAGAAAATGGAGAATAAATGTCATTTAAATTGAAAATAAATTCTTTTGGATTGGTTTAATTCAACTCAACTTAGGCACAAAATTCCAACGGAAGATCTCCTTACAACTTTGCCAACATGCTGATAACTGGGAGTACTTTTGAACGGGGGCAGTATGCATATCCGACACACAGTTCAAACCAATGCTCTGGACTTCAGACGTGTCCGATGCATGCGAATAGCACGACACGTAGACAACTCCATGGGCCATTAGTCGGCGCGTGGCATATTCAAATTCTCCATATAAACTCACCATGGTGCTATCACAATCACACGTGCAGCCATCTGAGATCGCCTCATTACTCGTTCCGCATCCATAACCAGCACAAACCCACCCTCTAAATCCCACCCCCATCACTCCGGAAAGATCCCTGTCCCTCTGTTCACAAAATCTTGTCGTGTCTACAGGATGGCTTACGGTGATCAGAAATTTCCCACGCAGAAGCAAGACGAGCTCCCTGGGAAAGAGCATGGCATGAATCCGATACCTCAATTCACCAGCCCCGACTACAAGCCCTCAAATAAACTCCAAGTACGCGTGTGTCTGTAAATACATGAAGAGTTCTTGTGTACTCATAATTTTCTCTTTCTCGATGGCGAGGCCATGATACGAACTTGTTTGAATGTCTTAGGGGAAGGTGGCACTAATTACCGGCGGGGACTCTGGGATTGGGCGAGCCGTGTGCAATGTGTTTGCCTTGGAGGGTGCCACTCTGGCCTTCACATATGTGAAGGGATGTGAAGACAAGGACGCCGAGGACACGCTTGAAATGATCAAGAAGGCAAAAACTGTGGATGCCAGGGAGCCCGTAGCCATACCGGCTGACCTGGGTTTTGATGAGAACTGCAAGAAAGTAGTGGATGAGGTCGTCAAAGCGTTTGGCCGAATTGACATTCTGATCAATAATGCGGCTGAGCAGTACGAGGCTGGATCTGTGGAGGAGATTGACGAGCAAAGGCTCGAGAGGGTGTTCAGAACTAATATCTTCTCCTATTTCTTCGTGACCAGGTAAAACAAACAAACAAATTAAATGATCAGATTTGATTTAGGATTTCGCAGGAGAATACGTAAACCAATAAATTTCACTGGCACAGGCATGCCCTGAAGCACATGAAGGAAGGAAGCAGCATCATCAACTCCACATCAGTGAATGCATACAAAGGAAACGCCAAATTACTGGACTATACAGCGACGAAGGGTGCGATTGTGGCGTTTACGAGGGGTCTGTCCCGTCAACTGGTGAGCAGGGGAATAAGAGTCAACGGGGTTGCCCCGGGACCCATCTGGACTCCCTTAATACCAGCTTCCTTCAAGGAGGAAGAAGTGGCACAATTTGGAGCTCAGGTGCCAATGAAGAGAGCTGGCCAGCCGATCGAGGTTGCTCCCTCCTATGTATTTCTTGCCTGCAATCATTGCTCCTCTTACATTACTGGCCAAGTCCTTCATCCCAACGGTAATATATACACTTCTAGTCATTTACGGTTTTACGGGGCCTGCACTTTATCTGGGTTTTCTAACACAGACGACGTTTTCTGCAGGCGGAACTGTTGTAAATGGTTGAAGATAAGTGGCATACTGTCCTCTAAAAACCTGTTTTGTTCAGCCAGGGGAATGAGTCTGTAATTCAGCTTATCCGTAAATGTGAAGCTGAAGAAAATAAACGTTTGTTTTTGTCTACGAAGAAACGCAAGAGACTAACTCTCTATTCTGTTATGGATATATATATATATATAGAGAGAGAGAGAGAGAGAGAGAGAGAGAAGGCGCGTGTTTGAATAGTTATATTCAACAAATGCATAAACACACAATCGAACAAGTAAATAGATAATTAACAAATCAAAAGTGCGGTATATAATTATAATTTTATGTGTTATTAAACTAGTTTTTTCTAACCAAAGTGTTGTGAAACTATTTGTTGGCAGAAAAATATTAAACCACTTATTAATCGATAATATACAAATATAGCATATTAGACACCTTACCCATATCCACCAGAACTCCGTATCTATATCTGTCGGTATCGAGGGGATAGTAGGTAGATCTCGGTATTTGAAAGATATATGTAAGCTGACAGGGTTGGCCAAAAAGACAAAAAAGGGTGATAGGAGTTCACCATCAACGTTAAAACTTTTAAGAGGGAAGTCTTCCCTGCCAGGCTTAAAGCTTAAGAGAGGTATATATATGTATCTCAGCAATACATGTGATTTTCTGTACTGCTAGGTTGGAAGGGCGATTCTCCTGGAAACTATTCGCACAATGCGACAGCAGGGGGAGATGATTTCCGTGAAGTTGCTGATTCCTCTGTGAAAGCGCATAGCTCAATTCACATATAAAGTTGTACAATATATTAAGCCAAAACTACATTAGTTTTAAAACTCTTATAATGTTATCAAATCTGGTATTATCAGATGTTATTAACGATATCACAAGCAAGCTTTTTATTGGGAAGACGGCGTGATCTCCTGCTGAAGGAGGTCATAAAGACGCTCAACAAGATGAAGCAAGAACCCATCTGCACCCTGTCTGGCCACCAGAGAAATTGATATGGGAAGGCCTTCATGCATCCCCATCGGTACGTTAACCTGCAAGACAAAGATGCACAAATTACGCAAGTATCAATAAAATCGTAGTTTGTGTGATTCAAAAATAAAGCGAACCTGGCAGCATCCCGATACTCCAGCAATGGATAACAGGGCAAAAGCCTTTGCACGAAAAGTTTCCAGTTCAGGCGTATTTGTTCCTATTTTTGGCGGAGGCCCTGGAACAGTGGGAATGACAAGCACACCAAAATCCTGAAATTTTCGAAGAGAAAATGCCATTTTGAATTAATATAATATGGACGTTTGTGTTTCGCCGCAAAGGCGCAACCATCAAAAATAAAAACGAGATGACGAGTGCCTCCGCTTATCTTTCCACCGCTAGCTCAAAATCCAAACAAGGCAATTCTTTAGCAGTTCGTGAGAAGAAATTAAAGTCTGACAGAAGGCCGACTACACATGGAATTTGGCAACTGAGCAAGCCAAAGATGAATAAGAATAGAGACTCCACATATAAATGTCAGAGAAGAAAGAGTACCCCAAGAAGAGCAGAAAGAGCTTCACGCATTTCCTCTTTAACTGACCGACAGAGATCAATGTTTTCCCCTGTTGCCCTTAGGGCTTCTGATACACGTTCAGATATTTCTGGACCTAACTCAGGTTTCACTGTGCGAACCCATTCACCGTGGTTAATCTTGAATTCGTACCTACGTGTGATGCAGTATAAAGCAAGCCAACAGATTTCAATTCAAGGCAGTCCACAATACACAAGAAAGGCACAACATAGATGAGACCAACGACTGACGTAAGAAGTACACCTCTCAAGTAATCGCATGGCAGTCGAAAGGGCTGCAAGAGATGGAATGTTATATACTTGGTCTGATTGGCTATTACCCATCATGAAATGCCTTAGAGTTGGAACTCTGTCCTTTACAAAGTCGCCCAACATTTCATGTTTCAATATCTCATCTACATAGGAGAAAAAAGAAAAGCAGTAGACTTAGATTCAAAACTAACACCATTCTCAAGATGATACTGCAGAAGGGCACATAAATGCAATGCCCCCACCTTCCAAAGAATATATATGTACGTATGTATGTACATGTATATGCATGCATATTTTTGAGCTGTGAACGAACAATTATAACTATTATCTAGATAGCAAATCACCCACAATTAATATATTTATATGCTAACCTCCATATAACTTTTCAACCGCTTTAATGAGAATTTGCGCAACTAGATTGTGTGGAATGCTTGACGGCTGAAGACAATCGTCTGCGATAATAATGTGAGTGGGTCTGACAGATGCTGCTTCAGGCAATTGCAGAAGCACACGTCCGACTCTGCTCAAAATCACGGGATTCCTAGCAAACCATCCTGGATGTGAAGTTGGAATGAAAAGGATGACACTCCAAGAAAAGAGCTCAACGACTTGTGAAGCTACTATTATACGGCAATTTATGCTCACCGTATAGTTAAGGGAAAAAATATGAGCGGACTGAAAATTCAGACCAATGATTTTAAAGAGAAAGATAAACCCAGCTCGCATTCCGTGCTCATCAGCTGATACAGCGTTTTGAGTGCTGAGCATTTTTATTTTTTTTATTTATTTTTTTGTTACAAAAAAATTTATACCATCTCAAATTATTAATATAAAATTATCTTGATATTTAATTTACTCTTAAATAAATATTCTAATATACTTTATCTCTTATATATTTTTATTTTTTTAATATAGTCCTTATAATAATTGTACGTGTTAAAGATTTAATCAATTGTTGATTTTAGTTAATA
The DNA here is from genome assembly GCF_004799145.2 of Neltuma alba. NCBI lineage: Eukaryota > Viridiplantae > Streptophyta > Magnoliopsida > Fabales > Fabaceae > Neltuma > Neltuma alba. Next base: position 77,943 of record NW_021636989.1, on the reverse strand, counting down.
CACATAATTAGTGAGAGGCATTTTAGAGAAAACAACACTTATTTATTACAATTGACTAATTTAGCTAATTTTTGTAATATACTTGAATTAGTTAAACTAACTCTTATATTAAGAATCAGAAGAAGTATGTATTAAAATTATTTTTGTTAACATTTATCTAGTACTCAAAAATATTTTTTTAGATGTTTTCAATATCTTAAAGTATTTTATGATTTATTTAGTACCTTAAAATATTTTTTCACATGCATTTAATGTTTTAAAAAATTTTCTATTTCTTGATATTGTATCATAAAATATTTTAGAATACTAAAAAATATTTCAGGATACTAATAAATGATAAAAGACTTTAGAATACTAGATCATAAAATATGTTTTTAGGTAAGCCCAGTCGCAAAGTATTTTAAAATAATGAACATATATGAAAAAATATTTTAGGTACCAAATATATCACAAAATACTTTAAAATACTAGATTTTTAAATATTTTTTCAAATGCATTGTCAGAAAATATTTTAGAACACTAAATACATATGAGAAAATATTTCAGGATATGATAAAATATTTTAAAATATTGAATATGTGTAAAAAAATATTTAAGAGTATTAGATAAACTTTAACTAAAAATAATTCTAATACATATTTTTTTATAATAAAAAAAAAAGGTCCCTCATGCTCAGCACTCAAAACGCTGAGCACTCTTGAGCCCATCGGATCCGATAAACCCAATCCTCCTTACTTCTCGTTCAAGACCATGAATAAATCCAATTCTTCTTACTTTTTCTTCTTCAAGACCATGATTTTTTCCCCCAGCTGTCTAGAGCAAATATGTTGTCCTATTTTCATAAGCTAAGTATTTGGAGTAACTGATTCTGAACAAACACGTCAAATAAGCACATTAAAACCATTCAGAAACATGCATATTGAAGAAACCAAGCAATAACTCTTTTATCGGTTTCCCCAAATTAATCACCCAAGTCCCTCATCAGTTCTATTACCATCGGCCGAGAAAATTTTTTGGTCACCAAATTCCACGTCGCAGTCACTATAAAAAAAAAAAAAAAATCATAAGAAAGCTACCAAATTTGCGGTTTCTTACCCACAGTGTCAAAACTCTGTGCCAGGGGAATAACTCCTGATGTTGAAACAGTTCCGTGAGAAGGACGAAACCCAAAAATCCCACAATATGAAGACGGCACTCTCACACTTCCACCGGTGTCAGTTCCTATCGTACAAAGAATTTTGGAGTTCAAATAACGAAACAAGAGATGCCAGAAATTATACAAGGAAGAACAGCTTACCTAAGGAGAAATCTACAAGCTTTGCACCAACTGCAACAGCAGAGCCGCTAGAAGAACCCCCGGGCACCCTATCCGCCGCACAAGGATTCCTGGGTGTGCCATAGTGTATATTCTCTCCATTTATACTGCCAAATAAAAATACTCAGATATATGTTTCAACAGACGTTTCGGATACTCAAGTTACACGCCTGACCAGGAAGGATACAATTACACACGAGCAGTTTCTTCACTGATTTTCTGACTCAGAAATCTGGGTTTAGTTACATAAATTTCTACATCAGATATGTTAAAATCACAGACTTTTAGAAACTCATGGCCATGAAGATAGATAAACCGGAGAAATTAGAACACAGTTCTTACTGACTAGAAAGCATAGATAATTGGGATGAGTGCGGGAATTGGAACCTGTAAGCCATTTCGTCCATGACAGTTGTACCGACACAAGTGGCACCTGCGTTTAGGAGAGCTGATACAGCTGGAGAAGTGGATGAAGCCACCGGATGAGTTCTCGCCCAGTCAGGATGCCCAAATCCAGTCACATGCCCCTCCACATCAAATCTGTTGGCAGTAGGATTTCAAGAGAGAGTTAATGACACAAACGACTACGCACTTAAAAAATCTTCCATTGAGGAGCATGGTTTACTCAAGACGGCTTCGAGATCAGGAAAAATGAAGTCTAATAATTCGAATATTCCGTTAATCAAGAGAGAGTGACAGAACTTACATTTCTTTGACTGCAAAAGTAAGAGAACTTAACGGAAGACCATGGGATGAAGAACTTGGTAGGAGAATGAATTTCTGCATGAACGCTCCGTAGTCTGAGACGGTTGCCATGTCTGTTGCAGCGTCGGAAAATCGCTCAGTTACGACTAACCAGTAGGTCGAAATTTACGCTCTTCTTCAGCAACGCAGATTATGGTAAGCAATGGATAAAAAGGCAGAGGTCCTTCTTCGCCTCTCAACTCTGAAACTGAAGCTACTCTCGATCCATTATGTGCTTTCTTCTTCTTTTTCTCCCCTTGATCCAGGGTTTCGCTGACCAGTCCTAATGGGCAAGCCAGGAATATCTTTTTCCACCTTATCTTTATTTTTGGCAATAAAAGGAAAACAACGATTACAAAATCAGGTGCGTGAGGCCAATGGGTGAAAAGTGAAAACAAGCTCTGGGCACGCCAAGTCCCAAGTGTCGTTCTGGTAGCAAGCTCTGTTTTTCCTACCTCATCTTACTAATCAACCATCGCACAGGGATTTTGTAGCGCTCCACGTAATAGCAAGGATAAAAACATCTACGTAATACCATTTAACGCTATTGGCTAATCAAAAGGGCGTGCGTATTGAATTCAACACTTTTCTGTTGGGTCCGTTGAAATAACCATTTAGATATGGCCAAAAAATTAAAAACCACGAGGATATTATAATGTTTGCTAGTGATTTCCTATCGGGTATTCATCTAACAAGGTCGTATCTACTTTTCTTCTTGCACGCATTTCTCTTTCATTCTAAACTTCTATCATTATCTGTAATAGTTGGGGCCGGTTTTCGATCCAATAATTAAGAAGATAAATATTGTTAGCCCGTAAAACTCTTGAAGAATCTGCCTGTGTTGCTGGCTGATAATATTCAACAGAACTGTGACTATATGCAAAACCTTTTAAACTGCTTGAAATAATATACAGGCTAATATAACTATTAAAAAATAATATAAAAAAACATAAAAGAAATCAAGAGTATCTATTCCGATGATGTCTTGCTGGTCATTCATTCCTTCTTGAATCATGTCCCAAATTTTATTTTTAAGATTTGTTGGCACGCCATTAGATCTACGTAACCGGTTTTTGTCCATAGTATATTATATTATTTATTATCTGTTCATAATTAATATAGAAAATGGAGAATATATGTCATTTAAATTGAAAATAAATTCTTCTGGACTGGTTTAATTCAATTCAACTTAGGCACAAAATTCCAACAGAAGACCTCCTTACAACTTTGTTGGCAGAGTTCAAACCAATGCTCTGGTCTTCAGACGTGTCCGATGCATGCGAATAACACGACACGTAGACAACTCCATGGGCCGTTAGTCGGCGCGTGGCATGTTCAAATTCTCCATTTAAGCTCACCATGGTGCAATTACAATCACCCGTGCAGCCATCTGAGATCGCCTCATTGCTTGTTCCGGATCCATAACCAGCACAAACCCACCATCTAAACCCCACTCCCATCACTCCGGAAAGACCCCCGTCCCTCTGTTCACAAAATCTGGTCGTGTCTACAGGATGGCTTCCGGTGATCAGAAATTTCCCACGCAGAAGCAAGACGAGCTCCCTGGAAAAGAGCGTGACATGAATCCGATACCTCAATTCACCAGCCCCGACTACAAGCCCTCAAATAAACTCCAAGTATGCGTGTGTCTGCAAATACATGAAGAGTTCTTGTGTACTCATAATTTTCTCTTTCTCGATGGCCAGGCCATGATACGAACTTGTTTGAATGTCTTAGGGGAAGGTGGCACTAATTACCGGCGGGGACTCTGGGATTGGGCGAGCCGTGTGCAATGTGTTTGCCTTGGAGGGTGCCATTGTGGCCTTCACATATGTGAAGGGATGTGAAGACAAGGACGCCGAGGACACGCTTGAAATGATCAAGAAGGCAAAAACAGCGGACGCCAGGGAGCCCATAGCCATACCGACTGACCTGGGTTTTGATGAGAACTGCAAGAAAGTAGTGGATGAGGTCGTCAAAGCGTTTGGCCGGATTGACATTCTGATCAATAATGCGGCTGAGCAGTACGAGGCTGGATCTGTGGAGGAGATTGACGAGCAAAGGCTCGAGAGGGTGTTCAGAACTAATATCTTCTCCTATTTCTTCGTGACCAGGTAAAACAAACAAACAAATTAAATGATCAGATTTGATTTAGGATTTCGCAGGAGAATACGTAAACCAATAAATTTCACTGGCGCAGGCATGCCCTGAAGCACATGAAGGAAGGAAGCAGCATCATCAACTCCACATCAGTGAATGCATACAAAGGAAACGCCAAATTACTGGACTATACAGCGACGAAGGGTGCGATTGTGGCGTTTACGAGGGGTCTGTCCCTTCAACTGGTGAGCAGGGGAATAAGAGTCAACGGGGTTGCCCCGGGACCCATCTGGACTCCCTTAATACCAGCTTCCTTCAAGGAGGAAGAAGTGGCACAATTTGGAGCTCAGGTGCCAATGAAGAGAGCTGGCCAGCCGATCGAGGTTGCTCCCTCCTATGTATTTCTTGCCTGCAATCATTGCTCCTCTTACATTACTGGCCAAGTCCTTCACCCCAACGGTAATATATACACTTCTAGTCATTTACGGTTTTTACGGGGGCTGCACTTTATCTGGGTTTTCTAACACAGACGACGTTTTCTGCAGGCGGAACTGTTGTAAATGGTTGAAGATAAGTGCATACTGTCCTCTAAAAACATGTTTTGTTCAGCCAGGGGAATGAGTCTGTAATTCAGCTTATCTGTAAATGCGAAGCTTAAGAAAATAAACGTTTGTTTTTGTCTACGTAGAAACGCAAGAGACTAGTATCTATTCTGTTATGGATATATATATATATATAGAGAGAGAGAGAGAGGGAGAGAGAGAAAGCGTGTGTTTGAATAGTTATATTCAACAAATGCATAAACACACAATCGAACAAGTAAATAGATAATTAATAAATCAAAAATGCGGTATATAATTATAATTTTATGTGTTATTAAACTAGTTTTTTCTAACCAAAGTGTTGTGAAACTATTTGTTGGCAGAAAAACATTAAACCACTTATTAATCGATAATATACAAATATAGCATATTAGACACCTTACCATATCCACCAGATCTCCGTATCTATATCTGTCGGTATCGAGGGGATAGTAGGTAGATCTTGGTATTTGAAAGATATATGTAAGCTGACAGGGTTGGCAAAAAAGAAAAAAAGGGTTGACAGGAGTTCACCATCAACGTTAAAACTTTCAAGAGGGAAGTCTTCCCTGCCAGGCTTAAAGCTTAAGAGAGGTATATATATGTATCTCAGCAATACATGTGATTTTCTGTACTGCTAGGTTGGAAGGGCGATTCTCCTGGAAACTATTCGCACAATGCGACAGCAGGGGGAGATGATTTTCGTGAAGTTGCTGATTCCTCTGTGAAAGCGCATAGCTCAATTCACATATAAAGTTGTACAATATATTACGCCAAAACTACACTAGTTTTAAAACTCTTAAAATGTTATCAAATCTGGTATTATCAGATGTTATTAACGATATCATAAGCAAGCTTTTTATTGGGAAGACGGCGTGATCTCCTGTTGAAGGAGGTCATAAAGACGCTCAACAAGATTAAGCAAGAACCCATCTGCACCGTGTCTGGCCACGAGAGAAATTGATATGGGAAGGTCTTCATGCATCCCCATCGGTACGTTAACCTGCAAGACAAAGAAGCACAAATTACGCAAGTTATCAATAAAATCGTAGTTTGTGTGATTCAAAAATAAAGCGAACCTGGCAGCATCCCGATACTCCAGCAATGGATAACAGGGCAAAAGCCTTTGCACGAAAAGTTTCCAGGTCAGGCGTATTTGTTCCTACTCTTGGCGGTGGCCCTGGGACAGTGGGAATGACAAGCACACCAAAATCCTGAAATTTTCGAAGAGAAAATGACATTTTTAATGAAAATAATGTGTACGTTTGTGTTTCGCCGCGAGGGCCCAACCATCAAAAATACAAATGAGATAACGAGTGTCTCCCTTATCTTTCCACCGCTAGTTCAAAATCCAAACAAGGTAATTCTCTAGCAGTGCGTGAGAAGAAATTTAAGTCTGACAGAAGGCCGAATATATACGGAATTTGGCAACTGAGCAAGCCAAAAATGAATAAGAATAGAGACTCCACATATAAATGTCAGAGAAGAAAGAGTACCCCAAGAAGAGCAGAAAGAGCTTCACGCATTTCCTCTTTAACTGACCGACAGAGATCAATGTTTTCCCCTGTTGTCCTTAGGGCTTCTGATACACGTTCAGATATTCCTGGACCTAACTCAGGTTTCACTGTACGGACCCATTCACCGTGGTTATTCTTGAATTCGTACCTACGTGTGATGCGGTATAAAGCAAGACAACAGATTTCAATTCAAGGCAGTCCACAATACACAAGAAAGGCACAACATAGATGAGACCAAGGACTGACGTAAGAAGTACACCTCTGAAGTAATCGCATGGCAGTCGAAAGGGCTGCCAGAGATGGAATGTTATATACTTGGTCTGATTGGCTATTAGCCATCATGAAATGACTTAGAGTTGGAACCCTGTCCTTTACAAAGTCGCCCAAGATTTCATGCTTCAATACCTCATCTACGTAGGAGAAAAAAGAAAAGCATTTGACTTGGATTCAAAACTAATACCATTCTCAAGATGATACTGCAGAAGGGCACATAAATGCAATGACCCCCACCTTCCAAAGAATATATATGTATTTTTGTATATATATGTATATGCATGCATATTTGTGAGTTGTTAACGAGCAATTACAACTATTATCTATATAGCAAATCACCTATAATTAATTTATATACATGCTAACCTCCACATAACTTTTCAACCGCTTTAATGAGAATTTGCGCAACTAGATTGTGTGGAATGCTTGACAGCTGAAGACAATCGTCTGCGATAATAACGTGAGTGGGTCTGACAGATGCTGCTTCAGGCAATTGCAGAAGAACACGTCCGACTCTGCTCAAAATCACGGGATCCCTAGCAAACCATCCTGGATGTGAAGTTGGAATGAAAACGATGACACTCCAAGAAAAGAGCTCTACAACTTGTGAAGCTAGTATTATAAGGCAATTTATGCTCACCGTACAGTTAAGGGAAAGAAGTAAGCAGACTGAAAATTCAGACCAATGATTTTAAAGAGAAAGATAAACCCAATCCTTCTTACTTCTTCTTGTTCAAGACCATGAATAAATCCAATCCTTCTTACTTTTTCTTCTTCAAGACCATGATTTTTTTCCCAGATGTCTAGAGCAAATATGCACTCCTATTTTCATAAGCTGTGTATTTGGAGTAACTGATTCTGAACAAACACGTGAAATAAGCACATAAAACCATTCAGAAACATGCATATTGAATAAACCAAGCAATAACTCTTTTATCTATTCCCCAAATTAATCACCCAATTCCCTCATCAGTTCTATTACCATTGGCCGAGAAAAGTTTTTGGTCACCAAATTCCACGTCGCAGTCACTATAAACTAAACTTTTAAGAAAGCTACCAAATTTGCGGTTTCTTACCCACAGTGTCAAAACTCTGTGCCATGGGAATAACTCCTGATGTTGAAACAGTTCCGTGAGAAGGACGAAACCCAAAAATCCCACAATATGAAGACGGCACTCTCACACTTCCACCGGTGTCAGTTCCTATCGTACAAAGAATTTTGTAGTTCAAATAACGAGCCAAGAGATGCCAGAAATTATACAAGGAAGAACAGCTTACCTAAGGAGAAATCTACAAGCTTTGCACCAACTGCAACAGCAGAGCCGCTAGAAGAACCCCCAGGCACCCTATCCGCCGCACAAGGATTCCTGGGTGTGCCATAGTGTATATTCTCTCCATTTATACTGCCAAATAAAAATACTCAGATATATGTTTCAACAGACGTTCCGGATACTCAAGTTACACGCCTGACCAGGAAGGATACAATTACACACATGAGCAGTTTCTTCACTGAATTTTCTGACTCAGAAATCTGGGTTTAGTTACATAAATTTCTACATCAGATATGTTAAAATCACAGACTTTTAGAAACTCATGGCCATGAAGATAGATAAACCGGAGAAATTAGAACACAGTTCTTACTGACTAGAAAGCATAGATAATTGGGTTGAGTGCGGGAATTGGAACCTGTAAGCCATTTCGTCCATGACAGTTGTACCGACACAAGTGGCACCTGCGTTTAGGAGAGCTGATACAGCTGGAGAAGTGGATGAAGCCACCGGATGAGTTCTCGCCCAGTCAGGATTCCCAAATCCAGTCACATGCCCCTCCACATCAAATCTGTTGGCAGCAGGATTTCAAGAGAGAGTTAATGAAACAAACGACTCACGCACTTAAAATCTTCCATTGAGGAGCTTAGTTTACTCAAGACGGCTTCGAGATCAGTAAAAAATGAGGTCTAATAATTCGAATATTCCGTTAATCAAGAGAGAGGGACAGAACTTACAGTTCTTTGACTGCAAAAGTAAGAGAACTTAACGGAAGACCATGGGAGGAAGAACTTCGTGGGAGAATGAATTTCTGCATGAACGCTCCGTAGTCTGAGACTGTTGCCATGTCTGTTGCAGCGTCGATAAATCGCTCAGTTACGACTAACTAGTAGCTCGAAATTTACGCTCTTCTTCGGCAATGGAGATGATATTAAGCAATGGATAAAAAGGCAGAGGTCCTTCTTCGCCTCCTAACTCTGAAACTGAAACTACTCTCGATCCATTATATGCTTTCTTCTTCTTTTTCTCCCCTTTATCCAGAGTTTCGCTGACCAATCCTAATGCGCAAGCCAGGAATGTCTTGCTAAATACCTATTTCCCCGATCATGCAGGCCTTTTTCTACCTTATCTTTATTTTTGGTAATAAAAGGAAAACAACAAATACAAAATCAGGTGCGTGAGGCCATCAGGTGAAAAGTGAAAACAAGCTCTGGGCACGCCAAGTCCCTAGTACTTGGGCGTGAGGCACAAGGATGCCCGGGTGTGTCATTCTGGCAGCAAACCTTGCTTTTTCCACCTCATCTTACTAATCAACCATCGCAGAAGGATTTTGTAGCGCTCTACGTTATAACAGCAAGGATAAATACATCTACTGCGTAGTGGACGTCCGACGGTCCGAGTAATTCCATTTGACGCTATCGGCTAAATCGAATGTGCGTGCGTATTGAATTCAACACTTTTCTGTTGGGTCCGTTGAAATAACCCTTTAGATATGGCCAAAAAATTTAAAACCACGAGGATATTATAATGTTTGCTAGTGATCTGCTATCGGGTATTCATCTAAGAAGATCGTATCTACTTTTCTTCTTGCACGCATTTCTTTTTTATTCTAAACTTTTATCATGATTTGTAATAGTTGGGGCTGGTTTTTGATCCACCGAAATAATAAAGAAGATAAATCTTGTTAGCCCGTAAAACTCTTGAAGAATCTGCCTGTGTTGCTGGCTGATAATATCCAACAGAACTCTGACTATATGCAAAACCTTTTAAACTGCTTGAAATAATATACAGGCTAATACAACTATTAAAAAAAAAAGATAAAAGAAAACAAAAGTATCTATTCATCTTCATCAGAGTCCGCGTCAAATATATACAAGTATGGAGTCACCGTATTGCGATCAACAGGTTCACTCTGAGACGCCTGTGTGTTTATCCCAGGCGAACTCCAACCCAGTCGTTGTATGTAAACTGCATCATAAGCTTCAATATTCAATCCTGAAGCAAGAAACAGTTGCACCTCGTATACAAATCTGCCGGTCCTTGAAGCCAAGAAGGGCCTTGCTGCTTCTGAAACTGCGATCTTGAACTCCTCCTGTTGCTTTTCAGGTGCCACAATGCGACGATTTTGCTCTCTCCTGGGTAGTAATTATCGTCAACTTTCCACACTAAGCTCATGCCATTCCAATTTTCACACATACAAATTCTTACCACGACAGTGATGCACTTATTACTCCCAGAATATGGTGCACAATGATGTCAACGTCTTCCTCCTACATATTAAGCAAAATGAAGTGTAAGTTATGATGCGTATGATATATATTTGTCGAACACAGACAATGCAAAAGGCAACCAAGCTGATAAACTTTCTGACTTGGACAAGGGCTTGAATTTCCCTTCTGAGCCAACTTTGTATCCAACAGTTTGGCTGATGATGCCTATGAGACTTCCAATACCGTGGTATATTGAATACGTCCTCCAAGAAACCTAACCAAAAGGGCAATGAAACATAAGAGTATCTTGAAATTTATGCTTTGGCAGAAAACAAGTGACTGACAGGCAGCAACTGATTACTAAGCAGTAAACAATGAGGCTAATGACAAGCAATGATGGACCTGGTTCAGTGTAATAGCATTGTAATCTATATCTCTGAGCTCTTGATAAGGTAAAACTGCACAGATAATTCAAAGGATAAAAGTATATAAAGTATTTCAACAAAAAAATTTTAAGTTAAGGACAACTAACACAGACAGTCTGACAGACCTATCCCCAAAATCCTCATTTACATATTGCCGCTGAAAACAACTTCCATCAAATCCGTAAATTATTGAAAAATTTTCTGTCTGCATTTCAAACATTAAATATAAAGTCAGATGCACCTTCAAATTATCATCTATTCCTGTAATGTGAGATTTTTTTTTCAATTGAAAAATTCCTCAGAAGGCGCTCGTCATGGAATCAGAACATAGGAGATATCCACTTTGCTACAGCCATCGCCAGAGAAAATTAAAATATGGACCACTGAATTCCAGAAGTTGAAATGTTTTGGACTAAACCAAACCTTGCAAAGGGGACATTTTACAGAAGAAGGTGGAGAACGGTGCTTGCCGGCAACCACTTTGGTCCAGCGTGAGATGCAATTGAAGCAAAACTTGTCTGTATCACAAAGCCACCGTGAATTAGAACAATTCCATCCCCTTTCTTGGGTCCAAAAAAGTTTTTCCGGAGTTAAAAATACTGTAAATTATCAGGCCACAAAGCCCCAAGTTAAAGATTTTCCCCCCAACTTCACCGGGAAACCCATGAAAAGCTAGACTCTTTTTTTGTTTTTTTTGGTGATAATGAAAAGCTAGAACCTTGATCAATAAATACTCTCCTTCTACCTCACTCTCTCCAATTAATCAATAACAATGGTTCCTATCTGCAACGCTTTCTATGATATCAAATTAAAATCTAACAATAATGTCAAATATCTCACAAAGTACAAGGTTTAGGACAAAGTTTCATATTTCAATCTTCCAAGAAAGCTAAGTGGGGAAGAAAATGAAACGCAGAGAGGAGAGTACGAAAACATTTGTCGAGGTAGGAATCCTGAAGCATGGGCCCCAAGCAGATGGCGCAGCAAGCGGAGTCGTCGCAATCCGAGCATGCAGAAGTCATCCCCGTCCCTTCATTCTTTTCCATTCTATTGTGATCTGCTTCAACCTGACCCCCCCCCCCGGTCAAGACCTAGCTGCCCATTAACAAGCACAGGACTTTATGTTCTTAAAGCATGTCTCGCTTTCTCCTTTTAAGGCTTGATATTACTCTTCCAATATTAAATATAAAAATTTTATACACGCTAATATAAAATTTTTATATTTAGAAGCAGAAAAATATATAATTTTAGGTGGGGGTAAAAAATCTTTACTGGCACATGGGCTCTACGGACTACCGCTCATTAATGACAAACAAGTTTCTCAGCCCGGGGCGTGGCCCGTCGGTTCCTTTGTAGCCCGCCTTGTGGTAAGCAAAGCATGCATTACTAATGGGTCGCGGGGCTTTAGTCTCGAGTAGCGAATAAGGTTTAATCCTTATTAAAGATTGAAGATGTTTATATTTAGTCTTATGATGTTTATGATCCCGTTTGACAAGACGGTAAAAAAATTTTATAAGCACATTTCATATAAATCAAATTTTTTTTACATACTTGTCTTGTATCCTGTAAATTACTATTGAATAGCAGTTTATAAACTACTTATAAATTATTTTAAACATACCCTATATTTAGTATTATGTTTCGAATAGAATTATCAGTAGATGTTCAAAAAAGTGAGGAGTTCGGTCATTATGGGCGTATTAGGAAACAAGTGAAAACCGAGGTTCCGTGCAGGATTAAAAAAAAAAAAAGGTCCTACATTTTTATTTTTGGCTAACCTAATTTTATATTTATATTAACTAAATACCAGCAGTACATACACGGTTTTTTTAAGTTGGCAAAAGTAAAAAGTTACTCGTTAATTATAGGTTCCGGATTCCGAGAATAAAACCTACTAATAAAACGGGCATGACAAAAGCCGCTGATATCTATGTTTCGCATCCGCGGGATCCCATCGAATCGATGCACCTTGGATGGGATTTGGGGTTTAATGCCCGCGGACGACGCGATTCCCGGAAATCGCTGCCTGCTACTCCCAACGAAAGGTGGCGTCGCCATCTCCACATTTCAGTTTCTGGCGCTTGGCTTCGCTTTCTATTGCATTACCATAAAGTTGGAAGCCTTGAAATAATGCATGGTCTGTGCTGGCGTGCTAATTATATTTTATTCACAACAGGGCACCTACAACTCTTAGCTCTTTTTCACTTCTCGTATTTCAAATATATATCAGCGTGGTAAAGTTGTTTAATCAACTGGGTGTGCTTTACCGCCCAAGAATTGTATCAATTAATATAAAATCTTCACTATTCCTTCCACCTTTTTCTGAATGCTGTTTTGTACTACTGCTAGATAGAGCCTGTTGACGTTTTTCACTTCCAATAGCATCAGTGTTTTCCTTTCTTTTTTTTAATTTACTGAAATTTTGTTTGTTTGTTTTCAGAATTGATTTGCATTGGTTCTATCTGAACTAGTGTTTATATGTACGACTTGGGGTCATCGATAGGATTGGCGTTTAATGGATTTGAGTTGATATTGCATTGATGTTTGGGGCCATTCACTATGTTTTGAGCTGAGCAATTATTTTGTTGGTTTTTGCCTTATCCCTGTATTTTTATGGTTGGCAAAATGGGTGAAAAAAGACTAAACTTGGGTGGATTTGAGACAGTGGACATTCCGTTTGTAGTGATGGGGTTGCTTTAACCATCGTATTTAGGCGATATGATTGTCACTTTAGTATAAATAAATTGATTTTCCCAGTTCGCTTTGTTGAATATGGGCTTTGCTTCTTTGTCTAATTTCTAAGATGGTAAAATTTTAATCTTGTAATATAGCCTATTAAATGTTATGAAATCGTCTTTCAGCTGAAAGTTTGCAAATCAAGCATACGAGAGAAGCTTCAAGCGTGTGTGCCGTGTGAAACTGAAAGGCAACACCATAGAAGGATAAACTGATCAAATGGTTTGTTGATGCTTAAGTCTTGAAACATCTGATGCAAATAGCAGCAATGACGACAGATCTATTACCAACTAATTTTTACCTGGATAAGCCAATTCTTATTGGCAAAAGATTTTGATGGGACGTTTCAATGGGCGGTGGCTAGTGCTTTTGCGGTCCCTCTTTTTCGGCTGCTTGATCTCATTTCCTGTTGTTCCTTTGTAATTCCCTTTAGGTATGCTTATTTCTTCCTCTTCATGGCAGGGATATTGTGCCTTTATTCGGCTTCTTGGTCTCTTATTTTTCTTTTATATTTTCATACATAATTTCAATAGAAAAAAGGATTCAATTTGCAAATGGTTTCTGGCTCTAAGACAAACATCTCCTTAGGGAATAAGGTTTGAGGAAAAATCTTGTATTTTTAGCCTTGAAGGTGTCATCCTCGACAAGCAATGTTTTGGTGATAATGGCAAAAGTGTGACGGTGATTTTTGGGGTAGTAATGGCAAGTATTGTTAGTCTTGATAGAGATGATGTGTGTAAGTTGGTGGTGAGAAGGGGATCAAGTTTGTCAACCCTTACCACCAAGTTTTGCACAGATTTCATCGGATAAGTGATGCTTTCCTCTGAACATTGGCTTTCAGGAGCTGAAATTCTTTTTTTTTTTTCAATTATTAGCCCTTATATTTCCTTGCAGAATCTGGATTTCTGTGATATAGGATTGCTCCAATGGATGGCTCATCTCAGGCTGTAGAAGAATCTCCTGTTACAGTAGGACCGGGATCAACTAAGTTAAAAAGGGGAACAATTAATGATGATCAGTGTTTTCTCTTGTACTTTATTATGGGCACCTACTTTGGTCCTAATATTAAAGGGGAGAGGAACCCAAAATCTGTTCTGCAAAGGATAGCTGAGGGGCTTCCTCCATACACATCTGATCAACTAACAAATTCTTTCATGAGAATTGTGGAATTAGAGCACATCTACTACTATGTGCTTAAGAAGGCAGATAAATCAGTTATTGTCAAGTTAACCTTGTTGCGTCAATTCTTTCAAGGTAATATTTCTTGTCCAGTTCACCATAGTGCTGCCAAGTACCCACAGTATGCTGATTTGTTTCCTCCTGAACTGCATCCTCAATCTCTGTCGAAAAAACGATCTAAAATCATTGAGAACATTGTATTTATTAACAACCCAGAAACCTCTTACATCAACCCTGATGACATTGAAAGGTTCAGGAGGCTAAGTGGACTAGAGGATTTCCATCTGAGCAGATGTCCTGTGAGATCACATACTTCTCTTGATGGCAGTTCTCAATATGATGTACAAGAGGATGATCATAATGGAAAAATGCCACCCATCCAGTCTAGCTGCAATTCTCAAAAAGCAGGAGGCAGTAAAAGAAATTACGCTAACTTGGATCCTTTGCAACATGTCCATGCTTCAGCGCCTATGAGTGGCGCGCCATATGATGGTACAGATATGATGTCTAATTACATGACTCCATTGCAACCTGAAGAAGACTCTGACCCTGAGAGAGTTGGTCCAGCTATGATATTTCTTCCTTCTCACCCAACCAAAAAGGAATTGTCTGAAATTGTGGCTGCTACGAAGAGAGGATTTGCGTTGACAGGAAGTGCAGCTGTGAGGCAGGCAGGACCAATCATGGGACTTATGGACATTGGAGAATGCGACGACTCATATCTGTTCCGTGTATCTCTCCCTGGAGTGAAGAGGGATGAAAGTAAGTTCCTTGTGAGACATCAATGATTTACTTCTGACATAATTGGCATTTGGTTGTAAGCAAAAGATTATCTGCATTCCAGGAATTTCTTTTTCATGTTTCATGTTTCAACTTTTCCATCTTAAGGATGGATAAGGGGCATGCTTTTGTCAAATTAAATTAAGTCACTAATGTCTTGATGCGTGCTATAAAGGCGTTTAAACAAAATGATTTCGCAATGGGAGCGCTTTTGAATCTGTTATCAGTCATTTAATGCCAATCGCTTCCACCCGTGGCAATCCAGCCCTACCCCCATAATGGGCAAGAATACTGAAAGGAAAAGAATGTGTAACCTGTTGTAATTTGGTTCTTTAATTTGGTGCTGAAGTAGCTTCGTCAATTTGTGGTGACCATGGAATTGTGCATGCCCACTGGGTAGCAGTAACATTTAGGAATTCCTGTGAAAACAATTCCAGATTAGAGACATCCATATGAGGGGTGGTTGACAAGGTTCAAATGTTACTTAACATGTTCAGTGTATGTATGCGTAGGTTACTGCTCTTTGGTTAACATTCTTAAAATAAAAAAGCAGTCAACAAGAGCTCCTAAAGTGTATTTGGAAATGCATCATAATTCTTGTATTGTTAAAATTACAGCCTCAGATCCCTCTATATTGACGAGCTTCGAATCTGTTATCACTGCAGGTGACTTCAGTTGTGAAGTTGACACTGATGGTAAAGTATTGATACGGGGAGTGACTACAACAGGGGAGAAGACAGTATGCAGGTACTCTCAGGTGTTTGAGATGCAAACCCAGAACCTTTGTCCGCCTGGCCATTTTTCCATCTCATTTCAGCTGCCTGGCCCAGTTGATCCCTGTCAATTTTCTGGTAACTTCGGCACTGATGGGATCCTTGAAGGAATTGTTATGAAAGGGGGGAATACAAACTGACAAGTTTTTGCCTTATTAGGAAGAATCTATGACCTTCCTTTCTTCCAGCTATGCAGGTTACTGCAAATTTACCCAAGTTGATGTAAAGATCATGGGGTTTAGAATGACAAAATTTAACAGTGCATCTGTCTTTTTCACATTTTTGGACGCTTCATAGTTGGTGTTGACGTAGCGGCCATGGTATGATTGAATCCATTCGCAGATATCTTCTGGACGGTATCGATGTCTTGTTGATTCTTTTCCTGGGCCCACTGACCCATCTTTAAAATTCATCGTCGTTAATTTGATAATTTCATTAATTTGTACCCCCCCAAAAAAAAAAAAGATAATTTCATTACTTGCCCATTCAGGGCCTGTCAGGCTGTTGATTTGCACATTTTAGGTAAGGCATGTGCACCGTGCACGTTTCATCTATACCATGCAGTAAGATTTGGATGGTTAAGATTCCGATATTATATTTTTGTAATTTTAGATCAAGATTTTTTTAATACAAATATAATTTATTTCGTCAATTAATATTTGTAACGTTTACATTAGCTTGTATTTTACATTATTAAAAATTAAAAAAATCATTAAAATAATATTTAAAAAAGAAAAAGGAAATTAGGCCAGTAAAATCTCATCTAGACGATCTAGATGAGTCGTGTACCTGGTTTTGCACATCTATCGAGTTGAAATGATACACCATTCTTTGATGGAATCCAATGATAGAAGCCGTGGTTTCCGCCATTTTTGAAGAGGTCAAGCTTCCTCGAAAGCACTAAACAAGTTTCTATATGAATCCTTCTTTTATTTTCACTTTCACGCGGCCCTTTGTAAGGGGGCATTGGTGTACGTGTCAAGGTTTCCCGCCATCTACCATGTAAGATCTCACTGTTAAACTCAGGCTTTGGCCAGAGTACTATGATTGCTTAAAATGAAAGCCTCTTTCGCCTGCTTTAGAAATGGACGAGATTATATGACCTGCGTGTGGTATGCGACAATTTGGATATGATAATGAAGCCCAAGGCTGTGATCATAACGGAATTGAAAGTGCAATCCTGAAATTGCATATATCCTTCCACTGATAAAGAAGCTAAATTTCAAGCAGGTAGCGACAGTCTCCTATACAGCTGTGAGTAACTTATTACTATCTTAGGAAGCGCAAGTTAAACTAAAACAATTAAAGAACACCGACTTTATCAAAGGTAAGATTCCCCGAGCACACTATCTACATATAAGTAAGGTTTATTTTGTCCGTAAGCTAATAATAAGCTACTGTTACTGAGTGCCAAGGGCTTTCTCAACCTCCCCCTCCATTTCACGTCCTGCGTTCATCGCACTGCACCAGTAATCTGCAAGCCAGAAATCAGGCGCAAAATCAGCAGAAAAAGAAATGTGATTGTTTACGTTACGAAACAAAAGGAGCACAGATAACTGTAGCTGGTCAAATGAAACAAACTTCTGGAAGAGAAGAGCACGAGAAGGGGAGATTCAAATATTTACGTTCACAGTCTCCCAGGACAAATAATGACGGCAGCACTATAATGTCAGAGATAGGCACCGACAATATACGCTTTGAAAAGTCAGAGCACATTTACTATAACAGATTTATAATACAACCAACATCAGAAACATACAGAAACCGCCATGCATCTAATGCAATAACAGGTAAAGCAGGAAATTAAAGTCCGAAACGAGATCGTAAAAGAAACTTAGATAAGGGGGGAGGGAGAAAAGAGAGAGCCCGAAGCTGACCTTAACATGCATAACACAGCATCTAACGATCAGGAGTAGATTGTCTTTGCTCCGGAGGCTGTGGCCACATCTGTTGCGGCATGTAGGGGTGGGACTGTTGGGCATACATGGTCGGGTCCATCACAGGCTTACCCATTATGACCCCAGCGGCGCCTACTTGCGGTGCATGCTGAGTTGGCATATAACAATAAGGAAGTGCATCAGCAGGCCCTGCCACAGGCATTGTCCCTCTTGGGATTGATGCCAGCACTTCATCTTTCAGATCCTCACGCGGCACAATATCGACCAAGAAGTCAAATATATCAGTCCTTGTGATTGCTGCTGCAATGTCGTTCTTCTGAAGTGTTCTCCTTTTGTTCTCTTCAGTGTGATTCCAAGAACGCAAAGTCAGCTCTAGGATAAACATCTCGCACGCCCTCGCAAATATCACCGGCGCCTCCGCTGATATCATGCGAACATCCTCATCAGCTTTCATGATCTTCTTGATCCTGGCCAACGGAAGGCTGTGATTCTTGAAATCTGTCACCTTCTCGATTTCTTGGTACTGATTAGCCCAAAAGTTTTGGAGTTGCTGCTGGAGTTGCTGCTGCTGCTGCTGGTGAATGTGCTGATAAGCGAGTTGGTGTTGTCCCAGTTGAGCTCCCGCAGGCTGACCACTGTATTGAATGGTCCCAACTGATGTGACAGCGGATCCCGGTGTCGCACTTATTTGGGTCGCCTGGTATGGGTTTGAAGCATAAGGCAGTTGATGATGATCCATAGAGGGGTGCTGGTTATGCCCTTGATGATCCATCCTGTGCCAAGTTAACTCAAGAGGTCATCTAATCTTAATGCAAATTCGAAATGGAATCACCAAATGAACACAATCGGAACGAGAGGTGAAAAAAATGGGACTCTTGTGATCGTGTTCCTGATTCTCGTGCAACACATAGACAGCTTTCCCGTGTCAAAATTACATCTGAAACGTAAATCCCAAGAAATTGTTTTTTGACAAGACTAAGCAAACCGAAATACCAGTGGCTAAGAGAAATAATACACACCAATCAAACTGCAAAGACAAAAATAATAATTAGAACGACCTTTTAATTTCGTGAAGAACAAAATATCTTTGCGAAAGGAAGACTACGCTTAAGAAGCTGCAAATCATTTCAAGAAATCCAGGGACAATCGACCAGATCAATTACATATATTAATTGAGCTGAACTTACTTATAGGGGGAAAAAGAAAAAAGATTTCAAGATCACTTCATCTTTCTGTTGCTGAAAAAAACCTACTGGACTCTTTAGATGCTTCTCGCTGCAGAGAAAGTTCTAACCACAGAACATAGCTGATAGAATGAAAAATGCCCAATTAGAAGTCACTGAAGAAATTAATGATTTAGACAGAGTCGTAAGAGAAGTTCACAAGACAACGTTGCGCTATGCAGGCATGACTTCATATAAATAGGAAAATGTGAATACGTAAACAGAGACACACGCATCATTGAAGCAACAGTTGCTACCTTCTTCAACGGGTGATGCTCTGCTCTGCAGAATCGAGGACCTGAAATGAAAAAGGAGAAGGGAAAGTGAAAAATGATCAGAAGTTCGTTGTTTTATTTCGTGTTGAAAGATCTACGCCAGGAGAACTGGGATAAGTCGAGGGCCAGAAGCTCTTTATAGGGGAGTACTCCGTAGCGGGAGAGATCCCAAGTTTTATAGGGTACAAAAATTTAGGGTTTCAGAAGAAGCACGTAAAAACAGAAATTTCGTGAGGATTAATGATGTTTTCTTGGAACGAACCTACGATGGGCAAGTACCAAAAAGGCTGAGTGTGATCGATTCTGACTAATAATTGTCAGAACCTAACTCTTCTGTTTTTGATTTTTTGGCTTTTTATTTAACATCCCAAGACCTTCCACTTCCTATTCCGAAGAGGTGGAAGATTTTTTGTGCCGACGAACTTACCCCTTCAAACCCAACTCTGCACCTGCGGCAGCGTCAGCATTTAATTCCGCAATATACACACGGGCAAGACACACGCCGAAATGTGAAAATTGATTTCCTCGTATATTAATTTAAATGTATAAATAACACTTCTAAAATGGAATGGAGCCAGTGCCGGAACCTTAGTGATAGTTGACAACAACATACTACGAGCAAAGCAAAATACTTGCCAGATTTTATGGTGCAGTTAGTGAAACAACATAATTAACAATGTAATCTATATATGTATATATATTATATAAAATTTATTATGGGTCGTAGGATCCAAACTTTTACGAAATGAGGAGCCATGATGTAGCTAGTAAAAATTGCTCATTGTATTTATAACTGTTGAGACATTGTTATTAAGTGGTCAGTAACCAGCACATGATTTTTTTTTTTATTTGTTCTGCAAGAAAAGTGGGCAAGATGCTAATCATCTTGGCAAGACTTCATCAATTGTAACGTGGACCAAGAGAACACTTGCGACACTTCTGAATTGACTGATTTGGAAAAGAAAAAAAAAAGATAATTCATCCAAATCGAAAACACCATTGCCTTTTCTCATTTAAAAAAGAAAGAAAGAAAGAAAGAAAGAAAGAAAACATCATTGCATGGGTCAAAAACGTACGAGGGTTCAACTATTGGTGAATGGTTAAAGTGAGCATAAAGACAAGCGATGGGCATGGCCCCTTGGGTGGAAAGAAAGAGCTACTGAGGAATGAATGATTGAATAGGTCAGCAAGGAGGTGATGAGTGATGAGGGTATGAGTAGTTCTTTCTACACCGAAAGGCCAGAAAGACCGAAACAGAGGAAGCCCTTCGAAGATGGCAAGGGAGCGGCAAGCTAGATGAAGCTAGTAGCGGCCTGACGCCTAAACTGGTAGATTTCCATAGCGAATAATGAATTTATTTTTTTAAACAAAGAATAATGAATTCGTTTACTGTTGATGAATAAACAATCCTTTTTGACCCTCCTTCCCAGTGTTTAACATTACATCCGATTGCCATTTTTTCGGAAAGCTTGCGACTTTTTGTATCCGAGGGTGGGCCGTAACAGAAATACCAGTAAACCCAAATTAACCTTGGTACGGAGTATTAAAAATAAAAAATAAATATTGAAATTAAGATTGAAAATATATGTTAAGAGGATACTTAGTATAAGTGATTTCTTATCACATGGGATTAGGCAATCCTCTCATAGTATTCCCCCCACATACTACCTCCGGTCCTAATTATAAGACCCAGTTGACTAATTTGAGGAGATTAAGGAAGTAAGTTAAGTTTGTTATTTGTAATAAATAAGTGTTGTCATTCCTAAAATATCCTTGCTAATTAAGTGTATTAGCTAAAACTATCATGATTAGAAGGATTATTTTGGAAAAAAATACATAAATATGAGAGACAAAATAGATTGGGGTCTTATAATTAGGACCAAACAAAAAGTCAAACGGGGTCTTATATTAAGGACCGGAGGTAGTATATAAGTTTGTCTAATCCCAAGTATCATACAATTACTCATACTAAACACTCTTTTAATATAGTTTTACACTTTTAATCTCAATCTCTACCCCTCATTTTTATGTTTCCTGGGATTTAATGTTTCAGTTGAGAGGGGAATACAAAAATTAAATAGCCTGTACGATGATCAGATAATTACTTGCTTCCATCAACCTATGATTTCAGTGGTGTCCGAGAGAAAACACACACTAGCGTATGAAATTATGAAGTGTGGAGGATCAGGAATGTGCTCCATAACTTTGATCAGAATAACATGTGAAAAATGAATATGGTAGAGGAAAATCGGGAAACCACACCAAAATGGTGTCCGCATTTATTTCACCCAGCACATTGAAATATTTTTTTCAGATGTGTTCCATATCTTAAAGTATTTTCTGATACAATTATCTAATACTCTAAATTATTTTTCAGGCAAGTTCAGCTTCCTAGAAATATTTTTTGATTCATCCATCATCCTGAAATATTTTTTCAAATATATATAGTATCCTAAAATATTTTGTGATTCATCCAACACTTTAAAATATTTTTTAAATGCATCTAATATTTTTACTGAATACATATGAAAAAATATTTCAGAATATTAGATAAAACTTAATCCAAAATAATTTTAATATATATTACCTCCGGTTTTCAATATAAGAGTAAATTAAGAAAGTTAATTAAATTAATTATTTATAATAAATAAATATTTTAAAAAAATATCCTTACTAATCAAATGTATTGATTAAAACTACTATTATTACAATGACTACTTTAACGAAAAAAATAAATAAATATGAGAGATAAAGTGAATTAGGATTTTATATTTAGGACTAAAATAAAAATCAAACAAATTTTTATATTAAAAACAAAAAAAATATCCTTTTTTGTGATTAACAAGGAGAGAGAAAAAAGCAAAAAAAAAAAAAAAAACTAACGTCTTACGCTGCTCAGCACTCAAAACGCCAGCCGGATGAGCACGGAATGCGATCCCCACCAAAATGAACTGTCTCTGCGTTAAAAATGCCCCGGCCTAGGACAAGACATTAGTGCAAGAATCGAATCGGAATCGGCTGAACGAGTCTGATGATTCAACGTACAGTAAAGAGTCCGCCAAAGGAACACGTCCTGTACATCCCACCCCCACCGTCTGCTTACAGGGATAATTATTACAGTTTAATTGACGAGTTGAGAGGCAGTCCGATTCTGACTTCGAGACTCGTTCTATAAGCTGTCGTTAAGTCAAACAGCCTGTTCTCTCACAATTAAGCCTTAACTAATGTGAGGTTTTCTGTCGTGGCAATACCAGTTAAGATACTAAACCATGTTCCAGATCAATTCGTTTCCCAGCAAGCATATAAAGAAAAATTGTGCATTTTTACAAGGGGGTAGTGACCGTCGAAGAAAGATTACAAAAACATGTTAGCCCCATCTGAGCTAGTATAGCCCTAATGCCTAAATGACTATTCACTGGGGCGTTTCAGACGAACGGCGATGCTACACTGACTTCTACTCGTTACAATTAAACCACATAATCTTGCAGACGCCGGGAGATTGAACTGAAAGGAAGGAATAATAACGTCATCCATATGGCTATCATCAATTTTGCTATGCCCTTTTGCTAAAGTGTTCTTTCTCTAACAATTACAATGCCCCACTGCGGAGAGCCAAGCGACCGCACCAGCAAATGTAGAGGTGGCTGGCTTATTGGTTAAGCTTAAGCATCAATATAACAATTGAAATTAAATCCGCCTCCCAAGACCGATCGCCCTCAAAACATGGCTACCACCACGCTCACTGCCGTAAAAGCAACATACAGTCCAACCAGACAGAATCCCCAAAACCTAGGAACTCGAAATCTGCACCAAGTGATCACTAGGAGAGACCCCATAAGGCTCAAAAGCAGGAATGCAAATGCTATAACAATACCCATGTGAAATTTAAGCACATAAGCACTGGGATAAAGTTTGGCAGTCTGCATCACCAGTGCAGTCCCAAGCCCCACAAGCATGTTGAACATTGGCCCAGCAAAGCACCCAGCCATTGCCATTGCTGGATGGCCAGCTTTGGCAACTGCAACATCAGCAACAAGATCCCCCACTGAATTTCCCCATGCCAATACTGTAAAACCAAGCAGTGCGGGTGGCAGTTTGAGAAGCGTTCCTAATGCTTCAAGGCAGTTCAGCAGTTCTCCGGCCACAGTAGATATCCAAAACACACTCATAACGAATGCTAAAAGCACTACAGGAATTTCCTCCGCCTTTGGGGGTTCTTTTTCAATTATATAGTGAAGAAGCGCAAGAGAGCAGCTTGCCATGAACACTACCAACCAGAGGGGGAAATGAGTGTTGGGAAGGAGGAAAACTATTGGGTAACTAAATGAAACCAATGAGTTGCAGGAATACAAAATGGCTAGGGGACAAAGAGCAATATTAGCTGATGCATAAAATCTGCTCCATTCTGCTGGTCCAGATTGAGGTATTGTCAATTTTAGGAGAATTGAGACTGGACGATCCCATGTAACTGAAATCTGTAAACACATCAGAAATTAGTCCGGACAATGTCAAGTCTATAATTATTAAAGAATCAAAATTAATCCCAGTAAGGACAAAATCAACTAAACTAAATATTAGAGTTTCACAATCTCTGATTGCCTGAGGGCCGGATAAGTTTCAAAATACAGATCCTAGTCACTAATATATTTACCAAATCAATTTCTTGTGTTGCTTGGAACTTGGAAAAATAGAGAAGGGTGAAAGAAAGAAGGATGAATATTTACATGCCGTTATCTATGTTTTGTATACTTGATTGTTTTATGTCTCATTATTTTTAATATGTCCGCAGATATCATTTCTTGCCAAAAAAAATTTCACGACAAACTTTCAAGACTTCTGCATAGCAAGTCCTTGATTTTGCTAACTAGTTACCTATAGTCCTGGTTATTGACAAGTCAAACCGTCTTTTTACCATTTTGCAAAAGAAGCTTGGCCTGATACTAATAGATTAAACACCCTCATTATAAGGTTTTCTTGCATCAAATACAGAAAACATTTTGGTCTTCAATGCTTGTTTATTAACATGACCCAAAAGACCTTTATATCAGATTACTGTGGTTTCATTATGTTCTATACATGCATAAAACAACATTAGCTAGGACAAACGGTGAATCAAGCCAGAGGTATGGGAAACTGAGCATAAGAAAATCGAAATTGGAGGTGCTGTGCCATTTAGGACAGCTTTAATCATCTTATAATATCTTATTCTAGGAATGAGACTTCATCAGCTATAATGTTTACATCTTTTAACCATTCGGGAAGACATATTTGCTAAAATCAACCAGTTAGGGAAGCCACAAGAAAATTTTTACAGGAAAAAAGTCTAGGCTCCAAGCCATTTAAGACCACAAGAACAAAGTTGAGCCATTATCCAGAATATTACAAATAAACTAGACGCAAGAGATGCTCGTCAACAATTTTGAGTTACTATTCGTCTATAATGTATCACGTAGTCCGTCATAACCACAGTTTCTTTCATCGATCAGAGACAAGGTAAAAGTTAAATTACGACACCCGGTCGTTGATATATTGACAGGAAAGTTACTGACAGATCATGATTCACATATACAGAGATAACAATAAAAGGCCACAAAAACAAATTCATGGCTAGCAAAACGTATGGATTAAAACCTAAATTGTCCGAGGGTCCTTTATCCCTACCGTTTCAAAACTGCGACGAATTCTGGAAACGCGTTTCTTTTCCTGTAGACTTCCTGAAACTTTGACGTCGCAGCTGGCTGTAATTGGTTCCTTTTGTCCCTCTAGATCTCCACCGAAACTCCCCACACTCCCACCCTTATCCCTACGACTTCCCAATCCCAAATCCATGTAAAACACAAAACCAACGAAGAACAAATAAAAACCCACAAAGCCAACAGCTTGCCATAGAGAAATCTCAGCACTAAGGTAGACATAGAAGAGGAACATGACGGAGATCAAGTAAAATAAGACATCCCTCACAAAGGGAGCGGGATCAACAGAAAAGGGTGCGGCGTAAACTGCCACGAACCCAACTACAAAAGCCGAGACGAAGGTTCCGGCAGAAAGAATCGCAGCCAGCCCAGTTCGGTACTGACCGCCACGAAGAGCAGCGACGGAAGCGAAAACATCGGGTGCGCCATTACCCAAAGCTAAGAGGGTTACAGCGCCCATGCTGGGAGACAAGTTGAGGTGAAGTGCGAGCTTGGTGGTGACGATAGAGAAATGATCTTGGGCAGTTTTGACGAGGATATAGAAATGTAAAAGGAGGAATAGAGAAAGAAAAGGGATGGAATGGAAGGAGTTATGTTGGAAAAGGCAATGATGGATGGAGAAGTAGTCGATGAGGCCATTGGAGTGGGATCCAGTGGAGAAGCAGGAGGAAGTGGGAGTGGTGGAATTAGAGATAAGAAGTGACCTGCGGATAGAGGGAGAAGGAAAGGGAGGGTTGAGGAGGAAGAAGAGAAAGATGAGAACAAGTGAGAGGGAAAGAGAGGAGGATTTCAAGGAGGGGAAAGCGAAGGCCATGCCATTACCTCGAAATCCACTGGGGATTTCTTCAGCATCCAACGCTTTCTCACGACTCTCTCCCTCAGGCTTTTACGCGTAAAGGCGGGGAGAGAAGCATTTCTGAGATTCCATATTTATAGATCACAGATTTTTTTGCAGTTTGATGATTTATAAAAAAAATAAATTAATCAATCAAACTTTTGTTAAATGTTTAAACATTTGATCTATATCTGAAAAATATTTTAATTTATTCTCTTAAAAAAGTTTATTAAATTTGGGGGAATCCAAAAAAAACTTAAAATTACTAAATTTCAAATAATAAATTATTATAAAAATATTTGTTTGAGATTTAGTAATTCTAAGTTTATTGTAGGATACTCCTTAATATAAACTCTAATTGACTAATTTGAAGATATTAAGAAAATTACTAAATTATTACTTTAAAATATTTATATTTATATTTATCTCTTCTTCTAATTAATTTGTCTCATTTATAAATTGATATATACTCTAATAATACATATAAATATTTTAAAAAAATCATAAAAAAATATGTTATAATTATATAAATTTGTAATTTTTTTAGTCGACTGAAAATAATATATTATCAGAGCAATAATAAAAGTAATTCGATTTTCTGTCAATTAAACACAATTAGCGTCATTTATTCAAACATTACTGAAGATACCACTATTTACCTAGCTAGAAAATGTCATAAAATTGCTGATATTATTTACATCTTTAGTCATTCCCCCCTTCTTATTTCAAGGCGGTCAATGAAAGAAGATGGCGCGGAATCTTTTCCCTCTGTTGACGTTTTTTTTTTTTTGAGTTGAAGTTTCAATTTCTCTGCCAAAAAAATGCTTCAATTTCACCCTAAAAGAATTACATCCCTTGAACAGTGCCAACAAGCTGTAATACCAAATGACTTGTTAGAAGCCACTGCAAGATTTTTCATATAATTTCTATGTAGATTAACCGTCTCTGGCCAATAAAATTAAAAACGAGAGCGAGGGACAGAGGGCCGCCCTTTAAACTTGGCCATCGAGAAATCTAAAAAGTTCTCGCACTTTTCCGCGTGAATTGGTTTTAAGAGGAGGGGGAGGGGGTTCAAGAAGACGCAGCGTCATTCGGCCCGAACAGAACAACGCAAGAGACAAATGAAGAAGACAGCAAAACGTCTGGAATGTCTCAAGTATTCAAACGCCATGGAATTTCACTAACTCGAGCAAGAATTCATTCCCCTGATACTAGTTCCTTTAAAGCTGGCCTTCTAACCCTTTAGAGTCTAAAGTTACAGCAACAACATTAACAATACACAATTAAATACTCATCTATATTCCTCAGGCAATCGATACCCTGGCATTACTATTTTGTCAGCAAACATTTTTCCTGTTTTTGGCATGACATGCCAGTGTAACGTCAAGTTGAATTCTTTCCCCCGTAAATTGCTTCCCTGATCCATGAAAATGGCAATAATTAAATTCTCAGGTAATCCATGTTAGCCACACTAACACCTGCCCACAACACATCATGGCGTACCTGGTCAATGAAGCGGTACTTATTTGAAGTATGTATCCAAAACTTTGCATGCTCTTTAGAAGGAATGATTCCATCCCACAGGGATATCTGTAATATGACACCCCAGAAGCTTAAGCCACGTGTATTAGATAATGTGACAAAGTTTGATATGTAAGAGAAGTCAAAGATGCAGTGCCAGATGGTTTCACATGGCTATATGAGTGACAAATAACAACCAGACTGATCATCCCTCACCTGATTCAAGGAATTCTTTGGGGTTTCATACTCGGCAGCTACAAAAACAAAAACCTACAAGCATATCAAAAGAGGCAAAACTAAGTTTCAAAACATCTCAGGACTTCTTAAGCTTCCAAATTGGTTTGGAATAATTTATCACAAACTGGGATCTCGTGTGTCATGCAAAGTATTCTAAAGACAATTTCCAAAACTTGTGTAATTTTGCGCACAACACGAGAATGCGGAGCATGATGTCAATAAATCATCGTCTCTATAAATTGAAACAAAGTCTAAATGCAGAGGTATGGCACCTTAAGCATTAAAGATGGAAAGAATTGAAGCAGAAAGTATTGAAAGGGCAATGGAACTACATCACAACCCAATACAGTACTAAACGCCTCCCATATGGTAAATGTATCCATGCTTTTAAGGAAGAAATAGGGACAAAAGACTTAAAGAATCAGTATTCAACACAACGAATTTCACAAATTCAAATTATAAACCTGTTTTGTGTTCCATGTGAAGAGAGTTTGTAAATCTGCGGATATATTCAGTGTCATGCTGACCTGCAAGAATAAAAAAGCCTTTGAATATCAGCTAGAAGGCATCACAATGAGGTGGTTTATGACACAATGTGATATGGATTATAACCACTATCACTTCCAAATTGCCTCGAGTGTTCCTGGTTTGTCGCTGATTTTTATTTTTTGAGATTCTGGATCTGGAAAAATCATCACCAAAGACTCATACAAAGTTTACAAACAAGAGAGAGGAGCAAAGCTGTCCCCTAGAACATTCAGAGTTGTCAATGGAGTAAGGACCAAGAGCTTTAGTTTCAAGCATGCAAGAGTATCACTATCACTTTTATTTTCATGTCAAAAGTACAGATACTCTGCAGGTATCCGAAGCAAATTCTTGGACAAATTAATAGATTAGAAAGAACACTTGGTGCCTTCAAAGCTTCATCAAGTATACCTATATTTGAACACATAAATGGCAAGTCAAAAATACTGGCCAGCATTCCATATTTATATTGAACACAGATACAAAGTACAAATATCTAATTCTTACTCTTTCGCATAAGAATTAGAAACAGTACAAGACCCCATCAAATCGCAGAAGCTAGTCATTTCGTTGTCCCACTGGTTGCACAAGAGAATATCAAGATTCCTTTCCAGCCACATGTTTTTTCACACAGCTTTGCAGTCCATGACGTATGGCAAAATAGGTTTGATCTAAATCTACCAAGATATAATGTATGAGAAATTCGACCAATACACGTCCCGGGGAAAACCTCCCTGTTATGCCTGATAAGATAGGGACTAGAAGAACTACAAACAAGAATATTCTTGAAACATAGAAATCTCACTCAACCTTTGTGAAGCCTAATTATTGGCATCGTAGCAAGAGTGGATCCACCCTATGTATGATGCTGAAACCTAAAAGGCCATGAGCACACATCTTCTTTACTTAGACATCGCCATGAATTTTTTTTTTCTTTCAAATTATTCCATTCAAAATGTTTGCACCTACGTTCTATCTCTATCATACCTAACTCATCCAAACAGATCTGTATGATTACTGCTTGCAGTTACAGCTAAGCAGTTGACAGTTTCGGAAGTTGAAACAAGCAAACAACATCTTCAACAAGTGAACCATGTAGTCCCTCTTCTTTACAAATTAATTTATGCTGTCATCTAAGAGATGTTTTAACCTTATATCCTCACAACCAGAGAGCAAAAGATTAGAAAATGAGTGGGATCGATATGCTCAAGCTCTTCTATATTATTCGCCTTAGAGCCTCTTCCATCCAATGCCCAAAAATCAGATTGTAGTGATGGAACTACAGATTGTCATACTGATGATTCCCCTGATTCAGAAGTATGCTCAGAATCATCTTCGGTGCAGACTAATTCACATACAAGTCATTGTGAGACAGCTTCTCAAATTTTAGAATGCCCAAAAATCATTTGGCTTCAACTTGCTCATAATTAAGTACACGGGGATGAACTATGCAGGTTTTTCCTTCCTCAGAAGCCTGAAATGGCAACTAATCGTTGCTTGATTTTAAAGAAAATTACCCCACAACCAGGATAAGAGGGAGCTACCGAAGCTCTGATCTCTACATCAAGTTTGTAAATAAGGATTATATTGCAGAAAGTTAAAACAGAATCGGCTGTGGTGAGATGGCATTCATCCGTATACAATGGAAAGCTAGACAAAATGCTCGGAGGCCATATTCTGTCTCAAACAAAACCCAACCCTAAATCTGGAAAAAGAAGTCCAGGAAGCGGAGATATATGTAGCCATAAAGACCCTAACCAGCTGAGAAGCAATCACGAGGAAAACAGAGGGTAAATCAACAGGCAAGCAAAATACATAAAAGATAAAAATTACCTCGTCATTGCCGTTTGGCTGCTTCTGAAACCAGTTAATGTTCAGCACCTAAATTCCCAAATACATAGATACACCAATCAAAAATATACTGGGACTACGGAATCGGTAGCAGACGAAACGTGGTAAGATAAAGATCTACAGAATACAAACTAGCAAGAAAAAAAGGGGAAGAGAAAGAGAGGGACCTTGACTTGGGCGGTGGGAGTGGGGAAGTTGAAATTATCAGAGAAAGAGGCGAGGGCGCACATAAGGGAGAGAATGGTGACAGCAAAGGTGAGCAGAGCGTTGGCTCTGTAGCCGAAAGAATGCATTTTGGAACAGTGGGGGATGGAACGAAGCGCGGAAAAATGGAGAAATCAGGGAGAAACCAAAGCGAAGTGATGGCTAGGGAAGAGAAATTTTTATATTTGCTTCGTGCCTTCCTGCTTTCTCATTGGATCGGACACGTTGTGGGTGGGGTCACTCGCGCCACCTCTGCTGCCGCTTCCCACTCGTTTGCCCTTCCCTCTTCCTTTCGCCGTTTCGCGAGCTTTTCTCTTTCTTCTTTGGGCCGGGGCTTTCAAAGTTTCTTCTTCAGTTTTGCTATCCCCCAACCAAAAAAAAAAAACACGTGCGCGCGCACAACGGCCGGAGGCCTTCTTTTTTTTCCACAAATCACAACAACTTTTTTATACTTCGTTTTATTTTTTAATTAGTACAGTACCCGCATGATGCACGGGTATAAATTAAAATTCTTTCATATACTATGAAATGTTGAATAATCACAAAATAATTAGTGAATATCACATGTTTGTTTCAAGTCGTCATTTTAGCTTAATATGTGTAAAAAGTAAAGTGTCTATAAGTTTTCAAGGCATGCAAAATATATAGATCCATCATCAACATTTTATTATTCAGTATTATACCCCATATTTAAATAAAGCCCAATATCTGACAACTTGACCTCTTTTGAGAAGTTAATCATGCTAAAATCAATGCATACCCAGCATCAACAAATTCAACATAATTACTCCCAAATCAACCTTATTAATATTCCCCCAGTAATAATCAAGTAAGAGGGGAAGGGAAGAAATTAAGGAAAATGCTTATGATGTTTTAAAAAAATCATATTAACCAATTTAACTAATATCATTAATCTATTCAAATTAGTTAATTACTTCTTATATTAAAGACTGGAAGAGTAATTTATATATTTGAGGTGTATTCCTATCTTTATATTTCAGCATTCACACTCAAAATCAAAGAAAATCCAAAACAGTTGCTAAATCAAATCAAATCAAAATCAAAATATTAGGATTAATGGGATTTTGATTATTCCGAGGCTATATATGACTGATGTAAAATAAAGAGTAAAATTTGACATATAGATGGTAAGATAGAGATGAAGACAGCATTGTTGAAGAAATGGTAAGGAGTTCAAATCTAAAACATAAGTATTGGCAGATCAAGACAGCAAAAATCATGACTCGATAAAAGCATTATCGAGAGAAATCTAGTTAGAAAATATGAAATCGTGCACCCAAATAAATCGAGGTGAATCAGGGAAGTTATGTCATTTTCATATATTTGTAATTTAAAATTTTTAATATTTATTCTAGATCTTTATTTTAAGAACAAACAATTCAACCAAAACAATTTAAAAAGGAATATTACAATGTCGGAATAACTGGCAAAAAAGAGTAAAATATTTATTATGGATCTTTATTTTAAGTTAAATGATACTTAACAATGTGTGAAGATGCCCGCGTTCTAAGGTTGTGATTTACTGATATTTTAGGTCTATTAATAATTAATAAAAGACACAATTATAATTATTAGGGATTTCTTTCAGAAGATTGCCGATAAATATATAATAAAAAATTGCCACATGTTTCTGGATTTTGTGAATATAGTTCTTCCTATAATTTATCTATTTATAGATCAATTTAAATATTAAGTGACCAATTTAAGCTGATATATTAGAATATTAGCAACATGGGTGGAAACATGGGTAAAAAATGTGGCCTTTTAAAAAAAACAAAAGAAACAAATTTATCTACTCACAGTTGATGCCATTTGCCATGCTGCCAGCAACTCTTGCTTTGTACTCTACTTTTATATATTAAAAGATTAATTAAAAATATAATGTTTGTATTAAGACATCAAACACGATAAATTTACAATTTTCGAAGTAGATAGATGTGTGCCTGTATAATTATTACAACATAATATTTATTAATTATTATATTTAAAACAAATTATAATTATTTTATTTCATTAAAAAATCTGATAATAATCTTGTAGACTATTGCATTCAAAGTCCAAATACTCTTGATATGAAATGTTAAGACACTGTAAACTTAAATTTAATAAACTATAAATAAACGAGCTTAGACTAATTTTTTTTTAAATATTAAAAAAATTTAATCATGCATCTTTCCTTTTATCTTGCTCCTCTTTTTTTTTTTTTGGTAAGACACTCATACCTTTCATTTTTTATTTCCAGTTTTTAAATAATTAGAACAAAAATTAAACTCATGTTAATTGTGTGTTCACATTTTGGTATTATAGCATAACACGTCTATGACTCAATTTATGTGCATGGTGAGAGAAATTATTATGTTGGGTTAATGTAACTACTGTTGTAAAATTTGTGTGACTTGAGTAATTATGAGTTGAAACTTGAGCATGACTAAAAAAAAAACTGGCATTGACACAGCCTGAATACAGGCCAACAAAAGTTAATGACATACTCTTTCACAATAATATGTCTTGTATTTTGCTTGCCGGGATCCGTAAGGGAAGTGGTTGTATCTATTAAACTGAATCTGTTGGCATTGGTTGTATTATGTATTTTAACATTTTAAAAGTTAATTATAGGATAAATGAAATGTATTTTTCAAATACAATTGGATTTTTTTTTTTTTTGCATGTGGTATGAACAGGGCTTCACTCTTAGACAAAGAAGCCCGCCCAACTCAACTTGTCATTGCCCAATTCAAAATGGTTAGGACTTCTTTAGATAGGAATGAGCAAATGTAGCCTGGCAGCCTGCTCATCTTTTAAGCTAGGCATCAAGCAAGAATCCAACCTTTTTAGTGTATTTAAAAAGTGAAAAAAAAAATCACACAATCTGTGTAATCATTTTAAAAAATATTCTCTTTCACTCTATGAAATATATTCAATGAACAAACTTTTAAAAAAGGTTGAATGATAAAGAATGAAGTGAAAGGTCACGTGGCACTAGTTTTTTTTTTGCGGTGTAAACGAGGGTCGAGGGCTAAAAAAAAAAACAGCGAGGCTAAGAGGGGGTTGAATCTCAAGCTAGCAGGTGGAGCGTCCCCGAGCTCAGTAAGGCAGTACTCATTAATATGGGCGGATGGCGGCGCCTTGATCACCATGCTCTTGACCTCAGATTCTCAGAAACCGAAACAGATTCGGGCTGGTCCCCCCCCCCGGTCTAAAAACTATGTTGGATCTTGCCGTGTCTAGGCTTAATTTCAAGCCCATACTTATTGGGTTGAAGGAAGCCCACTTCGACACTAGGCCTGTTTCCTGCCCCAAACCCACATACTCTTTCAACCGTAAGCTCAGGCATGAGACGCATTGGAGGTGCAAGGTCAAAGGGTGAGCCGCCGATTATACTACTTCCGGTTCTAAATATAAGAAATAATTGATTAATTTGAGTAGATTAAGAAAATAAATCAAGTTAGTTATCTGTAATAAATAGATGTTATCTTTGTTAAAATATCCTTACTAATAAGTATATTAACTAGAACTACTATTATTACAAAAACTACTTTAGAAAAAATGGATAAATATGAAGATAAAGTGCACTGGGTTTATATTTAAGACTAGAATAAAAGTCAAATGAGATCTTATATTAAATATCAGGATAGTATTATTTTAATTTTTTTTAAAATACTGTTTGTGGATTCTCTTTGTCGCCAGCCATCATCAGGATTCAGAACAGGCACCCAAGCCGCAGTGTGTAATGAGTCCTGCTTCTCTTTCGGTCTCTCTTTTTTTCTTTTTCTCTTCTCTTTCTCTTTTTCCCATGTTTTTCTTTTTTCGGGCGTTTAGCAAATAGCGAGAAAGCTAATACTTTACGCGCTCCCCGTATCATTGCTCTCTGCTTTTTCTACTTCATCATATCTTGAATGATGGCTCTAAATCATAAGATGTTTCAAACAATTTCGTTTTTTTTTTTTTAACAGAGAGATCTCATGGCGCCGGCGGCCGGTCAACTGGGAAAAGGAGATTTGTCTTTCGTAATTGCCAAATTGTATGTTTGGTATGGACCAAAAAAATATCTGAATATTAACAAAAACAAGAAAAGAAAACGACAGTACGAGGGGCGTGTGCTCGCCAGCAGCTAAAAATCCGTTGCGTGAATTTCTTTTTTTAAAATGATAAACTAATTGGTGCTGGCAATTCCAGGATTAAAGCAGAGACGCTCACAGATCTAAAAGCCAGCTAAGATGTTGACTCATAGTCATCAGTTAAGTTTATTCGTAGGACTCTTTGTCAGTTAGCGAAGCCAGAAATTTTGAACTCAGCCCAATAAAATTCAGACGATCGGTCGATCTCTACTCTGCCCTCCCATATCATTGCAGAAGATGCGATGAAGTCAAAGCGCAGGCGCGCATTCACAGTACCACAAGAATACACCCGCTCCATCTGACAAAGAACCGTATTTACTCATTTACCCTTGGAAATTTACTCTGCAGGATGCAACATGACAGTAGCCTCTCATCTCATGACTCATAATTGAAGGAAGGTCTGCGCGGGGAACGCCCACAGAATTACGAAAAACTTATCCATACACCCTAGATAGGGGCCCAAAAAAAGGGAAGAACAAATTAAATACCAGTGCAGACAACTTTTAAGATATTTAAATTTAGAAAAATTAGTAAAAAAATCTGTATTTTAAATTTTAATTGACTAAAAAGACTTGGTTTGTGTAAGTGCAGACAACTCACGGATCATACTTGTACTTCACAATTTTCAAATCCTTTTGGTCAATTAAAATTTCAAACAGAAATTTTTTTCTAATTTTCCCTTTAAATTTTGATATGTTTAACTTTTAAACAAGACAGTTCAATAAATATGAATTTTAGCATATCATTATATTATACTACCTTCTGTCGAAATTATATGATCTTATCTATAAATAATATCAAAATAATAGTTTTACTAGTCCCAGCACAATTGAAGCGAAGAAGAGCATTAATAATAGTTTTACTAGTCCCAGGCCAGCACAATTGAAGCGAAGAAGAGCATTCAATTCGTTATTCGGGGGCCCCAGTTTCAGAATTTCAGGGAAGCCATGTGAGTTCAGTTGTGACTCTGCCGGGCAATCCCATTAAATGATGTTTCCAACCCCAACCAATACACCGTGCCTTGTGCTCAGATTACTTCTTGCTAAATATCCTAAATATTTGCACATTTCTAATTCTACAAACAAAATTTCATCACTTGAGGAAAAAAAAAACAAAAACAAAAACATTTAATTAAATTCAACACAGACTCGATCATTCACATGATCGTGCAGCTCTCGGTGTTCTCGTCGCTGAAAACGTGCGTCATCGGATCCGCCATTGGGTGCGACGGCATGGGCGGCGGCGGCATGTAACCCATCGGCGCTTGCGGCCTCCCGTACATCATGCCTGGATACATCTGGTTCATATTCGCCTGCTGCTGATTCATCATCATAGCCATGTATTGCTGCTGTTGGGGGTTATAGGGAAGAGGACGAGGAGGCTGCATTTGCATTCCCTGGTAAAAGCCGCCGTTCATGCCGGCCGCCGCCGGTAGACCCTGGACCGCCGGAACCGGAATATTCCTCATCTGATCCATTGGGCCCCTTTGAGCAGTCGGAGGAGGCATGTGGCCCGTCTTTCCTGGCATCCCATTTCCGTTACCCCTGACTCCCTTATTGCCAGGCTTTGGCTTCATGGGAATATCAAAATCCTGGAAACCATCATCGTCGTCGTCGTCTAGTTTTTTAAATTTGTGACCCTCGAATCTGGCTCCACTTTTCTTTGCTTCCTTGCCATTAGCTTTGTTGTTGGGAGCACCGTTTTTCTTGAAATTGGGGCTGTCTGCTTTCTTGCTTTTCTTCCCGAACCCCAGCAAGCGACCCAAGAAACCGCCACTGTTTTTGCCATTTTTCTTGTCACCGCCTGCTTTCCGTTTTCCTCCTTTGTCTTTTTTGATTCCTCCCCGTTCCTCATTCTTCTTCTTCCCGCCTCCGTTCCCATTTTTATTCCCACCTTTGCCCTTCATTTGTACGGCCAAATCGATTGCGTTACCTTTCTTGCCATTCACACCACCGTTAGCTTTATGAAAGTTCATGGCTGGCCCATGTGGCCCGCGTCCGTTCGCCATGGCCATTCCGCCCATCATGTTGGCCTTGTTTGGCATCAGAGGATGCGCATGCCCGACCTGTTCGTCGTCTTCCTCCTCATCCTCGTAGTCGTCAAACTCCTCGTCGTCGTCGTCAAATTCGTCGAGGTCTTCGTCGTCACTGGCATCGAAATCCTCCTCCTCCGGTAAGTTGAACTTGACAGATTTCTGGCCTTTGACGGGTACCATGAGATTCTGGGCTCCTTGATTTTGGAAGTGTGGCGGATGACCACCGCCCCCTTTCTGCTGGTTCTTCGCCATCACCTTGTGAGGCTCATTGTGCTTTCCCATCCTGGTAGGGTCAATTTGCATGTTTTTGAACTGGTTAATGGGTGGGTAGTTTTGATTGTACATGTTGCCTCTCTGGCCACCCCATAACTCAGCATGTTTGCCGGACCTCTTGAGCTTCTTTATGAGTTTCGCTGGATCCATGTTGCCTGCCACCAGCACCTTTCCTGAATCCGCATCTATGTTCACAGAATAAACCCCTGAAACAAAGGCACCCCACAGAACTTGAGTACATTTGAGGCGAACTCAAGGGAGAAGAAAATAGAAAGGCCTGTTGGTTATGGGGCATACCATCAGTTTTCTGGAGCAGTTTCCTAACTTTGTGCTCACAGCCCTCGCAGTGGATATTCACTTTGAGAAGACAACTCTGCATGGGAAAACAAATCAGTCAAGGCCAGCACATTCGGGATAAAACAACTAACAACAAGACTGGAGGGAAATCAGTGAGTGAGACGGATCTAAAGTCCAATCTAGTGTGAGGGGTGAAGACGAGGAATAAAATAAGTGTGTACCTGATACTTAGGCAAGTCTTGCTTACCCATTTTACCCATTGTTGAAGGTTTAGAGAGAAGAAGAGAGGGGGAATTTGAAGGTGAGGGTGGAGAGAATGAGAGAACTGTGTAAAAGATTCTCAAGATTTTAATTTATAAAGGGGCACTTAGGGGCGGCTCGTAGGCCAGCACTGGGCGCTCATCTCCTTTAGTTTTAACTTTACTTGTTCGTCAAATATCCGCACTGTTGGAGCACTCCCCTGGAGCTACCGGGTGTAGTTAATTTTACTTCGGAAAACATAAATAATTAGTAATTAATAATTTGGGAATATTATATTTTCATGGGGAAGGGAAACTAAACTTATTTTGTGAGTATTATATTTTGATAGGACTATGCTTTCTTGCCCTGTAAGTCGCCTTTACGGTTTTAGGTTGGGGAAATTTTTTGACCGCTTTGACTCTACGGTCCTGGAACTGGGTCTCTGGTGCAATGATCCCCCCGTTTGCCGTGTGACCTGTCACGCGATTAATAAATGAAAGGGAAACAAGCAAACAACTGGACAAGCGAGCCCCATTTTTCTTTAGGCCGATTACTCTCTCTTTAGTCTTTTTTTTTTTGGCCAAACTCTCTTGGTCTCTAAACTTGAGCATTTTTTTTGCTGTGTATATGTGAAAGATTCTTATAATCTTATCCATATACGAGGTTGAGGACTCATTATTACGCATGAATCATAGATTTTTTTTTTTTTTTTTGCAATTGGGAAAGACAGCATGATGGCTGGCTTTAAGAATTTATCGGGAGCCTGATATACATTAATAATGTATGTTTTTAAAGCAGCTAATAATCTTTCACCCAAGAAGAAGAAGTATTTAGTATGTAATGGATTACACAGAGCATTTATGATTTGGCAATTGATGTCAAATGGCAATGGGCTCGTTGAAAAATAACATGACAATTTCAAATGAATAAAAAGCACAAAATGTACACAAACGAGTGCTGACCGCACAGCACTCAAGGGCAACACAAAGTAACAAACACACCTCATGGCGAAATAAAATAATAGGACAACATATGGACCTTATGGGACGGAACGGAACGCAGTGCCGGTCTCCGCCATTTCTGATACACGGGACTCCATTAGGCGGAAAATAGAGGGTCAATTTTCTATTTATTCACCCCTAATATTGAGACTCGTCCTCACTATTTTTTAAAGAGGAGGAGAGAGATGATTATGCTTAAACGCCACAGCAACAAGTATCCGTTTGTTGAATGCAGGAGAAGAAAGTATTGCATGAAAAGAGAAGATAGTGAAGAAAGCCACTCAAAGATCATTGGATGAGAGAAGTAGAATCGTGCAAGTCATAGGATGAGTGCAGGGCTGGGCTGAGGAATGAAAATGTGAGGCGGGGGCCCGGACAGTGGGATTTTGATAAACAGTAAATAAATGAGCATTTTTTGATAGGGGTACGAGTCAAGAAGCCGGGCATCAATTCGCTGATGAGACACCCGAGTGGCTTGCAAGTGAAGTTTATTTGCCTGTGCCTGTCTTTGACCTCTGCTTTTCCAACGCTGCTCACTCGCTTATCCTCCTTATTAAAAGCCCCAACCCCATCGACGTTGCTCTCGTTTCTTTTTCCTTTTCCTTTTCTGTTTTCATCATTTTCATATTCCAATCCCTTCACTGTAAACCACGTCTTCCATCGCCGTCACTGCTATTCATATACGAAGTAAAATTTGTTTGTTCTCAGTTTCAAATGTACACAAAAATACGAGGTCGTAATCAATTATATGCGTCTTGGATACATGTAACTTCAGGACACAGTCGTGAGAACTCGCTGAGATTAAGTGCCTGTTTTGGATGGCAGTAAAAATCCTTATAACCACGTTTTATATAAATCGAAATAAAATTTTTCTCATATACTTATCTTATATTTTTTAAACTACGATTGAAGCTACTTATAAATTGTTTTAAATAGATTCTAAAACAAGGCCCTTTTTATCTGTTCTGTTATTAAAAAAAATGGCAATTATGTTTGTCAGACTTATCTTACTGGTCTGTGCTCTGGAACTACTCTCATGTGGCTCAACAGGATGTAGGCGAGGGCCTTCTCTAATTCTGCCCGCCCTCCATCTTGCCTTTTTCTCGGCAGTGCTCCCAAACTCAGACCGCTCTTCATATGTATGAGACATCAATCAGTAAAATGAAAAAGGGTACTCTTTTGGAATTTAATGCCCTCCCTCGACGGCAAAGTCAGAAATTTCTTTCCCTGGTCAGGGCTCTCAAGAGCGACTTGTGCTCAAACTCGTAATGAAAATTGCAAGGAATAGAAGATTCCCACGTACACACCCACCCCCCCTCTCTCTAATCAAATAAAGGAATTATTCCTCACATAAAATTGCACGTAGCCGGACCGGGCTAACCATAATTAATCAGATGAGCCCCACAATTGAGAGCTGGGCAATTCAATGTGATCCCTCTGCAATGAAAAAATTGGATGAAGGGGGAGGGAGCGAAGGCGATGGGACAGCGGAGAAGTGCAGAGAGGAAAGAGACAGACAAAGCGCTGTACCTGAGGATCCAATGGAGGGTGATTAGAGAAACATGTCAAGTTAAAAGTAGGTCGCTATCAGAGTGAAAACTCAGCTGTGGGAATATGAACATGATAGAGGGGACACATGCCTCAGCCTTTAACTGCCTCTGGGGTCTTCTTGTTGCCTCCCTGATTTGACCACTCATCCCTCTGTCTCTTTGAAACCCCATTTATCACTGTCGCCTCACTCATTCTCTTCACCCACCAACACTCCCCTCAGCTTTCGGTGCGCCCTCCTCCTCCTCCTTTATTTTATATATTTTTCTCACATTGCTCGGGGTCGTAAATGCTGCCAATTCCATGCGCGTGGCCTCATAATGGGTCGGGCAGGAGTTGGACCGGATTGTTGCCCCGACCCATGCGTCCAACGACTTCTTTCCAGTAAGTATTACGCACAGACAGAGTCAGAGCTGGGCATTGAATGACGCAA
Source organism: Neltuma alba (assembly GCF_004799145.2). Lineage (NCBI taxonomy): Eukaryota > Viridiplantae > Streptophyta > Magnoliopsida > Fabales > Fabaceae > Neltuma > Neltuma alba. Next base: position 37,814 of record NW_021636989.1, on the reverse strand, counting down.
CACTCTCCGCTGGATTCGAAACCTTCAGCACAAGGCACAGGTAGTGTTTTGCGAGGAGGGATTCCTTGCTGCTGCTTTTGGACTAGAAACTTGGCTTTTCTGACTCAATATTCCCACATGCCGCCGGGATTCGTTCCCTCCTTTACCTTTGATCGCTTCAAACTTCACATCCCCAGATACTTTGTCTTGCTCCTTTCCTTTTCTCGGACTCTGTGTAGGGGACAGCATGACACACCCTAACGCAAACTCACGCGGTTTCTTGCTAAGTATTCAAGTGTTGTGCACAAAAGAACCAAGCAACACAACATCGACATTAAATATTTGCCCTCTGCTCTTTCCATGTTTGACTCGTGCTTTTCTTCTAGTGAGCTTTCTCTAACCACGATGCCACCTCGGGCTTCTCAAACACTGCTCTCCCGTACAAGTTGATCTTTTACTGTTCATATATTTCTTTCTTCGCCAATTCCCGTCCCGGTTTCTTAAAATAACCAGTACAGCGTCTCTTTTTTAAATCCCCACCCCACAAATCCCATGAGTCCATATTTATTTCCGTCCCAGTTTCTTAATGCGGGATAAAGTTAAAGATTGCCACCACATTCATGATCCAACATAATATCCACCGACAAACGCAGGAGCTGAAAATCTAGTAAAACGCACTTTGTTCCGTTTGGCACTAGGATCAAGGTTCTGTTCTAAGTTTCGGTTTCCAATCACATTGACTCGGAAATTAAAAACCATGAACACCGAGACCATTCGTTTTTCCGGTGCAATCAAGTCATGAGTCCGACGACGTTACAAACATTCAACGGTAATGATTGATTGATACTTTATAGTTCTATTTAGAAGTCATTTTCAACATGCTTTATACAAACTAAGAGAAATCTTAAATTTTATGAATTCTTATTTAAAAATTTAACAACTTTTTAACTTTATCTTTATTTAATATACATTATACTTCATATAAAAACAAAATAAATATAACAATGAATGAGGAATAAAATTATACATTCGTATATAAAATTTCTTTTGGTAAGTTCTAAATAGTATACAAAAATATCTTCTCTCGCTGCGTTATAAATATGAGCAGATGAGTATTTTCGTTTTTACAGAACTCTGGTCTTGGGGATCCATTTTGAAAGGCAGACCTTTTTTTTCCGTTTTATTTTAGTCAGAGCAATCCCAACTAAGTGTGTGCATAATTAAGTTCGAGATAACCCAAAATATTGGCCAAATTTAAGCTTACTTTGACCATTTTGATTGATGGGATCAGTTCGAGTTTCAAAACCGCTGCTAGACAACATACTCCTCCGGTCCTAATTATAAGACCCAATTGACTTATTTGAGGAGATTAAAGAAGTAAGTTAAGTTAGTTATTTATAATAAATAAGTGTTGTCATTCCTAAAATATCCTTGCTAATTAAGTATATTGGCTAAAACTATTATTATTAGAAGGATTATCTTGAAAAAATGCATAAATATAAGAGACAAAATGGATTGGGTCTTATAATTAGGACCAAATAAAAAGTCAAATTGGGTCTTATAATAAGAACCAGAGGAGTATAAAAAAGCTTGCCATATGCTGAAAAAAAAGGGGGGGTCTTTAAAGCTACAAAGACGAATAAGGAGCAACGGGATTTAAGCCCCGGCAGAATGCGTAATGACAGTTGATTTCCAACAAAAATATTGTAAACAAAAGCTTCAATTTGTGAGCTGGGAATGATATTTAAAATATAAATGCCTTATTTATAATTAGAATTCCTAACAGCTTTTGGAAAAATAATTTTAGAAGCATAACTGTCATTCTCCTTGCTGATGTTTTATTTGCATAAGATAGAGAAGCCGCGGAAATCCGAGCTCAAAATGATGCTGTAGAGTGCAAATGGACACACATAATAACATGCAAAGGGCAAAGCCCCAAAAAAAAAAAAACCTTGATGGATACGGGAAAAACACGGAAGTGATGTACGGATGGAAAAAAAATGTGCGCGGGAAAAAAAATTGAAGAATTAAGCGGAGTGGGGGAAGGAGAGAGAGAGAAAGGCAGCGCAACATAATTATGTCGGAGGCGGAATGAAGAGGAATATAATCAAATGTTTGCGGATCATTTGTCCATAGCTGAGCAGCAGCCATTTTGCAGATACAGCCACCCCAGACTCGGAAGAGTGTGCACAGGGACTTAAAATGGACCCGCAACATCATCATGCTAACAAGCTGCATATATATATATATATATATATATATATATAATCTATTTATCTTCATCTTTGACATTATCTGCATCTGCATGCTCATGCATATACATGCCTGCACATCATGCACCACCTGCATATACACTCCACTGAAGCAATGGACAGGCGGCAGAAATCGTGGTTAGTTGAAGCAATAGCACGTCAGAGACGTGTATATACACATAAGAAATACTCCTGACTCAACACCAGAAACATACCTCTCTTGTGCATCATATATAGTTCGAACGTGGAAGAAACTGAGTTTCGCCATGGCAGGCTGCCTTCACAGCTCGCAACCAGCATTATTTTCTTCTTCCCTAACAGGGCTTGAGCCAGGCAAGAGAGTGAACGTGAAGATTTTGGAGTGGGGGCCAGTGAGGGGTTGAGAGCTGACACGCCAACAAATATGCGCATGCACGTAATTTCATGACTCAGCTTCAAATTCGTATGATGCTTGGGTCGGCTGAACTTGTTTTGTTGGCTGAGCAGTAACCGCCAACCGTGGGTGGAGCTAGCAGGGCAACCTTGACTTGTATCAAACTAAGCAGCCTACAAATGAAGTGATCCTTCCGATCGCCTATTGCAACCAAGTACTGAATTTGTAAAACACGTTGTAACGTAGCATCCACAACCGCTTATCAAGGAAGCCGAATGATTAAAGAATCCCGCAATAAAAAGGAAAAGGATCATAAAGAAGAAACGAGCACTCGTTTGTCGTGGCCCCCCCCTTCATCCATACCTTCATTCTTCCATATTCCGAAGAAAATTTGTGCCCGCAGAAAAGGACAAAAATAACTATGATTGAAAGATTACTTGCTGCTCACTCCATTTTCAAGATTTAAAATTATCTCCCACGAAGATTCCGTTCGTACGCAAGCCAAAACATCTCAGTTCAAAAGCCGGTGGGTGGGCTTACGGGTTGTAGGCTTTGAAAGTGGGCCTTGATAAATGGGCATTGGGCTTCTTATATGCCATATTTTGACTATAGAAATAGAAACAGGTGAAGGCGAGCATTGGAGAGTGACCTCCGTTTCAGTCAGATTTCATCTGATCTGAACAGGGTCAGCCCGAAACAATCGTGCATCGGGGTGGGCTTCCGCCGAGACCTCGTACGTGGACAGAAAATACCTGCATCACAAGAACAAGAGTCGGATATATGTTCATTAAAAGTCAGAGTCTAGCTTTGGCACAGATGATTACGCAACATAACGCATCCAGCATTCTGTTGACCAGGTCCTTCCCCCAAATAAATGCTACTCGTCCGATCCTTAATATAAGACCTTTTTAACTAATTTGATTAGATTAAGGAAGTTAGGTAAATTAGTTAATTATAATAAATGTGACATGTTTTTCCTAAAATATCATAATCATCTTTGTTAATACCCCATCTTCCTCTTCTATTTGATTATGGTTAAAGGAGTATCCATATGGGTAATTTAGAAAAAATTGATAAATACGAGAAATGAGTCTTATATTTAGGACCAAAACCAACTTAACAATTGGATCCTATATTAAGTACAGGAGGAGTAGTTCGTATTGTTTGTACATACCTACATGCCAATACGGCAATACCACGGGCACAAAGCCATTTGCGGTCCCGTGACTCGTGTGACCCGCAGGTTACAGTTCTGGCTGTTTTCACATTTACGGCAACAAAACACCACCCCAACTCTTGAACACATGAATCATGATGAATGATGTTCTCGGTCATGATCTGTGCTGTCTTTTATGCACAAATTAATCAGGTCGAAATTAATTTGTTGCGGGCATGTGAACAAATATGGCCGTGGAGTTAGTTAAAGCTTACTCCATGTGAATTTGTTTAATTAGTACGTGGAAGCTATAGCGAATTTGTCCCCGGTTCGGATTTCAGAAGGAAATGGTTTAATCAGCTTGGGCAAAGCTTGCACCCGTTTACGCTTTAATTGGTCAAGGCCCCAATGTCCTCATGCTAAAAGTCACGTGGTGCTTACCTGACGCGCTTAATCTTGAAACAAGAATGAGAAAAACGACACACATGATATTTATATGGACATGCCCTGCAGGGTGTGTTTGGTAGGTCATTTATAATCTATAATTAGGAAATGATTAGATGCGAGATGAGCATGATTGAAAGGCACTGGCCCAGAAGCTAACAAAATATTCTCATACGGAACTAGAAAGAGACAATTCGGAAACCAGGGACGCATGTAGTGCACAAATTACAAAACCGCTGGACCAAATTATTCACGGGAAGGACATAAAGAAATTACCTCACAGAAAGGCAAGCGGAGATCCTAATCAAATAGCATTTCAATTAATTGCTTACTCGTTGCTTCCCCCTTCTTTTACTTGTACTCTCTCTGTCTCACATCTCCGCTCCAACCTTGCTACAACCTCAGCTCTCCCCTCCGGGATTCCTCTCTGCGTGATGATGGAAGTTAATACTACAGTCGATACCATCAAGCCTCGTACTGGCATGCACCGCCCCTTGCATCCACAAAACCGTGACCATCATCTCCGTTTCTCCTCCGAAACCATTCTCATTATCATCGTGGCTGTCGCCTCGGGATTGGTGCTCCTGCTTACCATTTTTCTGATCATATTCATGCTTCGTCGGCTGAAATGCTCCCCCAAGAATTCAGCTCTGACTCGTAACAGAAACAACTCAGCGCTTGATGACCCCAGTTGCAGGTTCATGGCTTCGGCCACCATGAACTTGGGTTCTAGTCCAGGTTATTTGACTTGTGTATATATGTTATTAATTTCAAAACAGGTGCTTTTTAATTAGAACATCAATTAAAATGAAAGCTGGCTGATTGAGAACTTGAATTGCAGCTGTGAAGGGAGGGTGTCTTAGTGGTGGGAGTGTGGGCATGAGCAGGGCAGGAGGATGCAGTAAAGAAAGAGGAGTGCAAGTGTTCACGTACAGGGAGCTCCAAGAGGCTACAGAAGGATTCAGCGAAGCAAATGTGATTGGAAGAGGAGGATCTGGTTCCATTTACAGAGGAGTGTTAAGTGATGGCACTCTAGCCGCAATCAAGCTGTTGCGAAGGCAAGGCAGGCAGGGCGAGCGTGCCTTCCGAATTGAGGTGAATCACGGCACCACTTCATTTCATGATTTCAACCTCTTTGTTTCTTCTATTTACTACACTACCATTTAGTGTCTCCGGTTCTTACTCTCTCTCTCTCTCACGCCCTCTTTCCCCGGCACTTAATTCTATTTGCTCTTCAAAAATATCATTTTGTTTTTCTGAAGCGAAGCGTATTAATTCTGTCTCTGTTCTTCAAAAATATCCTTCCCGTCTTCCCCAGACGAAAGCTGCCGATTGATCAAGAGGTAAAATCAAAACCAAAGTTATCTTAAAGTGAGAAAGGACTTGTATATTGCATAGCCTACAAAATGGCAACCTTCCTTGCTCATAAGAATCTTGTTCTTTTCCAAGCTAGCAGAAGCGTAGGAGCAGACAAATGAATTATGGGGTTTCGGGGACCAGAAATGGGGATATGCGAGTCCCTAATCTCTTATACAACTGACGTGATAAGCTGCATTCGAATGTTGCACATGGGGATGTGGACGCTAGCTGACAAATTTCTTGTTTCTTTTAATTTGATTGGAGGTGGATATGCTGAGCCGGTTGCACTCTCCATATTTGGTGGAGTTGCTCGGGTACAGTGCGGACCAGCAGCACAGGCTACTGATATTCGAATTCATTCCCAATGGAACGCTGCATCAGCATCTCCACTCTGGAACGAGCCATTCTAAACCCTTGAATTGGTGGACCCGCTTGCGGATAGCCCTTGATTGTGCCAGAGCTCTTGAATTCCTGCATGAGCATGCGGTCCCGCCGGTGATGCATCGTGACTTCAACTCCCACAACGTTCTGCTGGATCACAACTTTCGGGCCAAGATCAACGCTCAGATTTCCACCCCCGCTTTAGGGACCACCGGATATCTGGCTCCAGAGTGAGTCTGTGTGAATGTGATTGTTACGCATCTTTCCTTATCTTCTCCACTCAGCTCAATCCCAAAATAAAACAAGCACAACGAATCCACATGCACCCAGTCTAGTCCCTCTCAGGCAACCTGTAATTGCATTTCTTCTCCGTAATGTTCTCTAAAAAGTTGGTTCAATGATGAATGAACGTAGGCATGCGTGTTCAGGGGAGCTCACCACAAAGTCGGATGTGTACAGCTACGGGGTGGTTCTCTTGGAGTTGCTCACTGGACGTGTGCCGGTTGATATCAAACGACCTCCCGGAGAACATGTTCTCGTCTCTTGGGTTAGTGAAAACAAAATAATGGAAAATTAAAATGGTCCGACCTATACGGTTAATATGCACGTATGGACATGTATGTCTCTTCAGCTTGCTGTATATATAACTTTGAGGTTTAACAATATGTTAACATTACTAGGCTCTTCCAAGGTTAACGAACAGAGAAAAGCTGGTGGGAATGGTTGACCCAGTTCTGCGCGGACACTACTCGGAGAAGGATCTAATTCAGGTCAGCTTAATTTGGTGGTTATTACTTATTATTACCATTATCGTAGAGCCACTTGGACTAATAGATATTTCATCATCAACTAACTAACAGCGTTGTGTGATGCTGATTCGCTGTATATAGATAGGTGCAATTGCAGCCATGTGCGCACAGCCAGAAGCAGATTACAGACCGCTTATGACAGACGTGGTGCAGTCCCTAATACCACTTGTCAGGAACACAAGTGCAGCTTCATTTAGTTCCCCAAAACTTCGCAGACAAACATCGAGTCCAGTCCATTAGTATTGTTGTTTCAGTAATGTTCTGTGTGAGTAAGGTACCGGCAGCGCCAGAAGAAGATACATGTACTTGTTGCTCCTGGCCACAATATCGTCAAATTTCGTGGGCAATTTCACTTCCAGTCATGGAAAAGCAAAGACATATGGACCGATGATTCAAATATGTGTGTGTGTGTGTGTAAATCACAAACAGGTGCAGTCTTCGAGCACATTTTCTCGATTCTAGAACTCGCCTTTTTTAATGTTCTGTTCCATTGTCCATGTGTACATGTAGAGGCGATGAGCACAATGATAAAATGATTTAATTTGTTATGACTCATGAGGGGTTGACTCGGCTGCGAGGTAATTAACAAAATAATCAATAAGTACACAGGAAATGAGTTGACGGAAGGCAATTTTGATGGAGAAGAAGGAAGTGAGAGTAGATTCCGACATATTTGTGGGCGGCGCCAAGGGGTAACAGGGACAATGATCAATGGTAGTGATGGTGGAATCACTTTTGAATTAAAGAAAAGCGAAGGAGACAAAGGAATATTGTTGAGGTTTTTGGAATTCCGGGAGGTCATGTCAAGGGCTGTGTTTCGTGGTGATGAAAGTTCGGAGCAGCAGAATCTCAGAAGGCGCGTGCGTGGAGATATCGGGCGGAGAGAAGGAATGGCGTCAAGTTATTAGAAACGCGGAGGGATGTGGCGGAATAAAGTCTGCTCTGACATTATGGCCTCCAACAAATCATTACAACAAGGGAACTCCTCGTAGTGACGGGCCAGCGTCAGTCAAGGAGCACTTTCTATGTTGCCGAGAATGAATTGATCGGGAAAGTATCTAAAATAATAGGAATCTTTGAAAACTAAGATAACATAAAAGTTGGTGGTGCTCAATTTCCATGGTAGTAGTGAGGCCGACGTAAAAAAAAAGATGAAAGAATCCAAATTGCAGGACGTGAGGCCCAGGAAGAGGAAAAGGTAACGCACATGTCCAAGCAATAATCTTTTTTTTTTCCCCAAGCAGGCCTCCATTGATTGGTGTCCAGGGAGACCACAATGGCCGTCAGTCGTTACGCTGATTCGCTTGTCTTGCCTGTACTGTATTTGAGCAACTTGTGTCGCAGGGTATAATTGCTTATGCGTTTGGTACTGTGATAGGCATCCTGACCTTACTGTATTTGAGGTGTACGACGTTGTTTTAGTTGGAAGTTGGAACTGCTGACTTCTTGCCTCCCAAGCTACACCAATTCTTCGTGTCGCGTGACAATACTAAGATACATATTGATTGATAGTTAGCCCCCACATTGTTTTCCCAGTACCATCAAAAATCAATAATCAACTGAGCCCCAATTTCTATCCGCACTCGAATAGAATATATAAGCGTCTACAGTTTCATTGTCCTCCTTCAATCAGCTTATGAAACACAGGTACACGCCGCCACGACTTGTCCAGTATAACAATAATGTCAGTCTGGGCACAATTTCTTTCTTTCTTTTCCACCAATCTCACATTTACCTTATTTACTCAGTTTGCATAAAATCTTATTATCATATATTAATTCATTAATATTGCATATATATATATATCAAATTATTATAAAAAATCATATCAATATTAGTTGCAGATCAAAACCAGTGAACCCAAGGAAATTTGTTTTATGTTCGTAAAGCCTGTTTATCACATATTTTTGTTTGAGCTTTTTTTTTTAAATAATGATTTAAACGGAGGCTTTTTTTTTAGCTTATCGAATCCAAAAAGTTCCAGTTTAATAAAAATGTTTTGAAAATGTAAAAATAAAAAGTAAAGTCAACCAAGATTTCTAGTTTATCCCATACATTCTTGCCACTGTTCCTGCATTTTTCCCGGAAGTTCAAAGTTAGTACTCTAATTCTCTTAGACTATATTTTTGTGTTATGCGTGTATGAATCGTATCCTCCTTCGTTGACCAACCTTTGAAGATATTATTACCTCTACAATTTTTAATGACATTCTCTTCTCATTTCTCCAGTCCACTCTTTGAAATGTAGAAGCTCTTAAAATCCAATCGGGCCGAACAAAAAAAGAGTTGAAAATAAGCTACTTCTCCATATTACATGTATTCGGGCTATCACACCAAAAAATATTAATATTATCGTGCAAATTTCTATATTATTACATGGTGCCCGTTTCTTTTTCGATCGGCCAGCATATCATCGTGCTCGTTTCAAAGGTCAATGCCCCACACAACAATCTTCAGATTAATTACATTATTCCGACCAAGTCAGCCCAGCGATCTATAGGAATGAATGGAAATCGTGGCTGAGAAAAAATTTAGGTGAATCTACAAGATGTTGTTGCAGAGGGAAGCAGAAGGTCTCCATCTTTTGCACTACTGCTGCACCCGCGTAATAAATCTAGGCTCAAAGCAAAAGGTGTGTTCCTAAACCGGAGGCCGGGACGAGTCCACCGCCGGTGGTGGCATGATGGGATCGGAGGAGGTCTCTTCAACGCCGGCACCGTTGCCAGCCACCTTGGGAGACCTGACCGATGACGCCCTCACTAAGAAGGGCGGCGCCATCGTGAAAACCCATCGGTCTGATTTAAGCCCGCGGTCCAGTCGCCTTGAAAACCTCCCCCTGCTACTACTCTCACCTCCGTTTCGATACCCCTTCCTTGAACTGCTCTGCCCAGGCAAGATTACCAAGCTTGTCGCCCGATGAAATTTCTGATTTAGCAGCCGATTCCTCACGTCCGCCGGCAGCCTCAAAGTGTATCTGTCGCTGTTTTCCCCGGGCTGGAGCAGCGAGTGCCCAGTCGAGTGAGACCTCGCCCACCATACCGTCTGACTTGACCGAGAACCTCGCGTGCCGTTCCGGTTCAGCTTCTGATTGACTCGCATAACGTCAGGCTCGGCGGCCTCACAGTCAACCCCCGGGGATTCCCCAGCTTCGTTTTGGGTTTCCATATTGGCGTGCGACTCAAGCACGGGCACTGCATGAACGGAGTCGCCCGGTTTAGGGATGAGGTCGGCCCTGCAGACGGGGCAGGTAGTGTGGGAGGCCAGCCACTCGTCGATGCATTCGGGATGGAAAACGTGGTCGCACTTGGGGATGAGACGGAGTGTTTCGGAGTCCTCAAACTCGTTCAAGCAGACGGCGCATTCAAGGGCACCTTTTCCAATCTTGTGAATCTTAACGGCGGAGTAGTCAAGAGTTGGGAAAGAGCGGATGACGGCGGCATCAAGACCGCGAGCCTGGCGTCTGGAGCGAGCGGCAAGGTTGGGCGCAGCGGAGTCGGATGATTGGCCGCAGTGGCGGATATAGATGGTGAAGATGCCGGTGAGGAAGAGGGCGGCGACTAAAATGACGATGATGATGGCGACGGAGGGGGTGTAGGAGCTGTAGTAAGGTCCGGAAGGGCCGGTGTTACCGACCTGGGCTCTGGCGAGGGGGAGGGGAGGGGGGAGGAGGAGGACAAGGAGGAGGAGGGGGAGGGGAGGCATGATGGTGGGTGATGAGGAGGGAGTGAAGAGACAGTGAGAAGGAGGGAAGGAGTCTTGGGGTGGGACTTTATATGCGGGACTCACCGAATCGAATCAGAGAAGAATGGACGGAGCAGGCTAGGCAGAAGGTGGGGTCCCCTCCCCATTGATTTCAGAGGATGCTCCTTCTTTACGTCTCACGAACCTTCCAATCGCGTTCCCTCCATTCTTTATCTTGCTGTTCCTATTCCTCTCCCTCCAATTTTTGTCATTCGTTTTTAACTCACTCAATCATATGATATTAATCTTAGCATCATTCTCATGATTGTTTAATCAACCACAAAGCCACCTACCTGATCAGATTCAAACTAACGGATTTTGGACTCTGATCATTTAAAATGCAAAATGACCGAATAATGACTCTGGAATGAAAGTGAGGTGGCCAAAAACAAAAGTTGAGGAATAAAAAGAAATTCATTTACACGATGCAAGATTCGTAATTAATATCGGTGCTTATCAGGGCTTGACCGCTTCCTTCCCCCTCACGTCATAATATTAATGAAATGACTGACACCGAATATAATCGAGTCGGATTATTCGAGATGGCCCGGCTGACATGCATGGGTATTAATTAAGTGGGAACCACAAATATTGGAAAATAGATGTTACTGGATTATATATAAATGTCGACAAATGTTTGACTATATATTTGTTTGCTTCTCTATCGCTTTGGTAATTGCGTGTAATTACCTTCATGAATTATGAACTGCGCGCGGAGATACTCATCCTCAGGATTCACAATAATTATTCATAGAAGGCAGCAAGTTGAATTGCGAGCGTGTCTTGGAACTGAAGGGGGAACAGGAGGGTATACGAGCGGCGACGTCATGACGTGGCTGGCTCTCCGGAGCTGAATAATGGGGAAGGGTGTGAATGAAATGAGAATAAGATTCCATTTGGATTGCGATGTTGTGGTCTTAGAGAGAAGCAACAAATTGAATTAGATTCTCATTTGTGTGACACATGAATATGGAATATAATAGAGCTTTGATTTCCAATGTCACCCCCGAGTTGAGTGCTGTGTGTGTCCGCTTTTATATGTGTGGTAGTTGTAAGCCATACTGGCCAGCGTGCGACGTCCACCAACCTTCCCTCTCCCTCGTGTCTCTCCCGGCTCTATGCTCCCGGTTCCGCTCATCTCATCTGATTAACTCAACTGGCCTCATATTCATTCCATCAATCACCTTATTATCCATTAATTGACTTCCCTCGCTCTATCATCCCACTCCGCTCATATAATACTTCTTTAGTCCTTAATATAAGACCCATTCAACTAATTTGATTAGATTAAGAAAGTTAGGGAAGTTAGTTAATTATAAAAAATGTGACACGTTTTTTATAAGAAAGTTAATTATAAAACGATTCGGAGAACGTAATTTATGTTGTTCACGTTTCGTTATGCTGGCCGTTGCAGGGCCTCTTTTCCATCAGATTTTTATCGTCATTCTTTATTACTACATAAGACTTGATTTCCATGAAATACGTCTGAATATATATATTTTTTTTGGCAATCATCCTTGCTTCCGAAACTCATTCAAAATATGGACAGAGAGGTTAATTAAGTGGACTGAGGGATTGATAATACTAAATAAAAAATTAATTCAGATGATCAACAAACTCAATAAAACCCCGCTTAACTTTAATGAACTAATTTAACTTGATTATGTGGGTGGAGCGGTTACAAAATAGCGTATGGTTAGCTCAGTTTTAAAACTGAGATATCGAGTTAGATCTGAAATTTTAGAGAGAAAATTAAGTGTTCCCTTAAAGCAGAGGATGATAATATATACTCCATCCGGTCTCAAATACAAGACCAATTTTATAGTGTAATTTACACTACAAAATAGGTTTTATATTAAGGACCTATGGAGTATATTAGTTTTGGAATATAGTAGTAATAATAGACCAAAAAAAAAATCGGAGGAGAGGAGGGCATGGGTGATTGTATGTCGACACTAGTAGGGAGGGATTTTGTGGAAAGTAGAAGGCGCAATTGGAAGGGGTGAAAGGCAATGGAGTTAATTAATTAAATAAAGTAAATAAATAGGGGAGGGGCGGTCAAATTAGAAGGGCAATGCGCTTGGCAAAATTCGCCTCTATAATTATGACCGCCACCACGGCGTTAGTTGTGCGCTATTAAAATTCAGCCTCAGCTTAATTGTGTTATTTAAATTAATTATTGTGGCGTGGGCACTTCAGCCTATATATGTCTTGGCGGGGCGGTTGGATTCGCGAGAACTACTAGTAGCTGAGTGGATAACTGAATTCTGTTGTTTTAGAACTAAAAAGATGCTGCGCATTCAGCGACGTCATCTGATTAAAGCGCCTCTTTGAGAGTGCCAATCTGCCCCAAAAAGAATGCCGCGCTTTGTTGGCCAAAAAAAAAAAAAAAAGAATGCCGCGCTTTTTGGGGGGAGGTATAGATACATGGATGGTAATGCTCCTCTATATATGCATTCATATCCATCACAATACGCTGCTCCCACCTGAATCTGAGGGAATTCAGAAATGTCAGACAAGTTATAAAGCGGGTAAGAAATTTGGGGTTTTGGATGTTGAACTAGTCCCGCCCCCTCACAGCCCATCCCATCCTTTCTTTGTTGGAACATTGAGCGGCGTTGACTTGTCAATTCAGAGTGCGCGTAAGGCCCTCCTCCTCGATTTTAAAATATAATGACCGTTGAAATGGCCTGCCTCCTGCGTTTACCTTCCAGAAGCCTTCTCCTTCAGGCATGACCTCTTCCCCCCGTCAATTCAATTCTCCGCCCTACTTCCTTCACAGTTCACACATGCCATTCCCACCAGTTCTCTCAGTGACGTCATTTCATCTGGCCGTTGCCCCCGCCCGGCCCATCACTCAAATGGGTTAGAAAGTTTTTGAGCCCACATGAGATCGATGGACCCAGGTGACTAGTGGGCCTCTCTTGGGCCACATCCTGGTGCAAGAGTTGAAATCCCATTCACTTCACCGGCAAGATCCGCAGCCCCGGGGACTGCTTCCCTTCCTTCCTTTCTTTCTTCAAAAGTTGGAATCCTTGTGCCCTCACAACTGACGAGCCGGCATGAAAGTTGGTACAAAGTTCAATTTCATTAGTCTCCTGCCCCCCTCCTTTTTCATAATACACACACAATTTGAAGTTGTAAGGTGTTCCTTGTTGCTTTGTCAAATCGCGCGTCAGTGTACTGCAATATATTCAGTACTATTTTTAAAATAATTGTCCCTCGTTATAATGTTTATTGAAAATAACAGCAACTATACTTCAAGATTGTTCACATTTGTTTTTTAATAAAAATTACATGTGGAGAGCGTACGCCAAAAACGAGAGTCATATAGTATGCCTGAATAATGCGTATATATATAAGTATATATAATAAGCCAAAAATTAACGCAGTAATTGAGGGGTTTGTTCGGATAGCTCTCTTGGGTGCGTGTGGTCTGGTTTTATATAAAGCACACAGGAAAGAATGAGTATTAATTCAAACCACAAGTGTTACTTTATAGTTTATACCCCCGGCCAATCATATGCATGTATACCTTTTTACTTGTAGGAATACAGATATATATATATAGAGAGAGAGAGAGAGAGGGCTTTAAAATAAAAAAGGGGAATAAGAACAAATGAAAAACACAAGTTGGGAATGTCAGCTTCAGAATGGACCCCAAGAAAATAGCGAGATGAAATGGAGAGCGGACATGAAAATCCGAAAATGCTTCGTCTAGGTCTCCCTTTAATTAGGCCTATGTCGTTTGGAATTTTGTTTAGGTTCAAAGCAACCATGATCACGGTCATTATCATGATGACCCCCTTGCTAATTACCAATTCAACCCTCCCTCTATATTTTATTCTTTTTTAATTTCCTCCACGCACGCACACTCGCACCCGCCAGCCCATCACAGAGAACCGCATATGTACATGATTAGAAAACCTTCCAGAACCATAACAAGCCACCGGCTTGTTAACTCTCTAGATTGCAGGACAATTAGGGGGGGAGAGAGACATGACAGTTAAGCTAGGTTGTTAATTAATTGGCATAATCATGGGAGAAGCAGCAATAATAATAATAATCACGCTTCTGTTTAGTTGACCCTGTTTATTTGATGCCCGCGTCATGATCCTGATCCATATCACAGTCATGACCAACTCGGATCATCCAACTTCCTCCAAACTGGGATGGCCCTCGACTTGCGTCCAAAACTGCCAGCGCCGTTCAGACCTCATATCCCCATTAATTAATCTCAGCGACAAATTACCGATTCCCAATTAATAAGCCAAACGAACCCCGTCACATATATATCCTGAAGAAATTAAATTAAAATATATACCTGCTGATTAATTAATGGATGCATATAATTAATTAGTTAATAATATGATGAGGCGTAACAATTGCATAGTTGCTTGTTTTTGTGCGTGCGTGCGTGCGTGCGTGCATGCATGCATGTGGGCAGAATAGGTACGCGCGCGGTCTACCCCTATAGGAATAGGAGGCTACATATATAGGATGTGAAATAAAATCTGAAAATTGATCGAATGTGTTGGTGAAATGAGAACGAGAATGAGAATTTTGAAAGAGATATTAAATCGCGGGGACCTCACGCATGTCTGTCCTCGTGGAATCCCACGTGTTCTGTGACCCCTCGTTTAATATTGACAGCGTTAGTTATGACTCCCATGCTGTACGCCTCGTGGAGTGGTCGTGAGTTATAATGTGTGTTGGACTGGGAGCTGCATTAGCCGTTAAATAAAGAAATGGGCGGGGTAGGTATATATTATATACAGAGGGAGGGAAGTAAATTCAATGGTTATACTGCCGTTTTCATATATCTGGCAGGACGAAACGAGAAGGAGGCTGGGGAAATTAAAGATGAAGCAGTACGTAGCAGAAGAAAGGAGATCCCCCAGCACACAGGTGTATGTATATATTTACATGAATGAGATCTCTATGTGTCTTTTTCCATCTGCCAGAACCTGATGTGTTCAAAAGTAAAAATAACATATGCTGTTGAGATAAGGAGTGGGAAAAAGTGCAGAGGAAGTTGCGTGGGGGGTGGCCTACTGGATGCCAACTACTGTGGAGCTCATGACTCTGGTTGGTGCCTACTCCTTCATTCCCACACATCATCCTTTAATTTGTGTTTGTTTGCAAACTTCCTTAAAAAATTTTCTGTTGTGTGTCGACATTATATTATATTGTGCAACTAAAAGCAAAGTTTATATGCACTACTCACTATGATGCGAGCTGGGTGTGTTAGACACGCGTGGCGTGGGGCTACAACAATATTTGGTACAAAAGGATATATGTACGTATCGTATTATGTTTTGCAGAAGCACGAGGGGCTCGGAGGCCCCCGCGACGCATATCCGCTTCCAGACTTCAAAAATCTTGTAGAATAGCGAATATTATGTATCTGCACAGTATTTGATTTATCCATGAAAATGAATAAACGATATTTGTAATGGCCATTGTGTTGTTGTTGTTGTTATGTTTTAATTTTTCAAAACAATGGCCGTACACTTTATATTATCATGAACTCATTACTTGTCAAAAAAATTTTAAACAAAAACCATCAAATTTTCATTTTCATGAAAGCCCTCTCCACTGTGAAACAAAAAAAAAAAAGATAAATGCAATTGTGATGTTCAAACGCAACAAAAAATCGTTGGAATATCTTAACTAGTGGCATGTCATTTGTTGACGGATAATATCATGATGCTTATCTTGTCGCTGCATGAAATTTAAACCATTGAAATATATTTTTAATGGTACAGATTTAAAAATTTCAACCAACTAGTATTTTTAAATAAAAAATTTATTTCTTAAAAACCTTACAGTTAAGACATTATATTTATTTTAGATTTTATGTATCTATTAAAAAATAAAATATTAAATCTCGACTATTTGTGAATGAGTATACTCGTTCGTATTGATGAGTCTCATTTATCTGATATTTGGGGACACAGGCGTTGCTGATTGGTTGTCATGTCACCCTCAAGAGTCAAGGCATGGATGGAAGGATGCCCTGTTTGTTTTCACTTGCTCTCTCTCTCTCTCTCTCTCTCTCCTGCCCTTCATTTTTAATTTAAAACTCAATCATTATTGGTTTTCACTCCATCATGAATCCTAGTCACATGACCCCCACCCGCCGTAGGATTACGTGAAGGGGCGTTCTGAACACGTGTACGGCCCAGGCTCCTTCTCCAGATGTGCTCTTCCAAACACATCACGACAAATCCCGTCCCGCTTTCCTCCTTTATGTCCAATCCCATAGTGACCCCTTCACAAATGATAACAAGCGAAGTACCCTTGTCCATACCACAGCGAGTATAAACATTTCGAATAAAAATCAACAAGCGAGATTCAATTATATTAAAAAATAAAAAACATTATGAATTCATTATATGTAAATAAACTTGTGTTTTGGACCTAAATAATTTGTTTTAAGACTCTCTAAAGCCAATCTGAATTGTATATTCTTATAGGTTTCTGTACGTAGTTATTTAATTAGGACACCCGTAAGTATATATTTAGGTGGTGCTATGTATGTAATTAGGTAGCCCATCAATTCCATTTTTGTCCCGTTTTCATTCCTATTTTCCTCATTGCTTCTCACACCCCCTGCTTCTACAATCCTAATCAATCACACGTAACTTTCGTAAGTCTTTTTAATTCTTTGAGTTTTGAAATTAGAAGCTGTCGCTGCATACATATACATCCTCAAAACATTATTATTAATTCACTTTTTAAGGCAGCACGAGTTCCTAGCAAGGGGGGATGAAGGGGGTTGCCCCTCCATCCCTCAAAATCAAGCACATGCCTTGCTTTTTTGAAACCACATTTTCTATATTTGACCATCTTCTCCAACCCCTTCTCATTCTCCATGCTCAGTTTTCCGTCACTGTATTAACCACAATTTTCAAATCTCATATATCCCCCCTCATGTTCTTTTTCTTCTCTCATTTCTCAAACTTCAAACTCACACAGTGAATTAATTTTTGTATGTATGAAAATCGGCCGTTGCTGGTAGGTGATGAGTGAACTAAACCAGAGCAGCCCAAGCATGCCAAGTGATGATGAGTTGTCGGTCTCTAACAACGTGTGCTCACAGTGTGATCATATGCACGATGAGAGAGTCTTGAAACAAATTGCCAATTGCGTGTCACATAATGATGTCTTGGGAAAATGGAGGAAGGCCCTGGACATGCCTGAAGCCTTGAGAAGAATCTGATTGGAGGTGAGTGAACTTTTCACCATAAAAAATATCATATATAATTATCATCATAATTAATAATAATAACGAAGCAAAGGTATTTGGGACAGCGACGTAAAGAAGGTAGGTAAGGATATGTGTTGTGGGCGGTCCAACAATTTCACGATCGGAGCTTTTTGAACCAAATTGATTTCGCCTGTACATAAGGATATACATCTGTGGAATTAACAACGTTTCTCTCTACCTTTTGCGATTGATTTCTCTTGCTGAATTGGCTTCGAAAACTGACCCTTGTGGGTCTGGTTCATTGGCAGCACATGATTTTTTGTTGTTGCCGCAACTGTGCGGCTCATTATTTTTTCTGTGGCGCAGACATGTATACATAATCTGTACTAGATCCTGCTCTTTTTCCAAGTTTAAAGAATAAAGCATTGATTATGAGGACCCACACAAGGCATGGTTTCACATGATGAGAGATTTTAAAGTGATAAGGTTTTTTGTCACCCAGCGCTAATCCCTATCAAATTCATTACTGCTTTTCATGCTTCCACAGTTCACAGTGAAGTGAGAATAAAGCAAGGACTTTTTCTTCCTCCTTTTCTCGGGGACACTCTTTCCTTGCATCCATGCCTTGACAGCTAAACCGGCTAGCTATATATTAGTCGTAGCACAAAGCGAGTTTGCCTTCTCCGCTCTTCATATATCAATTTCCTGGTACGATCTTCATATGATGAATCCACACATGTCTGGTCTCTCTCCCTCTGCGTGTAGTCATACACTGCACCATTCTATAATCAGATCATGCTGAAAGGCAACTGTGCATATTACAATTCACTCACGTGGACCAGCTAATGGTTTTTATATGTGTGTACATATATATCGATCAGAAACCAAAGTTAATACATGCTTATGTATAGCTAGATGGGTAATGCAGCTTTTAGATCTGATTTTGGAATTTGAAATGATATGATGATAATGGTCCCTCAGCCAATATTATTATATATGGCTTCACTATCCCGAAATCTTGGAACACTGCCCTAATACTTTTCAGTATGGTCCCTCACTGGCAATATATATAATTCCGGCTTAGGTTTAACCCTGCACGAATATACATTTCTCACTTTTGCGTTTTCGTAGAATTTTGCTTTGATACAGTGTTTGAAAGGTTGAATAAATAAATTAAGTCATATCATCACAACATTAGGGCGATGAGCTGTGTAGACTAGAATAGGGGTTATAATATATAACGATAAGCATGCATCCATGTGATAATTAATCTTGCGCAAGCGCAAGGGACAAAGCGAAAAGTAGGCCGCTGGGTTTTGTTTCGTCGTTCTAGGGCAACAACAAAATCCGAATCCTTGAAATTAAACCTCATCTGTTCCCGTCTATGCTCGCGTACGCTGATCAACCACATAGTTAGGGATACTGACAAACTAAGACTGATTGATTCCTGTATTATTATCGAGATACAAATGAACCAGACCTTTCTCTCTCCCCTCTTCAACCCCAACTTGCACGACAACGCCGCAAATCAGTTAAGCCGTTGCGCGTATAATAATTCGACTGGATTAATTGTCACTAGCAGATTAATTAATAAATTAATCAATACTAGTGACCTTAATTTGCCAATAAAATTGCAAATTGACGCCAACACGAGAGATTAAACGCATGTAGTCCTGTTGAGTCTTTTGTTTATATATATAGATATATCCAATTCCATTCATGACTGTGTATATTTGTTGTAGCTAATATCTTGACTTGTGCAGCGAAGGGTATCGCTTTGAGATATTGAACCGGCCGGCCTAATGCCTAATTAATGGCCATAGCCCTAACTACATCCACTAATTGCTGATTATATTGTAGTTTAGCGTGGATTTACCAACTCTGTCTTCCATCCTTGATCCTCTATCGGCTTGAATTTCTAGTGGACGGTGCTCACTTGATCATGACACTGCTAATCACATTTTTGAAATTAATTGATAATTAATTTGACCTATCGGGTTAAAATATACTATATCATCATTAGCTGATGATTAATCCAGACTCCACATTTATGGCGTATGATGAGTACCTGGGTTTTCGTGTCCTCGTATTCCATGTACATATATACGCACCTCTCGGGTGTGCATATATGCTTAAATTACAAGCTTTGCGGTATTAATTAAATATCACTATTTTTATACTCCTCTGGTCCTATTTATAAGGCAGATAGAAAAGATTTTTTTTGTCCTATTTATAAGTCACTTTATTAAATTTTTATTATGAATGTATCATATTGTTCTTCATTTATTATAACATAGATAGTTATTTTTTTTAAAGGGATATATATTAAACAGGAATAAAATTAAAACGTTGCTATATTTTAATGAAAGGTTAATACAGTTTAAGATTTTTCTTAACCTGCGTGAAACGTGTTGAAAGTGTTTTATAAATAGGATCAGAGGAGTATGCACAATAGAAACAAAAGCCCATAATACTTAATTTAATGTGTTCAACCAGGTTGTCGGTAATAACGACGGGGGATACAACAATAGGAGCATTATCAATGCGGCCACCAATTTCTCAAAGTTTTCAAAGTTTTTACAATCCTATTTTATGTTTATATATAATAGTTGTCATATTACTCCTCCGATCCTTAATATAAGACCTATTTAACTACTTTGATTAAATTACTCATTCACTTTATAAAATATATAGGTGTACTATTAATGAATAATAAGTATTATTGTGGTATTTAATTATTTAATAGGGATAATTTAGGAAAGAATGAAAAAAATATGAGAAATGGGTCCTATATTTAAGACCAAGATTAACTTTTTAATTGGGTCCCATATTAAAAACCGGAGGAGTATTTAATATATAACATTAAAATCACTTGTGATTTTAAATATGGAAATACCATAAAACATTTTTAGTAACATATTGGGGCAGTCTGTCTTTAGAAATATATTAATTCCGTTCACATCCATCTCAGAACAAAATTTAATAAAATATCATCACATCAATACACACAGCACATAAAATACGATAGATTCCTGAGAAATAAGTTAATATGAGCAGGACTTTTTTATTAAAACAACATGTGCAGCTTAGGACGCTGTGTGTTTATTAATAATAACTGGGGCAATAGACAACTCTTCCCAGTTCAGGTGATGTATATATTA
This sequence comes from Neltuma alba, assembly GCF_004799145.2. NCBI lineage: Eukaryota > Viridiplantae > Streptophyta > Magnoliopsida > Fabales > Fabaceae > Neltuma > Neltuma alba. Next base: position 16,947 of record NW_021636989.1, on the reverse strand, counting down.
CATAATATCATTCTCGAAAAAGCCACATCAGCAGCACAGTCTACTAATGCTTATTATATTCACTAATGACAGTATTTTAAAGTATAAACCTACAATATAATTAAGGGCAAGAGGCCCCCACTTATAAAAGGACAAAGGTGACAAGAGTTGCATAATTTCTCATTTGCCACAGTGTTTGAAGCATCTTAACCTCACAACTTAGTAATTGTGACGACCACTGAGAAGATTCTTTCTTCTGTGCATGAATATATTATGCTGTGTTTTTTCTCTTAGGTAATAAAAGGGCTCATCTAACGGGACTAATTGTCCTCAATACACTTCATTTTCAAGGTATCAATTTTTATTCATTCAATGATCAAGCGCCAGTTGAGTCTAATGTTTATTTAATAGTTCTTTAGGTTGCCAAAACTTTTGATATCAATAATAAAACTATTAGCTATATACTACCTCCGGTCCTAATTATAAGAACCAGTTGACTAATTTGAGGAGATTAAGAAAATAAGTTAAGTTAGTTATTTATAATAAAAAGATGTTGTCTTTCCTAAAATATCATTGCCAATCAAGTGTATTGGCTAGAGCTATTATTGTTAGAAGGACTATCTTGAAAAAAAATACATAAATATGATAGACAAAGTGGATTAAGGTCTTATATTTAGGACCAAAATAAAAGTCAAACAAAATCTTATATTAAGAACCGGAGGTAGTATGTACTTAATCAGGTGGCTGCCACATATAATTGCATTATTCTATCCAACACTTTAAAAAAAAAAATTGAGAGCACTTATCAACGAACTCATCAGCGTGTAACATTAAATGGTGCCTGGCATGATGCTCATCTATGGTCACTCTCTTTCTGACTTCTGTAATGCCTGGTGTCATGCTTCGTGTCTACTGTTCTTTAATTGTATTACGAGAAATTTCAGAGAATTCTCAATTTGATAACATGGAGACTAATCATATAAAGACATCAGGAAGCCACGGTGGAAGCCAAGTTGTAATATTATAGAGGAGGAGTAATTTTTGGGAGTTAGGAACGTAGGGTTTCCCTATTATGGAAGGCTTGACAGCTAGTGTTGGTTTTGAAGCACATGGATTCGCTGCAAATTTCTGACTGCTTCTGTTTCTGGTGCTGCTCCCTCTCTTTTATCTTAATGGACAAAGTTCATAAGCTTTTTCTCTGAGGAATCTCTGATCGCTGAATATATGTGTATATCTCTGTGTGTGTATTTTGTGTCAGCCTTTAGTTTTCTTTTTGCGTGTTTCATTGGTTCTGTAATTATTGCCCTAATCACGATCGATCTCCACCTTCCTCCTCCTCCTTTTGTCTTCCATCAATCTTAACTCTCTTTTCATTCGCTCCTCACCCTCCTTCATACAACTGCTTCTGAACTAAGCTTTCACGTGCACGCGCAGCCTCACAATGCAAACTTCACCATTTTTCTTAATATATGTATAGTTTGGGATTAAAATATGCGTTTGTCTTTCATGTCAAGTTAATTTCCAGTTATTTTTACTTTTGTCTTGTACCACGACAGATGAACACCGATATCGCAGAAAAGCTGTTCCCTAGTTGCTGATTCACATGCTATGCAATTTCGTCTTCACTTTCCATATAAATGGAAAAGATATTGATAACGCAAAAGAAAGTTTTTTTTTTGGGGGGGGGGGGTATCCATATGCCATGTGTGTGTGTGTGTAGAGAAAACAGTAGTCATTTCACAATGGGGCGTTCGGAGATAAATTGAGATATATATATGACTCACGAGAGCAACTTAATAATAGCCAGCATGGGACACGACAGGGAACAGGATGCAACTCTTTATGACCACAATGATTAGCTATTGCTATGCGTTTTGATGGTGATAACTCTACATTTAATTATTTTAATTAATTCCCATATTTTTCGTAAAAAGAAAGCTATTTCACATCTAATCATGGTCATTTGTTTATTATGGATCTAATACACGAGACGGGTGTGTGAAAAACCATCGTTAAATCCTTCAATCATGTGAGAAATTAACAGTGAGTGCTGTTTTGATACTGGTCAAGAGTTGAAATTTGGAGTTGAAAGCACAATATATTAGCATTTTTTCCTATAAGTTCATTTTACATGCCATACACACTCCGAGCAATTTCCCCCTTTTTTTGGTTTGTTTCGCATACATGTTTGTGTCGGAACAATAATAAAAAAAATAAAAAGAATGAATTTCATTATTAATTATATATATATATTTCACGTGCAAGAGCACTGTCCACTGTGTAAGTGAGGTGAGGGTTTGGCTTTATAAGCACAAGGATGTGCTCCCGAGGAGAATCGCATCTCGCTTCGGTTGTATAATTTTTATTTCTGAAATCTCTGACTCGTCACCACCAGATTTCCATCGACGTCAAAATTCGAGTGTTGCATTTATGTGTCTCCCTGAGGGAGAGAGAGATAGCCAGACCTCCATGGCCCTCGAAGCTGTTGTTTTCCCTCAAGACTACCCGTTTGGCTATGGCGGTTCCAAAGACTTCCATCCTCTCTGGCCCTTTCACGACGATTTCAACCTTCCCAAACAGGAAGACCAGCACGGCTTTCTGAATTTTCTCGACAGCCAAACAGAAAATTATGGCTTCGGCGACTGGACTCAAGTTTGCTCTTCTTCTCCTCCTTCATCAGTGTTACCCCACTCCAGTGAACTTCATCTCCCTAATCACGCCACCTCCGAAGCCAGCAACCACCCAGCACCCTCGTCTGAAGCCCTCCCCATGGATTCCTCCAATTCTCGTCCCAAGAGACGCAGAGCCAGAACCCGAAAGAACAAGGAGGAGATCGAGAACCAGAGAATGACGCACATTGCGGTGGAGCGCAATCGAAGAAAGCAGATGAACGAGTATCTCTCTGTCCTACGCTCTCTCATGCCCGACTCCTACGTCCAAAGGGTACTTTTCTTTTGATTTCATTCATTACATAGTTTCAGGAGGGATGGATGGAGTGTTGATTACGTTGCTTTCTTATAATAATTATCCAGGGCGATCAAGCTTCCATAATAGGAGGGGCTATTAACTTTGTGAAGGAGCTGGAGCAGAGGCTGCAATTTCTGGGGGGTCAGAAAGAAACAGAGGCGAAATCTCAGAGCATGCCGTTCTCAGAGTTCTTCACGTTTCCTCAGTACACGACGAGCCCGAGCGGAAGCGGCGAGTGTTCGGCGACGGGGGAGAAAGTGGGGGAGGCATCGCCGGAGGCCAGCATAGCAGATATAGAAGTGACAATGGTGGAGAGCCACGCGAATGTGAAAATAAGGTCGAGGAAGAGGCCGAAGCAGCTGTTGAAGATGGTGGCGGCGTTGTACAGCATGCGCCTCACGATCTTGCATCTCAATGTGACGACCACCGGCGATATTGTGCTCTACAGCATCAGCGTCAAGGTATGCATATATATATTTATATAATTTTGGCGGGGAATTTAATTTAATGATGAGAAGTGAGTAATTAATGATGAGAAATTGGGTGGAAGCAGTTAGAAGAAGAGTGCAAGCTGGGATCAGTGGAGGAGATAGCAGGAGCAGTGCACAAAACGATGGAGAGGATCGAACGAGAGAGTGCGCATGCAGAATCAGGATCCGAACATGAATAAGCTAATTGCCTGAGAATTTTGTATGGCTGGAATGAGCAGAAGTGAGAAATTATGAATGAATTGGGGTGAACTGTGTTTAATATATAATTTTGCTAAGAGTTGGGTGAATGAATGATAGTTAGTGAAGATCAGAGGAGGAGGGCCTTGATGTGTATGTATGTAAGGGAGGAAGTTGTTTTTTGGGTGATTCCTTCTGTATTGCCAGTGAATAATGATGTGATTTTGATATTCTGATGATTTGGGGAGGGAGGCTGTGAAGCAGACACAGAAAGCGAGGGTTGGTCAATTCTGTTGTGCCTGCCATCTTCTTTTCATGGTGGTAGGCCCCCATCTTCCCTCTCTTCCCCAATCACTCTGCTAATTAATGCCATACCCCCCCCCTCCTGATCTTCTCCCCTTTCTTCTTTCATTATTTCAATCCTACCATCTCACACAAAATATATAATATATCTATGACCCACTTTTTTTAAAACCTCTTGTTCCTTCTCTCTTTTGTTTCTGTCTTGTTTTGTAAAAGCTAGATATTGAATTCAAAATGAATTGTACAACTGATAACAAGTGAATAGTTTAATTTTCTAATATCATCCATATTTTGTATTGATATTACATTATCAGTCGCTGATAACAGGGTTATGAAGTATTTTAAAATCAAAATTAGAAAGAATCACAATTCAGCAGAGTGGCACGTGGGGCCAGATGCCGGGGTTGGATAATCGAGGAGAATGGTTTGGAGCAAATTATGTATATATGAACAATTGAAATCGTACGTACAATTACAGATGTGAATCATCTGGATGATGATTAGATTAGCCTTTACTAATAAAATCAGCTTTTGTGGGATCATGATTTGGCTCCAATAGTGACCGCTGCTTTTACTACATTAAATAAGCACAAATCGAAAAAGGTGATGGATGCGCATTATATTACATATATATCAAGGAAAAATCTGTCTGTCTAGTTTCACTATAATTTTGAAATTGGTCCATGTATTTTAATGATTTTGAAATCACACCCTTCTTTTGCCTCATTGTTAATTCGGCCAATAATTAGCCCCTCAGTTCAACTCGGTGAAATATTCCAGAGTGAGTTCAGAGAGTGGACTAGAGAGGGTGGAAATGGAGGACAGAGAGAAGACTACGTGGGGCATGGGGTCCATGGAAACAAAAGTTCTTCGAAAACTAAGGCTCATCTCTGCGCAAAGTGAATAATGACATATAGGGGCGCTGACATTAAAATCAAAGAGGAAACATCTGCGAAGCCGGCGGCCGTTTCTCCTTTTTCAGAGAGTTCTTAATTCTTATGAGTTGCAAGAAACTCCAAGCCAGTTGGACTCCTTTGAGACGACTATTTTGAAACGCTACTAAAATTGTTCCTTAAAGCAAATGTTGGAGGCCCTTTCGTTGAAATTTTTCGAAATTTAGGACTGGTTTGTTGAACTTTTGACCATTTACGTGCCTATTTCATCATTACTTATGGTTTGTATCCTGTTTGTATTTATTTGGGGTATCTAGAGAGTCATCATTGACATCCAACCCAAGTCGGATTAAAATCCCAAAACCATAACTGGTTCGTGCAATTATAAGTTCGAAACTCATTGGTTTGCAATAAATATCCAACAGTTTGGTGTTTTTGCATAATGGAACGTGGCGTGGATTGATGAAGTGGCTGAAGTTCAATTCTTTGATGGGGAGGAAGCCTGGCAACGCCCAATAGGCACTGCTCCCCAAAATCCGAGGGACTAGTAACCAGCCAATGGTAAAAGGAAAGGAAAAAAGAGCAGTTCAGTTTGAAAAAGTTATTGAAAGTGTAGGGACAGATCTCGAACTTATTAAAGTTACTGGGAGAAAGGTTTAATTAGATGTAGGGGGGGGAGCAATTATATGTAATAGAGGGTCGCCGGGGAAAATGGTCAAAGAAGAGGGATGTAGTTGAATAGGTGGAATTTCAGGGTATATGACTGCTACCAAACAGCTGCTTTCCCAGACCTAACCCTTTTATCTGCATCTACCTCTATGCACCCCTCAAAGGCTCAGGCTTCTCCACCCCCTCCTTTCTCACTTAAAAGCACAGCTGAGTGTTGAATATCTCATCAGCTGATTAATTAAACTGTATATTTTGTTATAACCATGCTGTCATATTTTTCAAACAATAGAATCATGATGTGGGTACGATTTATTTTCAATCTTTTCATCTTTTCTAAAGTTCATACCACATAAAACATGGCACGTATGCTATCATTTATTACTTTTCCTAAAAACCTGACATAATATACAAGAAACTCGGAGGTCAGTTCAGAGTTCGACTAATGAATTTAATGTTGAATGCTAAGCTATTAATGGTCACGAAAGAAATGATTCGTTTGAAAATTTTATTCTCTGTTGATGTAGAAGTAAAAACAGAAGGGGCTCCCTGACTGGCCGAAGGCAAGAAATTGAGATGAAAAGAACCATTTCTCAAGAAACCATTTTGATTATCTATCATGTTAGGAATGTCCTGATAGTTGCGGAAAGTAAAAAATGCAATGATGAATTGATATCTTAAAAACAAAAGAACAGGAACCAAAACTTTAAATGGGCAATGATTAAAGTAAAATGGGAAGAACATGGTTACACAAGGTGGTGAGTCAGCATGGACGAGGCTGCCCCTAACATAGATATGCGTGCGTGGTGTGGGATAGTGTACGTACGGGTAATTAGCAGTACTAATTCATGATGCAACCATTTCTTCATATAATCATCATCTATTTTTCACCTGCAATCAATAATTCTGCAATTTAGCAACACAGAGGGAAAAGAGGCATTTAAAAAGGAAAACGTAGAGGGGGATGGATGACTCAGACTGAAAGGAAGGTAACGAGCAAAAGTGAATGGGGCCATGAAGTTGTACGACTGAGTTCACGGACGAATCGCTGCGGTTAAAAATGAAGGTTCATTTCTGGTGTTCAGCAGCATGCATGGTGATTTCTTTTCACAAAAACAGAATAAAGCTATATGGATCCATCTTAAAAAGCACAGTGCTCTTTTCTTTCAAAGACGCTAATTAATATTGTATATTCCTAGTGGGGCAGTGTTGTTTGACAGCAAATTCATTAGCTTCATTATATACACTGGCCAAGTTTTAACAACCAGCTTATTCATGGTTATATCAAAGATTGTGGCCATTCACTTTTCAAATAATTTGAATACCTCGTCTGTGTCAGGCCTTTTCAATCCTGTCATTATATGTAAAGGGAAAGGAAAAAAAAATCATCGAATCTGAGATGATATCGCAGTCATAATAATGCCAAAGCAGCATCTAAACCATGGGTCGATCAGCTAGCTCATATTATATAGTGTCCAACGTAATAGAGTGTGGGCGCAGTAGTCTCATTTGCACGGAAAGCTGTTTAATTATTGTGAGTAGCATGCATTCATAGTGAATCCAGCTTCATCTTTTCCAATCCAAGCTTCCCTCTGCAGTAAAAGGGATGAATAATATTTATATATGCTCTGATTAACAGATAAAATAACTTGACACCTTTTTTTTTATTTATTATAATTTATGTGCGAGATGGCTGATATATATATATACCAGGGACCAGAGGTAGCGAGATTCAAGAGGGCTGATGATTGCGCGATGATGTCCTTGGCTATTTGCAGAATCCTTTTTTTGGGGTGGGACCCAGATCCCTTCTTCCTTTGCTATCTTGATTAATATTTTATAGTAATTGGGCTACAATGTCAGAATTCACATGAACCACAGAAGAGAAGGGCTTTCTGAACGTACGTTCTGCATCATATCGCGAAGAAGCTCGGGGTTTTTTTGTTTTAGAAGATTCCGACTCCAACCCCCACCCCAACCCCCTCTTTTTGTTTTTATCTTCTTGTTCTCTTGCACGCCCTCTTCACTTTCCATAGATTCCAATCCCTCTCCCGCTCTCCCTCTCTCTCGCACGCATTGTTCCAAACCAACTGCCAGAGGAAGAGGCTTAATTTAAAGCAAAGTGTTTGTTGTACATGTTCTACCCACGCCCGGACATTGGGACGGATCCAGGTTGTTACGCTGCGGCTGAATTCCTAAGCAAACGAAAAGAAACATGCAAAACAAAACAAAGAATAAAGAGGAAAAGGAAAAATGCCCCGGCAAAGCTATCAATGTAGAAAGGTCATGACTCCACGAGAGTAAAGCAACAGGAGGAGTGAGTCGCTGGAAAAATAAAGATAATCGCCCTCCCAAAAACAGCAAATTGCTTTGTGAAAAGGAACGCGAGACACTAATAATTGCAGCAAACAAAGTGAATGTTGAATATACCCTGATCTCTTTATATAAATATATCTTTGTTGGTCCACCAGGGACATTATTCTACTTCTTTCGAGATCAATGACACAGTTCGTGATGCGCTTTTTTTTCCCTCAGCATGCTCATCCACGACTAAAATTATTCCCTTTTCCTCTGTAAATTGGGGAGAATGATCTAGTGTATAATTGAGCAAAAAGGATGATGGAAAAGACGACCAAAAGACTAGGGCTGGCCCAGATATATTCCTTACCTCTCTCTCTCTCTGTGCGATTTTATGATTTCATCTGAGGAACACAGCCCATACGTGATTGGGCCCGACTCCCCTTCTTTTCTCTCTGTCCAACTCTTTAGCACTTTTGTACCTCAAATTAATTATTTGGAACTTAAAGAGAATTTTCTGCAGGAACACAGGGTGGTCAAAATATTATATATATATATATATATATATATGCAACATTCATTGTCCCAAGAAAAAAAGTTACTTGCATCTGTAGCCACATTTTCCCCCCTGGATATCACACAAGCTGACAAAATCTCACTGTTGGACACAGTAAAGGTGTAAGCTTTTTCACGTAAAAAGTTGTCATCATAGGACTGTCCTCCTTACTTATGGGGTCAATGACTCATTGGCCCTGTACCAGCAGCGCCTCAAAGCCGAGGCTTGAGGCTCTTATGCAAATTTTACATCATCAATTCATCATCGTCGTTTATACAGTAATGTCAACAGCTTTCGTACCTGATGTTTCTCATCAATCAAAATGAAATCATAGCTCTATCATTTTAGTTATACCCAAAACATACGGATGTCGACCTAAAAGCCAGGATTTTAGATTGACAAGAACATGTACATGTACTCCTCCCCGTTATTTTGGACGCAAACAAATAGGGGTAGTTCTGGTCAAAAAAAAACAAATAGGGGTAGTTATGAGATGGTATTATATTGTGTTGTTAATGTCACGGTTAGTTTGACTAATTTTAAAATTAAAAAAATTAGTTAATTTAATTATTTGTAATAAATAAGTATTCTTTTTTTCCTAAGATATTCTTATTAATTATGTATATTAACTAGAACTACCATTTTATAAAACCTTTAATATATGCAACTATTATAAGAACTGTTTTAAGAAAAATAGATAAATAGAAAAAATAAAGTGGATTGAAGTCTAATATTTATGACCAAATTGAATATTAAACTAGTTTTTATATTAAGAACAAGAAGTAGTATCTACTAAAAAATTTAAAAAATTCAAACGTTTTAATTTAAATTAAAAACGATGTACATATTATTCACCTTTGTAATTTATGCAATTTCATGATTATAAGGGCCAAAATAAAATATTTAATTTTTTGAATAAATACTTTATAATTAATTTGAATTTTTTTTCCCTTCCATTTTTGAAAGATACTTTATATAACGGACCGAAATCAGCAAATTGGATTTCAATTGAGAGAGCTACTTTTAAATAATTCAACAATATCGGAATATAAACTGATAATATTAAATATAAGATAATTACATATTAAAAGGTGGTTTTTTTGGCGGGCTTCTCCTTCATCGGTGGGAGATCCTTGCGGTAGTGTCTTGGAAGGCAACGCAAGGACATTGGTTTGCTTTGATCAGTGTTCAATGTTCACGAGGGTCAAAATTCAATTTTTTTAACCCCGAGAAAGCATTTTATATCTCTAAAAATGAAAAATTATAATTTTATAAAATATCAAATCTTAACAATTTATTTTTTTTAATCTAATGGTGGGCATTGGATAAGGAAAAGTAAAAAAAAAAAAATCCTTTGGCTAATTAATCCCTACATGTTTTCTCATGCCTTTTTTTAGGCTAAAAAAAGGAAGAGAAAGTCGACAACGTTTATGATTTTTAAAACCTCTCTTCTCTCCATCTCTGCCAACCTTAACCAAGGTCTTGTTTGGTTGTGTATTTATCTAAGCCTTGCTACGCTTAAAACATGGTGTATTTTTATTGTTGTTTTGTTTTTGCTTTCTTAACTCAAGAATGCGGTCTCTGTCCTTGTGATTCTGTGAAATGAGCATGGAATTTCAGATCATGTGAGAATAACATCACGAATAGATTCAAAAGGGAGGGGAAAAAAAAAAAAAAAGACAACATCATGAACTATACTAAGAAGTTTTTTCCGTATTTCTTGTTGGCAGACGTGAAAGTAAACTTGGAGACTTACAAGCAGGATATTTTTAGACCAGACGCGTTCCACTTTTTCCGGCCACAGTGTATAAAATCAATTGAATAATTCTAAAAAATTAAAAAAAAAAACTTAATTATAACATATGTTATGTAATCTCTTTAAAACACTTTTATGTATAATTAGATTGTATACTACTATCTTTAGTCTTACAAACGAGATCTTATAAATAAGAATAGAGATAGTAGTTTATAAGTAGAATAAATTAGTTTGGAGAAAACTGATAAGTATAATATTTTAAAACAATTTATTTAACTTTTTTAATATTTTAAAATTAATCAACTGGGTCTTATAGTAGGGTGTGTGTGTATATATATTTCATTTTTCAGAAAATATACAATTTAGAAAGATAATTTACAACACCAATGAATGCATTCCATAACTGGAGGGAGGAAAGAAAATGAGGAAAAAGAAGATACCCACAGGGCCTTTTATTGAGGGGAGAAAGGTCCAGTCCACTGTGATTGAACACAGCGCTGTCATTGTTCACGAGAAAGAACATACATCTATTCTTTGATGACAGAAATTTAAGGTCATAGTTACTTACTTACACGAAATGGCATAGCAGCAACTTGCAGTCTTTAACAGAAGCAGGCTGGAAGAGAAGACTTGCAGGGGAAAAATGAAGTGTAGCTTTCAACTGTGGAGGTAGGTGGGTATAGGTACACCGGACTGCTCAGTCAACTTTTTGTAAGCACCCTGCAATCTCTTAGTCACTGGCCCCACTTCTCCATTGCCAATTATGCGACCATCAACCTTCACAACCTGGACCAATTGGCGTCAATCATCAGATTTTTGTGTTCATGGTATGTTGATAAATGTAAACAGCAAATGGCATGAACCCCGAGGAGCCAAATGGGCCACTAATAATATGTAAATATGGCAAACTTCATTCAGGCAAATTTCAATCTATCAAATATAACGCACTACTTACTGGGCTGAGTTCTCCCATTGTTCCTGTTGTCCATATCTGCAAGAAAGCCTCCCAGTTATAACTCAGCTCAAATTTAATTGAAGCAAGGAAAAGGAAAAGGATCTCAATTCCTTTCAGGTTCGTAGGTCTTAAAAGAGCACTAGGACTATCATGCTTAGCCTATCCTCACATAATCAAGCAATGGAACTAAAATAACTAAATTCAAGTACAGAATTGGATCAAACTTCTATTTTGCTAGGTATCAGTAGGTAGGCCACCAAAGTTCAGTGAGAAATCAAGAAAATTACAAATTTCCTATTTGATCCCCAACCAGTGGCTATATACCGTCACCACAACAAGAAATAATTAGAGCAGTGGACATGTCAAAAGAGAAATAGACATGAACCTCATCTGCGGTATGAACTTCAGATAGACTAATTCTCCTCTCCTCCAATACTAACTCCTGCATCACTACAAGGTCCATCACCTGAAATTAGTAAACAGCTTAATCTCATTAATTGCAGAATACGCTTTACTTCAGTCAGGTCTCAGTCATCCATGTCAAGCAGCTGTTATAAACCTAGTCTCTACAACTTACAGTTGCTCGTGTAACACCAGGCAGACAGTAATCAGCATGTGGTGTCAAAACACGGCCCTTTTTAACTATGAACTGCAAGAAGACCAAAATATTAGCCCAATTGTTACCAACCAATACTTGCAATCCATTTTCTTCTGTTCTAGAAATCCCTGCCAAAGAAGGGAAAATAGAAGACAACAGCATATGATCCTTCTTAAATAATAAAACAAGGGGAGTTGTCACTTTTGCGACTGCACATTCAAGATTAACCTACACTATATTTATTATACTGTCTTCATGTAGGAAGACTCTCGGTTCTAGAAATCCTTATCGAAAAAGTGAAAAAAGAAAACACAAAACAAGAATACATGATCCTTGAATTATGAGAAGCGGGGATCTGTTACCCTCTGAGACCGCAAATTAAAGATGAAGTCACCTTGTATTATTGTACTGTAGCATCTGTAGGATGATTATCTTACATTTGTAGGCATTGGGGTGTACTGCTAGGTTTGCTTACTAAGATAGGACTTTAACGGTTGCATGATGACAATAATTAAGGTTGTAACAAAGGGGCCTAAGATGTCGAGTTTTATGTCTTGTTTTGTATGGTTGACCTATAAGTACATGTTTCTAAATATACTGACTTCATTTCCCAGAGAGGCTTTTCCTTTCATCTTCTCCCATTCACAGAATTCTTAAGCCTTGTAAGCTGTAGCATATAATGACCAGAATGGTTTAAAAAAAAAAAAAATCTGCCAGGTAAGACGAAGTTGAGGACATACAATGTTAGTTGCATTGGTTTCAGACACATAACCATCTTTGTCGAGCATGATTGCATCATTTGCATTTGCATTATTCCCTTCAATCTGCACCAACATTTTTGACAATTGTGATGTCCATCAGAAATATCCATAAGAATGACCCTTAAGCCTGACAAGAAGTTCTGAAACAGTGCATTTTATCATGCTAGTATTTGTGAATCAAATTACCCCCACGTGGTAGTAAATCTTCGACGTGTCTTTTGCAAATGCCAAATCACATACGTCACTCAAACAAGGATAAGTACCAAGATATTGTCTCAGCAACCATCCTCGTTCCAGTAGCAGACCATCCCGAAATAACAACAATAATACCGATTCTAAATATAAGACTCATTTTGCAGTGTAATTTACACTACAAAATGCGTCTTACATTTAGAATTGGAGGAGCATTTGTATAATTACAGAATAGGAAATATTTCCAAGGAGAAAAACAAAATACCTTCGCAAGTATGTTATTAAGGAGGTTATTGTGATGAATCTTTGAATCTAGATTCTGATCAGAAAACAAAAAAGGGAGAGAAGACAAAGTCAACTGGATGCACTAAAGCAGTATGCCGATGGTTCACATTCTATAACAATATCACATTGTAGTAACAAGAAATAATTTCAACAGAATTTCGTTCAATTGAAATAATACCAACTATTGTCAGACATAATGGCCAGACACAACTTTGATTAAGGAGATTTGGATGAAAAACAATTTTACTGTTATCTGCCAGGATACACAAGGCACTTTCTACTGTTCACAAAATCAGGTAGAAACAATTAAGATGAACTTTTCTTTCATAACTAGTATAAAAATTAGAAGCTTACATTTGGTGAATTTCGACGAGTTGTAGCAGTCACAGTACTATACCATGGGTATTATCATAAACAGGGGGCTTCCATTCAGCAAGCACTGCACATGTGAAAAACACAGTGTAGGAAAAGGATAATCGTGGCGACTGGAATGAAAGTAATCTTGTCAGTTCCATTGAAATTTTCAAATTGATTCAGAAAATCTCTTTCCGTATTATAAAGATAATCATAGAATATCATCGTTATACAGTGTGGGGAAAGGAACTTACCAATTAATGTGCATCCATAACGATTGAATGCTGGGCTCATTCCAGATGTAACCTGGAGAAGAAAATAATATAATTTTGCATCACTTCAAAGGAAGGTTGGACCTAAGGGTTACATAAGATTAATGGCTTTATAAATTGGGTCACCAATTAAAAAGACAAAGACTATCGTTCGGCTTATCACACCCGGTTTATCCATAACCCATCAAATCATTTAAAAAAATAAAAATAAAAGGAAACTTGAAGCACAGGGCTTAACATCTCCTCAGTCTTATCTAATATTTCATTCAGATCCTAACCTGCCTTTGGAAATTAAATTTTGCGAGAGAGTAAGTACAACCTTTTTTCCTCTTGTCAGAGAAAGCCGAATGTGCGAGTTGTCAAACATCCCATTCCTAATTAGTGTTCTGAAGATTGCTTCCTTAATCTGCAATTTATTTTTGCAACCACACATTACAGTGAACTTAACAAGATCCAGTACCATAACACGGCATAGTAAGACAAGGGTGAGACCACAATTCAAGATATATTTTTTCTGAACAAACTCACCTCATCTCGGGTTGGAACATTTTCAAAAGCCAAAGCTTTTGCTGAATCAAACATCCTGATGTTAATCATGGCATGTCAGATCAACAACAGTGATGAAGACCAAATGTTTTCAAATGACTAAAGTTTCACCACTAAAGTATAACTTAGCAAGCATGGAATATAGTATCTTCTGCTAAGAAACCATCTCCAAATGCCAGTGCTAGCAAATAGCGCTCGTACTAATAACTTTCTTGCAGTTAATGATTTACCCATATTCATTCCATATATAATGTTATGCTAATTATTTCAGTTTATGCATGTTTAAATAATCACTAACCAGATTTGAAACATGAATAAAATGTCAGCATCAGGAATTAACTTACTAATTTATCACTAACACTACCTGTCTAGATGTTCCTCAAGCTTAAAAATCTTTCCATTGTACACCCGAACGCCCTCCCAAACTGAATCGCCGCCTTGAACAACTGAATCAAAAACAGAGACCTGATAGACCGGGGCAAATAGTAAAATAATTAGAATGTGTGCAAAAATCATACAAATTAGATCCTTTATCTTATTTGCTGACAAGAGACATTAAGGCGTCAATCAAACCTTTGCACTCTCACGTGGCACAATCTCATCACCAACCCAAGCAAGAAGTTTCTCATTTGCAGGAACTGGAAGATCAGGTGGAGGGAAAGGAGGGCTCAGGAGGGATGACTTCTTCTTCACATGGCGTCGAAGCATATTGTAGAGGGGTAGACTTTGCTCCAGCAAATCGTAGAAAGAAAAGGGAAATGGCTACAAAGAAGATAAAGTATACAGAATTTTTGTCAAAATACCTTCCTATGTAAAAAGAAAAATGTCCTGCCTTCTTCAAATGAAGTGGCCAGGACACCTTACAGTTCTGCTAATCTCAAACAACAACAAACCACATACCTGAGGATACTTCCTTGCTGGCTTAAAACCAGTAGACTTCTGTACAGTCTTATACCACCAAGGGGCCCACAAGCCATCTATTGGTTTTGGACCTGCTTCCCACCTGGCAGGCTTATGGTGTCAATCTATGATGCATGCATATAAAGTGACAGTAGCAGGAGAATAGTTATAAACATTATGCAGGAATATTAAATTGTCATTGAAAGAAAGGCATAGCACAAATTTACAAGATAAGATAACTTTCCTTAGAGAAGTTCTACATACTTCAACATGTCAGGTTGGAAAGGAATGTCCAAATCATCACAAAGACCACGCAGCGTAGCCTTCAAAGCAACAAATTATTATACACATGTGCAGCATAGGTAAAAATTAAGATCTCTACATATATTGGCTCACTTTATAATGGAAAACATGTGAAATCAAAATAGTAAAAGAAGACTCTCATTCATTAAAAAATTTTAAAAAAATCTCTTGGAAAGAAAATTGTCTAGAAGATGGTGGTTGACCAGCACAGAAGAACAGCAATTTTTTCCACTAGTGACGAGCTAAGCATTGCTAGCAATCTAACACCACAATATTCAGGCTAGAATTCATAAAACACCCTTGAACTTCTAATCTATGTGAAGATAATCCTCCTAACCATCAGAAAATGAAATGAAGCCTCCAAAACCTGATATTATGTGCACCCAACTCCTTGTTGTTAGTGAATTCGTTACGGAAGTGAGAACATTAATGGGTTTTGCACATGACTCAAAATTTAAAGAGTTATCTACACAATGGAGTTTTGGGGTCCCATTTAATCAAACTCTTCCATACAAAAATTGGATGTTTGAGGGCTCCATCATCTAATTTTAATTGCACATGGCCTAGAATGTTGTGCATTCTAGTCTAAAATCAAACTATAAAAACCATTAATCGGATAGAGTACAATGAATTTTAACATCATTCACACAAGTGAAAACTGATTATGATTGCAGTTATACAAAAGGATTCATTAATTTAAATTGATTTGACAATAAAACTAGAGAACAGTCTAAATATTGAAACTAAGAAATTATAGACCAATGGCTACCATGAAATCTTATTCACGCTGTCATGCATTCTTTAATGATAACAATTGCGCATGCTCATAGAGCGTGAGTACCTCAGGATCTTCTTGAAGTTCTGCAGCATCAATGACAGGTGGTGGTTTTCCCCTTCACGAAGATCATTGTATATACAAACAAGTTCTGCCAAACCCAACTCAAAAAATGATGGAGGCACAACTTTGTGAAAGGATGGCTGGACACACAATAAGGCCAATCATACAAGAAAAATCAGTCAGTGACGGCGGATAATTATGTAAGCCTACAAACATTACTAAGACACATACTTTTAATATCTCTTAAACATCATTTAAACTTGAAGCTCATGGTTTGGTACTAGCCAGCAATATGCTGCACTAGCTTGTGGATTTAGAGATAAACAAGAAATAAATGAAAAATATTTTTTAAGAAATACATCTTACCAAAATGTCAAGAGGATTTCTTATCAGAATAAAGTGCTTTCCTTTGTTCAGCAGATCATCTGTCAAGCCTTGTAACCGTTGCTTTGCAATATGCTGGAGGCAACAAGTAGGGGTAAAACTTGGAGATAGGTTAGCGATGGAATTATTTGTCGACCATTATAGTCTTTCTGAAGAACTATTCAATAGGCAAATTCACATTCAAAGAAACAGATACAAGATAAGAACTTTTATAATGTAGAGTAATTTAATGTTTTAGTCCTTGAACTACTCAGAGGATTTAATATGAAGAGCCAGCATGATAGGTTACTCTTCCGGGACTGAATCATTAACTTACGCTACCATATGAAGTAAAGCTAGAGAAGATTCTAGACATGATTAAAATGGGTATATATGGTCCTCACAAAAGATATACTGAACCAAGAATATGAGTTTCAGCTACTTAATACAGAACACTCGAGATTTAGATAACTAGTCTAATAAGTACTTCCATA